>NC_045438.1:69309080-69540266 GCF_002776525.5 Piliocolobus tephrosceles
AATAACCAATGTGCAGTATTTCTGTTTTCTTTGCTTAAATCTTGATTGGAGGAATATAAAGCTAGATCCATGGAAAATATAAAAATATCCTTTTTTCTTGTTAGTCTACTATTTATAACAGGTTTTCATAATAAAATATGCTTTGTATTGATTCCTTTTAAGAAATAAACATGTCTGATTATAAAATGCCATGGAAACTGACATGCATTAAGTTCAGTATTCAGAAAGGCAGTGTCATTCTAATATGATAAATTATTCAGTGTTACTCACCATGACCTTGAAGAATATACTAATAACAGTTTTCTCGTTCAGAACACTTCCACATGTGACAATTCTTATTTCTTGTGGCATTTTAAGGAATGTTATTCGATCAGCTATAAATATATCAGTCTACCTGTAAAAGTTCACTACCCAAATGTCAGTTCCATTTTCCATTTTTCTTGATAAATAGATATTGAATATTTGAAGGAGGGAGTTGTTTCAAAAGTAGCCATGAGCTACCAGAAGATGATCATGTCATCCTGTTATGGCCTATTTTAGTCTGGTAGACAATGAGTGTCCTTTGGAAAGTTAAGGTGCTGTTGTGGCAGCCTCCAAGCACATTACCGAGCAGGTTATCCCAGACACTGGCTCATAAACCAAGGTGAGGTAAAATGCAGAGAACGTGTGGCTTTAAAATCGCATTACTTTAAAACACAGCAAGTAACAAAGAAGAGAGAGTAGGTTAAAATTTAGGACAGCATGAAACTGAGGTAGAAGGAACACACTACTTTCATCCTGTATTTACAAAGTTTCTCTCCATTTTTCTCTATCTTTTTATCTCACCCATATCAAACTTCTCTTCTGATCATGTGCGTGCAAAACCAGAGTTAAGTATGAACAAAGGGGTTCAGTAGACAGAAGATGCACGGAGAAAACATGTTTGCTCTGTCAGAATGACTTAGGGCCAATTATTGCTTCCATAGTTTTATTTTCCCAAATATCCTAACAGTTGTGCGTTTTATGTGTCTGAGAAAGAGCACATATGGGGCCAAAATGATACTGTACCACCTGTCACCAGCAAGAGGCCAGTTTAGGGATGATGTAGCTCTCAATCTGGAAGTACAATGACCTGTACCTCTAATTGAACGTTTCATTTATTTAATTAAAGATTAAGTAATTTTATATTTGTTCTATCCCTTAAATCACACATTCCATTTACTCGATCTTTAATATGTCTTATAGATTTTCCTTATATTATACATTCTCTCTACACATCACAAAATATGAGATAATTTAATGTTCATAATTAGCACTTTTTAGGAGTTTTGTACATCTTTTATTGTATTTAGGTTTTGTTTTTCTCTCTGCAGCAGAATCAAAGATCTTCAAATAATACCGCAAAGACATTGTGAAAAAGAATTTGGTCTTGCAAAAAATATTGTTATATAATATCTAGCAAATTGATTCAAACAATCATTCACAGCAAAAGTGCCCAGGCACCTGCAAAGTTTGGGAGCAATCAGCCTATACTGAACAACACAATATAGGCAGTAACTGATTGTTGAAGTGGCTTAATGTGGCTAGTATAAGTACTTTATTACCCTGTTAAAGATGTGGGGAGCACAAGAAGTGCCAGATTCTGTTTGGGCTGATGTTTCCCTCTTCTATGTTATAATTTTGGATGGTGCCATGGACTGAATGTTTGTGTCACCCATAAATTCACATGTTGAAGCCCCCAACCCGTAATGTGACTCTGCTGGGAAATTGGACATTTATGGAGGTAATTAAGGGTAAATAAAGTCCTAAGGGTGGCACCTTGATCCAACAGAAGTAGTGACCTCATAAGAGGGAGTCTGTTATTTCTCTGTCTCTTCTATGCAAGGACACAGCAAGAAAGTGACTGCCTGAAAGCCAAAAGAAAGCCCTCGCAGAACCTGACCATGTTGACGCTCTGATCTCAGTCTTCCTGGGTCCAGATCTGTGAGAACGCAAATGTCTGTTGTAAGCCACCTTGTCTATGGTATTTTGATATGGAAGCCAGACAAGACTAATACAGAGGGGTACCAGAGAGGTGTGCTTTGATCTTTACCTAACTTTTTCAGTAATGACTTGCTCACTAAGTTAAAGAAACCTACATACAATAGGCAGATTGCGTTCCTGCAAATTCCCCTAATGGACTCACAGAAAAAAAAAAAAAAAAGTTCTGTTAGTAAAGTTAAAATGAAAAAGCATCTAAAAGATCTTAAGCTTGGCTTTGTTCCACGAAATAACTACTTCAACCCCAGCCATTTTGACAGTTGACAAACTAAATTCTAGACTGATGGCTATGGCCCAAACTTTTCACTCTATAGTATTTTGCTCAGAACTCCTGACTTCTAGCCTCACTGCTGGAAGACTGACCATTTGCCTTGCTGTTTTCTGGTTTAATGTGAGTGACTGCTGTCTCAGCTGAAACTTTGCTTATTCTAGAAAAATGGGTTCTCTCTCCAAAATTGCTGTGTAGGGGTTTCCTGCTTTATTGTATTTATTTTTTTTCCGAGCTGCATTTTTTTCTAATCTGACTTATAATTGCTCAATATACTCCCATCATGCAAAAAGAAATTAAACAGAAGTAGATTTAGTCTATATACCTTATTTACTAATTTAGATAACTTTGGTGTTTATAATACACTGACTCAGAAATACTTTTTTCTTAATAATTGCTCTTTCTGGATATAAATATAAATGGTGAAAGATGAAAATTAGACATTGTTGCTGAGATGATCACTGCTAGCTGTGAAGCATTTTCCAGATTTCAATTGTTGGCAGCTGATAACACACTTTTCAGCATATTTCAGGCAAATATCAAATAGAAGAGAAAGGAGAACCTTTTCGTTTCTAACAATTTTTCTCCCCAGAATTTGTTCATTTTTCCTTAGGATTTGGTGTCCACGGATAGTGGCAACATGAATGTGGTAAAGCAGTAACATGGCTATCTAAGGTGTAACCATTAGACTATGCTTGTGAAAACAGCTAAGAGAGCTCATACTGAAAATACATATTTGGTGTTTAATATGAGAAACATGTCAAAAGGTATAATCTCATATTATCTCTTTTTTGTGTTTTATTTTTGTATGAAATTCAGTTGATAGTATAAACAAAGCTTTTAATTCACCTTCCTGCTTTATTAATTCAGATGATCTCAAGGCACTTCAAAACATATTTTTAAAGAGCCACTTATGCTAGTAACGGTACATTTTTTGTGTGTCGTTATTCAAACTTAGTAGTTGAGGTGCTTATCAGCAATATTCAGAAATAGGATGAAAACAAAGAATAGCCAGCATAGAAATTCTCAAAGAAAGACATTAATTTGAATAGAATAATTTATACACATATATGGTAGTTGTTTATATTTGAATAATTGCATATGAATATTTAGTAAATAGATTTTATTCTTAGTTTGCTAGTATATTTTGGTTTATTTATATAAATATGTCAATCAGTAAATTCTAAGCCAACAGTGGATGTTTTAAAACCCATCCTAACAGTTCAAGAAATTTTAGATTTTAAAGTAAGGTAGAGATGAAGTAAGCGCGTTCATTACTTGCTATAATCATTTGCTTTTCATTCAAATCTTGAATCTCTACCTCCAGGGTATCAGTTTAGAATAATAATATTTTAAAGATAATATTCAAAAACCAGAAAGTTGCTGTTTTTATTTTTTTCTTTTATTCTGTTGCTTGTTTACTTCAAGCAGTTGTTTCCATACTGCGTAGGGTCTGACAAGGCTTCAATCAAAGAGTTGGCCAGCTCTGTTCCTCTCTGTAGCTTGGACTCCTCCTCCAAGCTTAAGTATTTGTTGGCAGACCAACACAGCCTTAAGACTTCACTCAACTTGACTAAACTGCAGACCCTGACATCCTTCTTCTTAGAGCACTGTTTTAAACATTCTGAACCTAAATTCTTTCACTGTCCCTTTGAGGTGTGTATTAGTCTATTCTCATACCGCTATAAAGAAACTACCCGAGACTGGGTAATTTATAAAGGAAAGAGGTTAAATTGACTCACAGTTCCACTTTGCTGGGGCAGCCTCAGGAAACTTATCATACGGCAGAAGGTGAGGCGGAAGCAGGCACTTCTCTATGAGGAGGCGGAAGAGAAGAGTAACGGAAGGAAGAACTTCCAAATACTTATGAAACCATCAGATCTCATGAGAACTCCCTCACTATCACAAGAACAGCATGGAGGAAACTGCCCCCATGATCCAATCACCTCCTACTAGGTCTCTCCCTCAACACCTGGGGGTTACAATTCAAGATGAGATTTGGATACAGATACAAAACCTAAGTATATCAAAGTGCAGACTCTTTTGAAAGCTTCTTACCACTTTTACAACCCAAGAATACCTTTCTGAAGGGCCTGGGAACCACCTCTTTGAAATGTAAACATTAAGGAAGATGGTGCCCCCATCTTTCAGGTTCTATGGGAGGATAGGAGTCTAACTTCTGTCCGAGTCTTGCTCCAAGTTGTAAACTACCTCCTGTCATGAAGACCAGAGAAAGTTTTATTTTCTTTGGTGTAAGGCCAGTTAGGAAACAGATATAACTTTCTAGTTGTTTATTGCTGGCTTAAATTTTGTTTTAAAAAGAATAAAATGTGTTTAGGTTTTGTTGAAGAATTTTGTAATTGTTTGGTATGAGAGGTTTTATTTTTATTTAATTTATTTTTTTTTTAACAAAAGATAGTTTCTATACAATCTGCTGCACAAGTGTTTTTAGAACTTAAAATAAGCATTACAATTCTGAAGTGAGAGGAAACTCCAGAGCAGTGTGTTATGATGTAAATTTCTTGGGGTTTACAATTAGTAAAATAGTCTTGAGCCTCAGCTTAGGCACTCATATACCTTTTGATAGTACTGAGATACTGATCTCTTTGGCAATAGAAAGAGGTTTTGTGAGAATCAAATAAGAAAAAAATGTGGTATGTATATACAATGAAATATTTTTCAGCCTTAAAAAAAGAAATTCCGATATTTGCAATAAAAGAGTTGAACTCGAATGATATTATGTTAAATTAATAAGCCAGGCACAGAAAGACAAATGTCTCAGGATCTCATGTGTGGAATCTAAAGAAGTTGAACTCAGAAGTAAATGAGTAGAATGCTGGTTACAGGAGACTGGTAGCTGAAGGGTGAGGAAATGGTTGAAGGATACAAAATTTCAGTTAGATAAAAAGAGTAAGTCCAAGACACCTATTGTACAACATGGCAACTATAGTTAATAACAATGTGTTATGCTTTGAAAAAGCTAAGAAAGTACATTTTAATTGTTCTTGAGACAAAAATATAAAAAATACCTGTGGTAATTAGCTAGATTGAGTCATTCCACAATCTATACATATTTCAAAACATCATGTTGAACATAATACTTATATGCAATTTGTATTTTTCAGTTAAAAATATAATAAAATAAATGAGAAAAATATATGTGAAATTCCTTTGAGCAAAAGTACATACTCCTCATGCAGTCAAGAAACATTTCTACTAGACCAGAATCTAGTAGTTAAGAATTTGGGATGATTAGAACAGACTGTACTTTGTCCTCAGGGATCTTACAGTCTAACTGGTAAAATATGTATTAAATGAAAAATAAACTTGTTATGAATTAAATGGAAACAAAAGTACTAAACATGATGTGTTCAGGAAAATATGTAATTCACATCTAGTAATTTAGGTGGCAACACAAATAAAATATGGGGTACAATATTGACTTCGTTGTTATTAATCTGTTATTTCATTTTTGTAAATTCGAAACAGTGCTTTATGGGTTATCTGTCATTGACCATTACATTGAATGATGTGTTAATACCCCAAAAAATGTAAAAAGCATTTCTAGATATTACCTTAAACATTTGTGCCTAATAGACAGAAATTTTAAGCAAAGCAAGAACAATCACTTTCAATATATTGCAACTTTTAAACCTGAAATAGAATCATCTACATTTAGCTGAGTTTTTACATTTAAAACAAATATTCTTACCTTTTAATTTATTAATGTTTCAATCATTTCATATTTATATTTGTACATTAGATCTTAGTAAAACTTAGAGATAGTAACTATTCAAAAACATGTTTTAATGAAACATATATGTATATATGTAAAAAGTTTTAATGTTTCAATGAAACAGCTTCATTTTTAATAAAAAAGTTTTAATAAAGTAAATATATACATATATATATTCCTACTGATAGGGGAGCGGAGCAGGGAAGTGATGGGTAGAGAAAGACAGGGTTCTTGGTGAGGACTCTACCCTAGGCCCTGCACATGGACCTAAGTGAGGACAAGCATTTCTGTTTTCAAGCCCAAAAAGTTGACTTTTGGCCGGCCATGCCCGCCATCCTGTGCCCACATAGACCCGAGAGGCCTTAGCGGGCACACAAACAGGTGGCTGGACACTGAGAGGTGCAGAAGAACACACCGACACACACCAGCAGACGCTGGCAGGCCACTCTCAGCAAGATGACGTGCAGTTCATTCCAGGGCGGTCAGAGGAGAGTCCAGCCGCTGGGTGGCCTGACTCCAGGGGAAGACCACTTTCCCACTCCATCTCGCTACTGGCCTCCCCATCCATCTCACTGAGAGCTTCTCCGGCCCCTCAATGAAACCTTGCACCCGTCCTCCAAGTCCATGTGTGACCCGATTTTTCCGGTATAAACCTGAGATACAGAAAGCCCTCTGTCCTTGCCTTAAGGCAGATAAGGCAGAGGGTCTAGTTGAGCTGATTAACACAAGCCGCCTGCAGACAGCAAAACTGAAAGAGAACACTGTAATACACCCACTTGTGCTTCCTGAGCTGTAAACACTCAACCCTAGACGCTGCCATAGGGATTGGAGTCCGAAAACGCTCCCCACAACCTGCCAGTCCGCATGCTCCCCCTAGGGTTTTGAGCAGCCGAGCACCAAAGAAGCGAGCCACACCCTTGTTTGCAAGCCCTGCTAGCGGAGATAAGGGAACTCTTCCTGTTTCACTACTGTGGTCCTCAATATTTTTTGTCCATTTAATAGCTATGTAATGAACTAAAAGTTATAATCTTTTAAGTCACCTCTG
The DNA here is from genome assembly GCF_002776525.5 of Piliocolobus tephrosceles. Taxonomy (NCBI): domain Eukaryota; kingdom Metazoa; phylum Chordata; class Mammalia; order Primates; family Cercopithecidae; genus Piliocolobus; species Piliocolobus tephrosceles. The sequence continues at coordinate 69,316,149 of NC_045438.1, forward strand.
AGCTAGACACACAATAAAAAATATTCTACGTTTGTGAATTGTATACCCTTGTGAATTATATGCCCTTGTGAAACATATTATAGTCAAGTAAGGAAAAAAAAGTCAATAAATGTATATATTAATTATAAATTGTATAAAGTGCTATATTGAAAAATAAAGCATGATAAAAGTACAGAGAGTAAAAAATGAATGAAAGCACCATTATACAGATGTGATATTTGAAGAAAACCATGAATGAAAGAAGGGATTCAACTATACAGACTAAGCAAAATCAGAGTGAGTGAAATTGATATCACTAGGTGATGAATTAAAGATATTTAGCAGGGCATGCTCAATATTACATGCAGAGAGAAAAAGCCAGAGCAGTAGGGTGGAGTTAGTGAGAATTTGGTGGATTTTAGATATAATTTGATGGTACAGTCTACAATATAATCTGATAAAATGGCTATGAGTAAAAGAGGAGTCAAGAAAGATTTCTGGATTTTTGTTTAGCAACTAGTGAACTGTGCTATCACTTGCTGAGAAGGCAACACCAGGGAGGAAGCAGATAAAGTGGGAGGAAAGCAAAAGTTTTGTTTTAAATATTTTGAATTTAACATACTTATTAGGCATCAAAATTGATAAACTGAATATGAGATTGAACATATAAATTTTGATTTTGAAGAATATATGAAATGGAATTAAAATATGGAAGTCATCATTATGATACTGATGGAAATTTTAAGCCTTGAAGCTAGAAGTGATCACCAGATGTGCTAAACTCTGGTGTACTTCCACAATTAAAGAGGAAGAGGAAGATCTAGCAAAAATGACTAAGAATGGTAGGCCCTGTACTATTTGTGTAGTATGTAGAAGTGAAGTGAAGAACGTGCTTTTAGAAAGAATTGCTGAGTGAGTAAAGTGAGGATTCAGTATGTGAGGATTGAAAAGATGAAAGTGACTATTGATCTTGATGAAAACCATCTTGGCAAAATACTGAGACAACGCCTTATTGAAGAGAAAGTATAGTGGGGAAATGGCATAGGAGGTTCGAGGGGAAAAATACTTTTGAGTTGTTTCCCTATAAGAAAGTATAGATATAAGGTTGAGAAATTCTGGAAGAGGAGAGTCTACAAAAAATAAAATGATTTTCTTTTTTTTATCTGTAAAATGGAAGCTACTTTACCCACAAGGGATTTTGGGAAGAAGCATGTTTGGGAAGAACATGAATGCAGCTTACTGTACCATCCATGCTAACCCATTCTATCCGTCTATCTGAATTAAATGGCTACTGAGATTTGTTAGTTTTCCTTTACTTAATTTTTGTAGGGTGGCAGGAATAATATTGGAAAAAATAATGTTTACATGGAGTTTACCATCTTGAACTGATAAAAAGCCTGGATACTATAAAAAGAGTTCTGAAGTTGGGAGATGAACATAGCAGATCCCAAATGTCGATGGCTCCCAGAAATCCTTGACGTTTGAGAAAGTAGAAAGTGGTCCCATGGAACTGTGCTTAGGATTCCTGCTTCACCCATACCAGTAAATATTTGGAATTGCTACCTGATTATTTTATACCTAAAATGTGGAAGTTATGAGGTGACCTGGGAGGTTGTAGTTTTTTGGAAAGTTCATTAGCAGACGACAGGGAACCAGGCTACAATCCTGCCAATCAACAAAACTTCACCGTCTAACTTGTGTAATACCACCCCACTTGGGGTATTCTAGTAACTGGAACTGAGTTCATTGAGCTGAAAAAGAAAAATAACAACCTAGGAAGACTAGCAGCCAAAAATCAGAGCAGAAGTTTGGCCTTTTAGAGCCACTGGAAAAGTCAGAAGACAGTGTCTGTGAGAAAATAAATAGCGAGAATATGTAAAATTATTCATTAGTTCCAAATTGCTGCATAACGAATTGTCATATAGTTAGCAGAATAAAAATACACATACGTATTAACTTCCGTGTCTATGTGTCGAGAGTTAGACCCGTGGCTGAGATGGGCCCTCTGCATGTTTTAAAATCTAGGTATTTTCCAGAGCTGGATTCATATTTGGAGGCTCAACTGGAAACACACTCACCTCTAAACTCATTCAGATTGTTGGCAGAATTCTTGTTTGTGTGAGTGGCTGTAGAACTGAGGACTATAGTTTCTTGCTACCTGGAGGTTGCTCTCAGCTTCTGGATGTTCCTGCATTGCTTGTCAATGGCAGGTTACTTGATTGGATCAGCAAGGAGAGGTTCTAGAATGAATCTGCTGGCAAGACAGAGTTTATTTAACATAACACAAGGTAGCAACACACCATCACTTTTGAAATATTCTATAAGTTGAAGAAAGTGACAGTCCCATCAGGGGAAGAGGATTATGCAAAGGTGTGATCACCCTGAGAAAGGGAATATGGGTGATCACCTTATAGTCTGCCATCCACAGGTGGTAACTAGAGCAGGTATTTTGAGACTGAATTCATAAAATCAATAATTCCTACAAAAATAATGTGGCAAATAGACTGAAACATACATATGTGTGTGTGTGTGTGTATATATATATATATATATACACACATATATATTGTTTGTTTTTGAGTCAGAGTCTCACTCTGTCACCAGGGCTAGAGTGCAGTGGCACGATCTCGGCTCACTGCAACCTCCACCTCCCTAGTTCAAGTGATTCTCCTGCCTCAGCTTCCCAAATAACTGGGAGGGACTACAGGCACTTGCCACCACGCCCAGCTAATTTTTAGAGATGGGGTTTCACCATGATGGTCTCAATCTCTTGACCTCGTGATCTGCCTGCTTCGGCCTCCCAAAGTGCTGGGATTACAGGCATGAGCCACCACCCCCAACCTTTTGTTTGTTTGTTTGAGACAGCCTCTCACTCTGTTGCCCAGGCTGCAGTGCAGTGGCGCGATGTCGGCTCACTGCAAGCTCCGCCTCCCGGGTTCGCGCCATTCTCCTGCCTCAGCTTCCCGAGTAGCTGGGACTAGAGGCGCCACCACCAGGTCCAACTAATTTTTGTATTTGTGGTAGAGACGGGGTTTTACCGCGTTGGCCAGGAAGGTCTCTATCTCTGGACCTCGTGATCCACCCGCCTCTGCCTCTCAAAGTGCTGGGATTACCGGTCTTTTTGAGACGGAGTCTCACTCTGTCACCAGGGCTGGAGTGCAACGGCGTGATCTCGGCTCACTGCAAGCTCCGCCTCCCGGGTTCACGCCATTCTCCCGCCTCAGCCTCCCAGTACCTCCCAAGTACCCGAGCACCCGCCACCACGCCTGGCTAATTTTTGGTATTTTTAGTAGAGATGGAGATTCACCATGTTAGCCAAGATGAAATTTAAGTATATTTTTAGTAACTTTTCAGAATATGATGTCATCTTTCTCCAGAGAGGACTTACTCATTTTGCTGCTGCCCAGAGAAAGGAGGAGAACTGGTTGTTTTAATTCAGGTAGAGATTAGGGTGAGTTAAAGCTGGATTGCATTTAATGTAAGGCTCATTTTACATTTGGTTTGTGCCTGTCCCAGTGTGTAGTTTTAGAGCATTCAGTTAAGAGTCTAATGTTTTGACCAGGCGAGGTGGCTGATGCCTGTAATCCTAGCACTTTGGGAGGACGAGGTGGGCGGATCACCTGAGTTCACCAGTTCAAGTCCAACTTGACCAATATGGTGAAACCCCATCGCTACTAAATACAAAAAATTAGCTGGATGTGGTGGTGGACGCCTGTAATCCAAGCTACTTGTGAGGCTGAGGCAGGAGAATGGCTTGAACTCAGGAGGCGGAATTTGCAATGAGCCAAGATTGCACCATCCCACTCCTGCCTGGTCAACAACAGTAAACACTCTGTCTCAAAAAAAAAAAAAAAAAAAAAAAAAAAAAATCTGATGTTTCACCAGAGATCCTCTCTGGGAACGTCCTATATTTTAATATTTCTTCCTAAAATGATGAGACTGAGAAAAAATCCTTCCTCTATTTTCTGCAGAGTTTTTAAACTTACATATTAAATATCCCATCTTGCACAGCTTCTGCATCACAAATTGGTTTCAGGTTAAAAGAGTACATTCATTAGTTGGACTCTCCTAAATTATTTGTTTCTTATAATCTTCACCACTCTACTCCTTTTTGGTTCCGAATTTCTGATGCCACTACACATATTTTTAAAAAACATTATTTCCTTGTTGAAGTTGTTTCTTCCAGAAGTATTGGTCTCCCACAATTTTTTTTTTTATCCTACAATAAATCAGTGGCCCTTAATTTTTTATCTAAAAATATTATATATTTTTCACTTTTGATGCTACTTTTCCTATTCTCTCTGTCATTTTATTACCTCATATTTCTCTTTTTTTTGAGTCCATTTTTCTCTGGAGAGGTTAAGAACTATTTTCCTTTATTTCATTTATGTAACTTTTTTCTTTTGGTTTATTTATTGCATGTAACTTTTTTTCTATCCTTTTCTTTCATTTTAGAGTCTGCAAGTCTTTCAAAAATAATGTGGAAAAGATAGTTTAAACTGGAAAAAAACTAGTGCCCTATATTTTATATGTTGCCTGAAAAAACTCACAGAAATTCTTCATATCTCTGACCGTTATATATATCGGTTCCATTATGTTTTGCTGCATAACAAACTACCCCAAATCTTAGTGGCATAAAACAATGGTCATTTTCATGTATCTGATCAGTTTGTTCCATTCCACATGTCAATAGATGTCACAAAATATTTTGTATTTGGCAGAGAGGCTGGTCTGAACCATCCAAGATAGCCTCCTTTACATGTATTTTTGTCTTGGCAGGGAGAGTTAGTAGGCTGGGCTCAAATGGGAATGTTGATCAGAGTACCTAAAAGAAGTGTCAACAGTGTTGTAGATAGACTTCTTATATGACAGTTCGGGCCTCCCTGAGTGTTGTAAAACTCCTAGATGAAACATGAGATTCTTATGTTCTTGCTTCAGAAGTCCTATAATATAATTATTGGTCTGTTTGATTGGTCAAATTATTAAAGGCAGCACAGAAACACAAATTCTAGGGAGAGGAATTAAAACCTAGTTGTCAATGAGAGGAGTAGCAACAATTAAGGATATAGCTATCCTTAACATACTACAATATTCCTCCTCAGTTTTTAGAATTTGCCTTCCATCTATCTCCCACATCTTTTTAGGGAGAGCAGGTTATAAAGGTGGACATACAAAATAACTCACAGTAAAGCCATGTAAGTCCATTATTATATAAGGTTATTTAGTGCTTAATTATCAGTTCTTAGTTTACTTTCTCTGCAGCTATGTGACCAAATCTTGCTTTACCTCTTTCACACACTGAGCCATAAAGTTAAGAATTTCTCATGATTAGGAGTCCTAATTAGAGTTTGAAACTATGAGTCTTATTAGTGCTGGTTGTGAACTATTTGACTCTCAACTTTAAATCCATACTTCTATACTTTGCTTTTTGATGCTGGTGTGAGGGTTCTTCAGCCTACAATTCTTTATCATGTGGATTTATTTTATGTTTTTCTAGTACAGGCACTGGAGGGAGACTGAAATTTGAGAGAAGGAAAGAAGTGACTTGTTTATTTCAATTCCCTTGTTACTCCTGTCAGTGTTACTTCATCAGTGTTGCTACATTGTGACTGCAGTAGTGGTTTCCAATTTCCCACTCATTTTGGTACTTTCACAACCATTCTGATCTCTTCCTACCCTAAAGGATTACCAGGACTGGGCTGACTTTTAGCTTTATGAGGGGCTTTAGACCTCTTCTCTAAATAAATGCGACATCAGCATCAACAGACTACGCCACCTCTTGAGAGGCCTCACCCCAGAGCCTATGAGATGCTTACTTTAAGCTCCTGAAATAGTAAGTGCCATTTCTTGTCTTGAGGTGTAAGTTACAGTTTATAAGACCCCTACTTTCTGCTCCTGTGTTTCCATGCTACTTGTCTGCCACTCCCTCCTCAAATGTTTGATTCCCAAATCTATGGGGATCCTACTCTTGGCCTCTAAAATCTGAAAACTGCAAACATTTTACTTTTTCCCCAACTTTAAAGGCAACACCCATATCTTCATCTATTACCTCTGCCTTACTTCATTTGTTTTTGTTTTGCCAGGTGAGCTTTCCAACATCTCATTTTTTGTGTGAAATGTTCTCCGTTGAAATAGCTAGTGTAGTTTCTGTTTTTCTAAATGAACTCTCACTAACACATTGTACCAACCCTCTTTCATTCCTTATTCCCTTATTGATTGTCTCAGAAAATACAAGGTAAAATTCTGAGAAATCTGGGGGGGCTCAACTTTCTTCAATTGATTTAGTAATTTTGAAATAACCCAATCTATAGATAACATATCTTTTTGCTCAAATAATTTAAGTCATTTCTTCATCTTGAAATAAAACCTAGCCTAATACAGAACTTGAACTGGAGAAAACAACAGGAAAAGTGACTGAGATCAAGATCTAAGAGAGAACACCTAACAATAATAAATGAAATCTTTTCTATTTTGCCATTTTTTAACTCTGTGTATGCTTCCTTTCTCTGTATAATAATAAAATCTTCTAAAATGTTTGGATACTAGTTTTTTTTTTTTGGAATTATTTTTCATTTCTAATCTGGACCATTCAACTTCAAATATTGACTACATTTATTGCAGCTTTCTTCCTCCCTTATATAGTGGAGAACCCCACTAACATAGACTGATATGGTTTGGTTCTGTGTCTCCACCCAAATCTCAACTCAAATGGTAATCTCCATGATCACCCATGTGTCAAGGGCAGAACCAGGTGGAGGTAATTGGAACATTGGTGCAGTTTCCTCCATGGTGTTCTTGTGATAGTGAGTGAGTCTCATGAGATCTGATGGTTTTATAAACATCTGGCATTTTCCCTACTTGCAGTCACTCCGTCCGGCCACCTTGTGAAGAATGTACCTGCCTCTCCTTTGCTGTCTGCTGTGACTGTAAGTTTCCTTATATTAATGATGGATAGTGTCCAGGTTCCTGGAATCTTGAACAAAGAATTGGACAAAACACACAAACAAAACAAGGAAGGAAAGAAGGGATTTGTTGAAAATGAAATTACACTCCACAGTGTGGGGGGCTGCCCTGAGCATAGGGACTCAAAGGCCCTGTTAGAAAATTCTGGGGAGTTTCAATACCCCATAGAGGATTCTATTGGTTACTTGAAGCACACCCTATGTAAATGAAGAGGATGAAGTGAAGTTACAAAGCCATTTACAGCATACGCACTATGGAGAGTATATTTCCTGTTATAGCTGAAGTGTAAATTGGCCTTATATTCCCTGCCTCCAGACCCTATTTTCCTGCCTCATCTAAGCCTCATCATCCCTGCAGAACTGTGAGTCAATGGAACCTCTTTCCTTTACAAAATGACCTGGTCTCAGGTATGTCTTGTTAGCAGTGTGAGAATGGACTAATAGAGTAAATTTGTACCACAGAGAGTGGGGCATTGCTGTAAAGTTACCCGAAAATGCAGAAGTGACTTTGGAACTGGGTAATAGGTAGAGCTTGGAACAGTTTGGAGAGTTCAGAAAAATATAGGAAAACATGTGAAAGTGTGGAACTTCCTAGAGACTTGTTGAATGGTTTTGATGAAAAAGCTGATAGTGATATGAAGTCCAGGCTGAGGTGGTCTCAGAAGGAGATGAGAAACTTCTTGGGAACTTAAGCAAAGGTGACTGTTAGTGTGCTTTATCAAAGAGACTGGTAGGATTTTACTCCTTCCCTAGAGATATGTGGAACTTTGAACTTGTGAGAGAAATGATTTAGGGTATCTGGAGAAAGAAATTTCTTAGTAGCAAAGCATTCAAGAGGTGACAGATTATGAAAGTTTGGAAAATCTGTAGCCTGACCATGGAATAGAAAATAAAAATTCATTTTCTGGGGAGAAATTCAAACTAGTTGCAGAAATTTAAATAAATAATGAGGAACCAAATGTTAATCACCAAGACAATGGGGAAAATGTTTCCAGGGCATATCAGAAACCTTTACTGCAGCCTTTCCCATCACAGGCCTAGAGGCCTAGGAGGTTTTGTGGGTCAGGCCAAGGGCCCCACTGCTATGTGCTGCCTTGGGACTCGATGCCTTGCATTGCAACCACCCTGGCCCAGGATAAAATGGGCCAAGGTACAGCTTAGGCTCTCACTTCAGAGGATGCAAGCCCCAGGCCTTGGTGGCGTCCACGTAGTGTTGAACTTGAGAATGTGTCCGGAGAGGTTCCTGCTGGTGGGTTCATGGTCTTGCTGACTTCAAGAATGAAGCCACGGACCTTGTGGTGAGTGTTATAGCTCTTAAAGATGGCATGGACCCAAAGAGTGAGTGGTGGAAAGGTTTATTGTGAAGAACAACAGGACAAAGCTCCCACAGTGTGGAAGGGGACCTGAGTGGGTTGCCACTGCTGGCTGGGGTGGCCAGCTTTTATTCCCATATTGTTCCCGCCTATATTCCATTTTTTTCCCTATCAGAGTGCCCTTTTTTCAATCCTCCCTGACATTGACTATTTTTAGAATGGTGTTTTACAGAGTGCTGATTGGTGCGTTTCACAGAGCGCTGATTGGTGCATTTTACAGAGCACTGATTGGTGTATTTTACAATACTCTTTTAAGACAGGAAAGTTCCCCAGGTCCCCATTGGACCTAGGAAGTCCAGCTTGCCTCACTTCTCAAGGGTTCACAGAAGTCAAGAACTGAGTTTTGGGAACCTGTGCCTGGATTTCAGAACATGCATGGAAATGTCTGAATGTCTAGGCAAAAGTTTGTTTCAGGGGTGAGACCCTCAGGGATAATCTCTGCTAGGGCAGTGCAGAAGGGAAATGTGGGATTGATGCCCCCATACAGTCTCCACTGGGGTATTACATAGTGGAGCTGAGAGAAGAGAGCCACTGTCCTCCAGATTCTAGAATGGTTGCTCCACTGACAGCTTGCACTGTGCACCTGAAAAAGCCTCAGACACTGAATCTGAATGTGAGCCCATGAAAGCAGCTGGGAGGTGGCTTGTACTCTCTAGAGCCACAGAAGTGGAGTTGCCCAAGGCCATGGGAGCCCACCTCTTGCATCAGCATGCCTTGGATTTGAGACATGGAGTCAAAGGAGATTATCTTGGCTTTAAGGTTTAATAACTGCCCCCACGGAATTTTGAACTTGCATGGGCCTGTAGCCCCTTTGTTTTGGTCAATTTCTTTCATTTGGAATGGGAGCATTTATCCAATGCCTGCACTCCCATTGTATCTAGGAAGTAACTAACTTGCTTTTGATTTAACAGGCTCATAGGTGGAAGGGACTTGCCTTGTCTGAGATGAGACTTTGGCCTGTGGACTTTTGAGTTAATGCTGAAAAAAGTTAAGACTTTGGGGGCTGTTTGGAAGGCATGACTGGTTTTGAAATGTGAAAAGACATGAGGTTTGGGAGGGACCTGGGGTAGAATGATATAATTTGACTCTGTGTCCCCACTCAAGTCTCACCTTAATTTGCAATCCCTATAATCCCCATGTATCAAGGGCATGACCAGGTAGAAGTATTTAGATAATGGAGGTGGTTTCCACCATGCTGTTCTTGTGATAGTGAGTTCTCATGAGATCTGATGGTTTTATAAGCATCTGGCATTTCCCTTACTTGCATTCATTCCATCCTGTTGTCTTGTGAAGAAGGTGCCTGCTTCTCCTTTGCCTTCCACCATTATTGTAAGTTTCCTGAGGCCTCCCTAGCAATGCAGAACTGTGAGTCAATTAAACCTCTTTTCTTTATAAATTACTCTATCTCAGTATTTCTTCATAGCAGCATGAGAACAGACTAATATATAGGCCATGTTTTAAGTACTATGAAAATTGTTATGGTAATTTCAGAAAAAAGTTATATAATTCCACATAAGGAGCTTTAGATATGGCTTTACCTGTATAAAGATAATTTATAAGAGGAATATGTTGGAGCTACCACAGTTAAAAAGACAGAAAAACATGGGGGCCGAAATAGCTGTTAGAAGATTGTATTCTTAGACCAGTCCTTGATTTATTCATCATGATGATAAGCCTTATAAGAGTAACTCATGGACTCAGCAAATTCGCTCAGATCTGCATGTTATATTACCCTGACATTGAGCTACAGTCACTGCCAAAAATATTTTATTCCTTACACTTTAGGCTTTACTTTGTCCTTTTATTTGAAAAATGAAATGTGTCATATCTTCCCTCAAACACCTGACCTCTTTTTTAACTTGATTTCATTATGTACCTCACCCACAAAATACAGCATTAATTCTATACCCAGATGTCATAATTGAGTCATTATACCTCCTAACAGATCTCTCAAGTGCTCTTATTCATTCAAGTGAGTTCCTATGGTATTATCATGACTTCTTGACCCATGTATCTGCTGAAATTTCCAGTTTCCTCCTACACTTTTTTTTTTTTTTTTTTTTTTTTGAGACGGAGTCTCGCTCTGTGCCCCAGGCTGGAGTGCAGTGGTGCAATCTCGGCTCACTGCAAGCTCCGCCTCCCGTGTTCACGCCATTCTCCTCCCTCAGCCTCCTGAGTAGCTGGGACTACAGGTGCCTGCCACCGTGCCCAGCTAATTTTTTGTATTTTTAGTAGAGACGGGATTTCACCGTGGTCTCGATCTCCTGACCTTGTGATCCGCCCGCCTCGGCCTCCGAAAGTGCCTCCATACTTTGAATTCTCATTAATAGTTCATCTTCCAAAGCCTATGTGACTTTTTTTCTGCCAGACTTACTTTATAGTCTCTCTCTCTCTCTCTGTGTGTGTGTGTGTGTGTGTGTGTGCATAAAACTTCTTAGTGGGGCAATAATAAATAAATAATAATAAATGTATACATTTTATTTATTAGTGGGGCAATAATATAAGTAGCTTAGAAAGATAAATGGTGAGAATCTCTTGAAAGATAAAAATTTCTGGGTATTGTGGAAGCAAAGAAGGAGACAAATGAGGATTTGATACGCAACCTAGAGGGCATTAATGCCAGTACATGAACAGAAAGCTGACTGTCAATTTTATTACTTGGTCAAAGAGAAAGACTGAGAAAACAAAAATATCATAGATGTTGTTTTTTTAAAAGTTAGCTATTTAGGATAATCATTTCTAAACTCCTATATGATTGTAAGTTATGGCCATATTACAGAGGCCACAGTTTTAGAATTATTTATAAATTATTCTGTATATAACATTTAAGATGGAATCATTAAAATGTCCTGGTAAGACTACCAGGATTGCATACACAGTATAACTATTCCCTATTGATCTGGCCATGATAATAGAGCAAACTCAGGTATACCTTATTGAAAATCCTGTGGCACTTTTCCTACTATATCTTACTTCTTAATATAGTGTATGGAGGCACAGCCCATACTGTAGTATATTCAAGGTGAGAGAAAGAATACAAATATTATTCAGATACATTCCACTTTTAAATTTCATAAGGCAAATACATTTAGTACTGTTTTGTTTCAATATCTCCATTTATTATTCATTTCACTATGCAGTGATATGAAAAAGAAAAAAAAAGGAAGTTAATATCATTCACTGATCTGGCTTCCCCACAAGAGACCAGCTTTCTTACTAATTCAGACATCTTCTCCTCACTAGATAAATTTATGCAGCCACTCAGTCTTTTACACTAATTGAAAAAATGCTGATTTTGTGCACTGATGGACTACAAAACTTCATTGGAGATTTTCTGTGATCATAAGTATATTTGATCATTTTAAATGGCGCTTAGGGACTACATAACAGAGAAACTAATTCATCTGTGTTTGGAAGGTCTATACCCAGCACAAAGAGGCATTTCATATTCTACTCATTACTTCTTCCGAGAAAGAGAACCTTAAGTATTTTATCAGAGTTCCAACAAGGAAAAATTCACTTTAATAATGCAATGTAAAGCATATATATGATTTTTTAATACTATAATTAGGATGGGCAGAATACATGATATAATAGGGGTCATTATATCATTTCTATTATAATCTATTAGCATTATGAAGTTATCTTATTTTTATTTAAATTAGATACCAAAATTATTTTTAATGATGTGCAATTCATGCCTTCATATCTCATCAGTTTGTCGGTATAAATGATGCTAAAATAATGTTAATATCAATAGCAGATTTCCTTGTTTTTTCAGAATACAGATTCTTTTCCTCTTTGCCACTTAAAGGAACACCCCATCACTAAATGAGGGAATTAATGGTTTTCTGGTGCTTTCTACAGAAGATTTGCCCCAAAATATAAGTATGGATTAGAAATAACTGCCTTTCTTCAAACACTGTATTTTCTTGCATTCTTAAGTAATGCTGCTTTAAAAAAGAAAAAAGGAAAAAAAAAAAAAAAACAATGGCTATGTGGCAGGATCTGTATTTTAGATGCTAGGAATTTAAATGATGAATAAGGAAAGCAAAGACTCCACTCTCATAAACTATAGATCTGGGGAAGATAGTAAGAGACAAACAACAGTAAAGAAGGGGACATCAACTGAAAAGGAGGAAACCTATAAATTAGATAAGGAAATTACCAGGAAGACTGACAGAGGTAGATCCTTCTTTACACGAAAGGATCAGGGAAGGTCTCCCTAAGAAAATGACATGACCCAAAACCTAAGGAATGAAAAGGAGTTAGCCACAAAAAAAGAACTAGAGAAAATGCGGCTTGCTGAGGTAAAGGAAACAGCTAATACAAAGCCCCTGAATAAATGTTTTTCATTAAAAACATATACCCAAAAAGGATTTGAGTGAACACTGTGACCAGAACTTCAAAATCACTCAAAGAAGCAGCTAAATACAGGACCTGGTACAATGGCTCCCTGCCAGGTTCCGTTCTCTAATTCCACCAAAAGCAAGCAAACTCCTGCTTTCTTAACTCCTTCAAAAATAGAATCTTGGCTGGGTGCAGTGGCTCATGCCTTTAATCCCAGCACTTTGGGAGGCCAAGGTGGGTGGATCGCTTGAGGTCAGGAGTTCGAGACCAGGCTGGCCAACATGGTGAAACCCTATCTCTACTAATAGTACAGAAATTAGCTGGGCATAGTGGTACATGCCTATAATCCCAGCTACTTGGGAGGCTGAGGCAGGGGAATCGGTTGAACCCAGGAGGCAGACGGTGCTGTGACTGAGATCGTGCCACTGCACTGCACTCTAGTCTGGATGACAAGAGCGAAACTCTGTCTCAAAAAAAAAAAAAAAAAGAATCTTACAATCTTACATCTTGGATATGCTTCTGTCAGGATTTGCTAGAAAATGGAATATAATACAAATAATTCAAGAGAGTATCATGAAGATAAAACTTTCATGTTGTCAATCTACTTGGCTCAAAAAGAATATTAAGATATCCAGATACTAGCAATAGCTGAAAGGTATTATTACTTCTAAGACAAAAGAGATAAAATGGGGATATTGCATTCTTGAAATCCAAGGAGAGCTAGAAACCTTGAGTATTGGCCATAAGGAAAAAAAAAATATGGCAAAGGGAGACATTCAGTCACTGCCGAAACATGGTACAAAACAGAAAAAAAAAAAAAAGAGAAATGAATATACCATTCTTTCTTTGTTTTTGTACTTTCTCAACTCCTGTCAGTATTTCTCATTGGCGAAACCCAGTGGCGTTAGCTGACCTAGAGGCACAAGAAATGCAGCGTCTGTGGGTAAGCCTCTTGGGCACAGAACAGTCAAGGAAGAAATGTAATGCACCTGAGGTATGGAAGGTGCTAACTGAAAAAAATAAGCACAGCATACAGAAAGACATGTCCAAAGCAGCAGTGTCTGAGAACCAAATCAGACAAGCAAATTTCTCTTTTATACATCAATGAAATTTAACAAGAGGACAAATATATGCCCTTGTTTTAAACACATGTAAGGGAAATACGTCCAAAAACTTGAAACCTTACTGATTGAGGTCAGTCATTTGTCTAAATCAACCTTAAAAGAAAATTTGTAGCGTTTTTAACAAAACAAGTTAAGGAGATTTTAACTCTGGAAAGAAAACTGGGAGGTAGACAAAAGAAAAGCTCGTGACAATCAGACATGAAGTTTATTTTATGACTGATGAATAGTTATTAATTTGAGAATGAACGAAAATCTGTAACTGTGACTACCTTGAGCACCCTCGGGGCAAAGTATGCCTCTGCCTGATTGATTGAGCACATCAGAATATTACAGCTTAATAATAAAAGGCATTAGGTTCTTTCATTTTCTCTAGCTTCAATAAGCAATTTCTCGTTTATTAATTCAGTTTTGTTTCAGGCTCCTACTAAGATACTGAAATAGAATACATTGCTGGCTCATTTCACTGCGGCCCTAGAGAAACTACAGAAGTGGGAAGAGGCAGGAGGTGGGGATCAAGATAAGAAGTCAGTGAGACAACTGGAGTGTTGGAGAATTCTCTTGAAGTAGTATAGGTAAATTGGTTGTACCAACTCAGAGCAGGAAACCTCCGGCTTAATTATGGAGAAGTATGTGAAAGGTGCTAACCTTGGAACTCTACTGTCTTTACTTGGGACAATCAATGTCTTCCCATATATCTGCAGATACTCAAACTATTGAGGCAGGTGACCTAATGAATAAAATTAGGACAGTGCAGAAGTCTTCAAAGATGAATTGAGAAAAACAGGGAGGGGTTTTGACTTGCCTAAAGTTGTGATTTCCATCTTCCTCTCATGAGACTATTGAGGATAGGTGGATGAAAAATCTATGGAGTGAAGCTCCCACTGACTATAACTAGACAGCCTCATGAAATATGTAAATAACTATCTTCAGAAATTGAACAAAGGCAGTAGAGAAATGTGATTTCTGACAGAAGGAGAAGAAACGAGATAAACTGAAAGATGACATTATATTGCCTTCTGGAAGAATTTCCAGACCACGGTAAAAAGAGGGGCAATTTAGGCAGGATTTTGCAGCCTTTCTAAGTTGAGGAGAAAAATACTGGAGTTCTAGGAGTCTGAAATAGCTAAATTTCGTAAGAAAGAGACCAAAAGAGAAATAGACGTGCAGAAAATATACCCTAAATCCTGTATAAGGCCCCCACTGAGGAAACTGCTGAATATTAAGCTTTGTACGCATAAGATTGTATGATGCTGGATACAGAAATACTGCCAAAAATTGTTCAAAGCTCTTCAAAGAAAGACATAATTGGTCACTTAACAATGTTAGAATTTATAATAACCGGCATGTAACAAAAATAATAGTCATGAAAAAAGCAGGATAACATGAACCATAACCAAGAAAAAAGTCCATTCTTGGCACCTCAGATACTTTGCGTTTTTACTCATCATTCCAGCTCTGATATGGGATGGGGACACCAATCAGGGCTGGGAGTGGGAGTAAGGCTGCCAGCATCGTGAGCTCAGAAGACAGAGCCTCAAGCCAAAGACGATTATTCTCAAGACCCCAAAAATTTATGTGTTGAAGATTTAACCCCTAGTTCCTCAAATGACTCAGAATGGAAGTAAGGTATTTACAGAGGTGACTAAATTAAAATGAGGCCATTATAGGGGGACTGATCCAGTATGACTGGTGTCCTCATAAGGAGAAGAAATTTGCACACAGACACCAGAGAGGGAAGACAATGTGAAGACACAGGAAGAAGACTTTCATTTACCAGCAAAGGAGAGAAGTCTGAGTCCATCTTTACTCACGGCCCTCAGTAAAAATTAACCCTGCTGATGCCCTGATCTCAGATTTCTGAACTCAAGAACTGTGAGAAAATGAACTTCTGTCATTTAATCACCCATTCTGTGGCACTTCGTTATGGCAGCCCTAGCAAAGTGATATATACCACAAGATTTTTAATCAGAAGTGTATTAAGAGGTAGACAGCATTGACTCAAACAACTAAGAATGAGATTTACATGAGATACAAATTGTAACGTATTAATTTTCATGTTTTTCTTTTTCACTTTTCTGAATCAGCTGGTTAAGATTTCCGGATTAATTATTACTTAACTGTGACACCGGTTATATCCTTACTCTTAATATTGCTTATCTATCTATCTATCTATCTATCTATCTATCTATCTATCTATCTATCTATCTATCTAGACAATATCTCACTGTGTTGCCCAGGCTGGAGTGCAGCGGCATAATAGTGGCTTACTGCAGCCTCAGCCTCCTTGGGTTCAGGTGATCCTCCCACCTCAGACTCTCTAGTAGTTGGTACAACAGCTATGTGCTACCATGCCTGGCTAATTTTTCTATTTTTTGTAGAGATGAGGTTTTGCCTTGTTGGCCAGTCTGGC
This sequence comes from Piliocolobus tephrosceles, assembly GCF_002776525.5. NCBI lineage: Eukaryota > Metazoa > Chordata > Mammalia > Primates > Cercopithecidae > Piliocolobus > Piliocolobus tephrosceles. Next base: position 69,332,347 of record NC_045438.1, read on the forward strand.
CTTGAACTCCTGGACTGAAGTAATCCACCTGCCTTGGCCTCCCAAAGTGCTGGGATTACAGGCATGAGCCACTGTGCTCAGCTTTAATATTGCTTTTTACACTCAATGTCATTCTTTTGTATCAGTGCAATACTAGCTACAATTTCCTTATTATTGTCTAAGCCATAGAACAGAACCAATCAGTCATCGAGTTTGTAGTTTTTGAGGGGCAACTCAGTTTCCTTTGCTATTACTTTCTTGTAAGAAATGATTTGCTTACCTGAGTAGTTCAACCATAAAGTTACTTTTTATATGGCAAACATTCCCACAGACCAAACAGTTAGAAAAAAGAAAAAAAATCACTGCATCTGTTCTACAGTTCATTAGGTTAGGAATTGAATCAATTCTATTGATTTAAGTTTAGTAGTCTCTGTTCCCTGTTTGGAAATCAACAGTGAACTCTAATCATAATCTTTCTCTTTATATATGTGTATGTTATAGTGCTCAAATGTGTGCTCTCCAGAATCTTTCTTGCTGTTGTACAGTCACTATTCTCTCAATGATACAACAGTTTTCTTCCAAGGAAGAACAAGAAAACCTGACACAGAGGTTGAAACAAGCACTGTCAAAAACTATACATATGACCCTTACCCATCCAACAATGATATATATATGTGTGTGTGTATAAATATATATATATATATATATGCATGTCTATTGATCATATCCTATAATTAAATAATTCAGCTTATGCTAAAGAATAACCAAAAAGGACTGAGAATTTCAACCAATATACTAAACAACTTTTGGAGCAACCATATTTCCTGTCTGTGCTAAACAATTCTGAGACCAAATGAACTTTACTGCTTCTGAGCTAAATAATAGGTGTAATTGGTAAAATAACGTAATTGCTCATTTCAGGGAATATTTGTTCCTGGAAGCCTGGACTATGAAAAAATGAAATTAGATTATTTTCCCACACGAAACATTCTGTTCATTAAGGACTTCCCAAAAATACAAAGTTATTTTGTATACAAACTGCTTCATTTCAACCAGTCCTCTACCTTGGATCATCTGTCTTAAAATTACTAAGGGTGACTGATAAAATCATGTAGATATTGTTGGATAAATTCTGATAATGAGACAAAACTACTATCTGCTCAATGTGATTTTCTCTATGAAGATGATAAGTCCAATAAACTCAGCTTTGCTTGTTCAACTGTCAATGATTTTGGCCAATATTTTTTAAAGCAATAGAGAATTTTGAAGGATTTTTAGCAAATGATTATAGTCAAATATACATTGGAAAATATTATCCTGAATAGAGTAGCAAGAGAAGATTTGCAGAGTTCAATGAATAGTTTCAAACTCCTAAGCTTTTAGTGTGATAACATTCTAAATTCTTAAAATTATTTTTTATTTAGACATTTTTACAGTTAAAAGAATAAATCTTTAAATAGTATTTATGGACTTTCTGATATTTTATATATCACTATAAATCAGTGAATATATTACATATTCTGTCAACATTAATCTATGAAGTTACTTATGTGATAATATTGATATTCAGGGATATTAGAGCTAAGAACTAGGTCTCAATTTCCAATGACTGCAAGCAGGAATTGCCTACCTGAAAGTCTCTGGAGAAGTCAGCTAGCTCGTTTGCCATCTCTTAACAGCAATGTTACTGTCAGTCAATCCAGTCATCCAGTTTTAAAGATAAAGTACTGACATGAAAGTAATCAAATTATTAAATGGAAAATTGTTTTTTCATATTGTTTGCTGAATGATTCTACATAATTCACTAGTCGAGAGCTCTCATTACATTTATACACATTATAATGTATATTCAATTCATATTGCATTCAGAAGAATTCTAAGTACATTCTTGTATACAGAACTATGGTTCCAATACTGATCAGTTTGTATTCATGTTCAAAGCTTGTTATTACTGGGAACATTTCTCCTAGAATTGCCCAGCCTCTAAGGCTATTGATCTAGTGCCAAACCTTACTGCATTTATCCATCTATTTTCAGCTGATGTGCTGGATTTGACCTTTACTATGCTCTATAATTTTACTTCTCTGAAGTTCCTTATAGTGAATATCTCTATGACAATAAATCGCTCCTTAAATGTAGTCCTTGAATTAACTATAAGCTTTAATAGAGCAGAGTAGCTTATTTATCAGTTTATTTTGTATTTTTCTGAATGATTATCTTAATCACCAGTTCTGGTTTTATTTATTTAACAAGTTATATGTAGTCACATATTATTTAAAGTTTTATGATTTATTTTATTGTGTATCAGAGATTTTTAATTTGAAAGCTATGGAAAAGTATAAATCATTATACAAATGTTTGATGTTTTATTAACAATTTCACTATAATGTGTATTTTTATTCTTCAGTGAAAATACATTATATAATGTAAATACTTCTGAAGAATTTTTATCTTGAGTCCTAGTAATGGAGTGGAGGTATTTGCGTAGCTATGAATGAATCTATACTTCATTTCTGTATTACTGTGATGGTTTCTGAAGGCTTTCTTCCTCTTAACTTCATTTCAACCTATTTTCCATCCCAACTCTAAGCAAAAATTGCATTCATTCATACCCATTTCCAAAGTTATTATAATGTTCAATTTCACTGAAGATACTGCTACCAATGTAACTGGTAAAAACAATATGAGAATGTCTCTGGACTTTCCATAAGAAATACTTCAACTTTTCAAAACAGCCTTAGACAGATTAATTAACACCTAAAGGATATATATATATTTAGGTTGTTTCTAACAGGCTACAATAATGTCTGTAATCATTTAAAGACTGAAAGACACAATAGGGGAAAAACCTGGCTCAGCAGCACAACGTTGACCTCTAATGTTGGAATCACAACAAATAAGGTGTGAATTCTGTTTTCTAGATTAAGAGAAGAACTGACTTTTCTCTTAGACATGTATGCTCTAAACTGCATAATCTAATGGTCCTTCCACTTTTAGGTGACAGTTTTAGACTTATTTGAAATAGTATCAGCCCTTTGATTAAAATTAGACAGAATAATTTTCGGGGGAGTAAGGAGAAGGAGTTGAGGGTTGGTAGGGGAAGATATATTGTAGTGACCTCTGGTAAAATTATTCTAGTAAAACAGAAAACATGTTTATACATTTTACACATTATTCAACAAATATATCTGGCTCCTCTCTATGTGGGTATTCTTTTTTAATAGTTATTCAACACCATGCTACTTAATTTGACCAACGAAACATTGGTGTCAGGAAGAACCTGAAGAGCCTATGTTGTGCACTCATCCTTTTTCCCCTGCATTAAAATCATGGACTCAAGTGGCAAGATAGAATCTCTGTCAGTCTGTGTGGCTGCAATATTTACATACTTTGAATGACAGTTGTATTTGCGTTTTTTTTAAGGCACTGAGATTTGTACATATTTTATCACTGCATTCTAACTTAGTTCATCCTAACTGATACAAATGTTGGTTAAGTTCAACTCATTCTAAGATCTGTAAAATTATCTAAGACCGTTTCCTTGATTTGACAAATCAATTGAGTGTTCAGAGAGTAAAGTCCTATCTCTGTTATATGACTCCTCTGTTCATTAATAGGCTTTTATAAAGAGTTCTATTATTTTTTATTCCTTTTTACTTTCCTTTGCTTCTAAAATGATTGAAATCTAGTTTGCACTCTGACATCCAAAATATAACTAACTAAGCTACCTAACAGCCTTCTTACTCACAAGTGTAATCAACATTTTAAACTTCATCTTAATCATACTTTCACAATATTTGATTCTTCCTCTTTGAGCTCCCCCTTTTTTGACTTCCAGGGCATAATTTACCTTTGGACAATCATCTAACTTCTTGGACTCTCATTCTCTGAAGCTTTTCCTCTCCTTGGCAATATTCTAAATACTAACTTTTTAAGGGTTTTATCTTTAGCTGTCTTTCTCTCATCAAGCATTGCTATTAGGCAATCTGACCAAGTCTATGGTCTTTAACCTTCCCCCAAAGGACTGTTCAGGTTTCATGTTTTCTGTGAGCTTCAGATTAAAATTTCTTACTATCCAAAAGATATTGTTTATGCCCTGAGGCAACTGACTTTCATTATGATATGGAAGTGTTGGGAAGGGAAGAGCATGGTCTCTTTAAATGATCTGAAAGTGGGGCAGGGAAGTGCTGGGTAAAGGAACGTGTGGCCCCTGGCTAGGGCTCCATCCCAGGAACCTTGGTGAGGACAAGCATTTCCTGTCCAAACGTTGCACTTCCCAAGACCAACCTGGCCTGCCATGTCCCCATCCTGTACCTGTAAAAAACACTGAGACCACAGCAGGCAGATACACAAGTTGCTGGACGTCAAGAGGAGCACAACAGCAGAAACACACAAGCGGCTAGGCGTCTAGAGGAACACACTAACCAGCACTGAGCATGCTGGCAGGCTGCTGACCAGCAGAACAAAGCGAAGTTTGACTGGAGCAGTCAGAAGAGAGCCTGGGCCACTGAGCAGCCCAACTCCAGGGAAAACCTTCCCAATTCATCCCCTTCTGGCTTCCCCCATCTGCTGAGAGCTACCTCGACTCCATAAAACCTTGCACTTATTCTCCAAGCCCAGGTATGATCCAATTCCTCCGGTACATCAAAGCAAGAACCAGGGATACAGAAAGCCCTCTTTCGTTAAGACAAAGTAGAGGGCTGGTTAACACAAGCCACCTATAGGGGGCAAAACTAAAAGAGCACCCTGTAACACATGCGCACTGGGGCTTCAGGAGCTGTAAACATTCATCCGTAGACATTACCATAGGGTGGGAGCCCCATAGCCTGCCGGTCTGTCTGCTCCCTAGAGGTCTGAGCATCGGGGCACTGAAGAAGTGAGCCGCACCCCCTCACACGCCCTGCGAGTGGGACGAGGGAACTTTTCCCATTTTAATTATACCTACCATTTTGCCCATATTTGTACAATCACTAAACCCAACATTTAATTCTGTATACCATCTTCCATTCACTGTCCACTAGTTGCTTCCGATGCCTTCCTATACTACAGTTTGCAAAAACATACCATTTTCTCCCACTTAATATGTCTTGAATCTTTTTCTTTCTTAGAATAACCATTGCTGCTTCATTTATGTAGGGCTTTTTCTTTTATTTTGAAATGCTGTCTCCATCTTTAAACTGGATTAATGTTTCAAGTTTCATCATCTCCTCTCATTTCTCGATGAGACACAAGATAGTTTTCTAAGTAACACTTGATCATTTTTGCTTTGCTTACATTATTTCCATGACTCTTCAATTCAGTTTTTAAACTTTAAAAATTTCATATATCCCATAGACACATAAACAACTAAATGCATAAAATAAATGCATCTACCTGATTGCTGATGGAGATGCAGATTTTTTTCACTGACCTGGTGCTTTAACCCCAATCTGATTATATACCATAAATTGCCCTCTAGGAATCCTTAGGGGTCCTTGGAATTAAATTTTGAAACCAATATCAAATACCTTACTAATATGAAAAGCCAGTAACAATAATAGATATAGCACAAATTAGATGGCACATGTTACTCTTTATTATTCAGATTTATGTTACTTTTTACCTTCCTTTTACTATATACCACATATAATACTTATTTTTAGTTTCATTTGTAGTTTTATCAGTCTGAAGTGCTTTTCCTATTTCTCTTTTTGGTTCACTTTTATTAAGATTAATTAAAATTAGTTGGAGGCTTTAGTCTTGGATTTATACCAATGGTTGTTCTATGTTCAGCCCCGTTCTATATTCAGCCTCTCTTCTTCATATTATTCCTTTCATGTGTCTATTTTAAAACAGATTGATCAAAATCCTAGTTCAGTATTACAGGCTGCAGTGTTCAAAGTCTTCCAAATAATTTTTGAAGTTGGTTCTGATGAGAGTATAAAAGAGTATATTTTCTTGCTCAAGATTAAAAACTCTTGAGCTGTTAGTTTTCCATCATTTTCTGGATGACATTCTGCAATAAAATAAAATAACAAGTAAAGCAATGAATGAATGTGATGGAAAGGAAATTATGGAAACATATGAATCCTCGTTTTAGTGGTTCCTAGGGTTTAGCTGTATTCCTGCCTTTTGGTGGATCGAGTGTTCAATCTTTTATTATGTAAACTGCACTGGTGTTCACAAAATACTCTATGTGTATTAGCTAAATTGAATTAAAATTCCTTAATTTATGCCTGACTCAAAAAATTATATACACATAATCACAAAAAGTTGCATGTATTTCAGGAACTTTAAAATTTTCCTAGATCCTACCCAAGGACTTCAACTTGAGCAACACTATTTTGGGCAAAGTTCATTCATTTTTCCTCAGTGTTCCCATAGTTCCTCATTGGGAAGTCATTTGTAGTTGAATCATTCCCTTTAATAACTTGATTCATAGCTTGTCACTACTGTCTCCCATACTCTGAACTCTTTAATGGAAGAAATTGTGCTCCATTCACCTTTATTTAACGAGTTATCTTTATTCTATGATTTTAATGTTTGGATGTAGAAGATGGTAGACCATATTTATGGGATACTCTGAAGATTATCCCAGACTTTTGAAAGTTAAAAAGAGCAGCACTTTGGGAGGCCGAAGCAGGCGGATCATGATTAAGAGATAGAGACCATCCTGGCCAACATGGTGAAACCCCGTCGTCTCTACTAAAAAATACAAAAATTAGCTGCGTGGTGGCACATGCACATGCCTGTAGTCCCAGCTACTTGGGAGGTTGAGGCAGCTTAAAATCAGGGAGGCGGAGGTTACAGTGAGCCAAGATTGTGCCACTGCACTCCAGTCTGGCGACAGAAGGAGACTCCATCTCAAAAAACAAAACAAAACAAATCAAACAGCAAAAGAACATGGGAGGTTAGGTAATTTTGTGTCCCAACCTACATAAACATCTATTTTTGAAAGCTTTGGACAACTGGTCATCCATCTCTGTTTAAATATGGTATTGATTCATGACATACCTTGTTCTATCAATGGGTAATGTTAGCTCATGTATATTGATACACAATTTCAATGTCAATTTTTAATCTCCAAAATGATAGAAAATACTTACCCATTTTAAGTAATTATTAGTCAGCTAGGGCTGCCATAACAAAATATCATAGACTGGGTGGCTTAAATAAAAGAAAAATATTTTATTACAGTTCTGGAGGTCAAAAGTCTAAGATCAAAGAGCTGATAAGGCTGTCTTCTCCAGAGGCTCCTTTCCTTTTCCATCAAATGAGTGCCTTCTCACTGTCCTCATGTGGTATTTTCTCTGTGCTTATGCTGATATGTCTCTCTCTTCTTAGGACACCAGTCATACTGTGTTAGTGGCCCTCCCTTATGATCTTATTTAACCTGTATATTCTTCTTCAAGAACCTCTCTCCAAATACACTCACATTGAAGGTTAAGATTTCAACAGATGAATTTGGATCGGTGGGACACAATTCAGTCCAGAACAGTAATAAAATGTTTATGATTAGCTTAATTCCTGCTCACATAATTAGAAAGGCATATATTTTAATTTTTGAACAATGATTCTAAAAATATTCTATTTGATCTCAGAGTTTAAAATTGTTCTTTATAGTCCAATCTCTCAGTATCTGTGAGCCATCTTATACTCTGAATAATTTACAAATATATTGATTATTTAGAACTAGTGCCACAATAATTATGTTTTCCTTCTCAAATTTGTCAAAAAAATGATGTTTCCTTCACTCATGTTTAGGAAGTATGATTCATGTCCTGCTGAAAATTACTAATTTTATGAAGTATGAGTAAAATAAAGCAGGGAGAACAATTTCTCTGAAGAGTCACTTCAATTTTTATTAACAGAAAATTATTCAAAGTACAACGTATATCTACTTGTATTTCCACTAAAATCATTTTGGTTGTAAATTACAGAGTATTTGTTTGAAATCAAATACGCGTATTTCATCTTATTCTGAATGACAGCTACCATATGTAGTTTTTCAACCACATAAATTATATTAGACATAAATCAGTAGCATGACCAATTTAATGGCATATGTTTGGGATCATTTTTCTTTCAACTTTTAACTTCAGTATTTTAATTATAGCTAAAACACATTTTATAATAATCTAAGAGTTTCTGAATATGCCAGTAATAATCTCTTGACATTCATCTTATATTGATCAAATTTCTGCATTTTGTTTATATTTTTGGAAGCTACTGGTAGTATGGATATAAAAAATTCTTGAGTGCTTCAATTTAATTGATAAGGTGATTATAGTGCATTACTGCTCATAATATTTACCATGTTCTCACAATGTAGTAAATACTGTTATTTCTGTAGACCTTAATAACAGTAGCTTTTTTCACTTGAGTGCTGTTTATACAGAGATGAAAGTATATGAATTAAATGATTTTTCTCACCAAATATACTGAGTGAATACCTCTTGTACCATCTCAGAGTCAAAATAAGAAAGGGGATCTCAACAATAAACAGAAAAGTACTGTCATATAGAAAAAAAGGAAATAGACTTTCTATGTTTTCAAGGAGGATGAATGTTTACTAGAGAAAATTTTCAGAAGATTACTATTCTTTGTGATTATAGAAAGATTTATTTGAATTACATATTTATGCATGCATATTATCTTCTATACAGTGACTTTTTACTATTTAGGTAAAAGATGACTTTTTACTACTTAGATAAATAAATTTGAGTACTCTAAGTAGACTCTATAACCAACATATTAAATGAAGCTTTTCTTTTTAATTGATTAGTACAGATTAGAAAATTGGGTATTCAGCCTACTAATTTAAAAATAATACACAAAATTTTTGTGACATGATTAATTTTATAACTTATTTTCTTATATAAAAATCCTATTAAAAACAGAGAAAATCCTTAGCAATATATAACAATGAACGCTCTAACAATTCTTTAGCAGTAAAGAATCTATTCTGCCACAATCTAGCTTTATAACCTTGGCACTCTCAACTTCTTAAAATTATAGGCAAATTTTATGGCAGCAACTTCATACACTGGGGACTAAAAGGAAGATTAAGTGGATGATAATACTTCAGGTATTTTTTAATATATCTCTCAGGTATTTACTTAAACAAAACTTGTTGGAGGTGGTGATGATCTCTAGTTGAGACAATGGGGACCTGTGGCAGAACCAGAGATGTCTTTCTAAGAATCTTACCTCCCAAGGATCTCTAAGACAAAGTTAAATTTACCTTTAGGGGTCAGGTGGAGTATGTGTACTTTTGGAGACCTTCTGGCTACTTTAGAACAAATGGATAGATACACTCTTTGTTACATTAGAAATCCAGAATTTATTTTTACTTTTCTTCTATCTGTTTTTGAGATACAGTATTTTCAGATAAGCACATATTTTACATATTTGGCAATGTAAGTTTAAGATTCTAGAATGATCTGCTCAATAACAAGTTATAATCTGTATCTTGCGGCTTCAGAAAGCTTGAAAATTGTTGCAGAAGAGAAACAGCAATGTGGTAGCTGTCTTATTAAGGCAAGCACACAAGCTATTACAAAAAAAAAGTTGTAGAAAAACAAAGTTAACATAAAGGGGGAAAAATCCACCAGGAACTTTGTTACTATGGAAATGTTATAGTGTATATATACTATCAAAAAATCAAGCCAGCAAATTAACTCATCTATCTTTTCTAATATGTAATTCTATAATTTATTTTGATGCTTAAACCTAAAATTTCCTTTCTGAAGAGAAAACTAATGCAACATTGCATTCAAGTTTCCTGTCATAATAATTTTCAGTAAACCCAAAAATGAATGTGCTGTTTGTATAGTGCAAATATTTTTATGTACTATACTCACATTATGTGATGATCAGGGTGCCCGGTGTTCTTATCAAAATACATGATCTAGGCAGGTAACTTTCCTTTCCTAAAAAGAAATATGCATGTAGTATTTTAAAGTTAAATGAATAAAAACAAAAACTAAACAAACAATATGGGTTACTGTTTTTAGTGTGTTTTATACATTTCTAGATATTAATTTTTATCACTTTCCCTTCTTGGTATTAGGCTTATTAATGTTCATCACGAATTTCAGCATCTATTGCTTTTGTATGAAAATTCAAGTGACTGTTTTTCCACATAAATTCCATTTAGAAAAAAAAAATACATTTCCTCAAGTGAATATAATCACGATGTAGATTTTTGTTTTAATTAGATAATCAATTAAACTTATCCTACAACACTTATTTTAAATTAAATAGAAGAAAGTCAGCTGAGTAGTTTGCCTGTAAGATACTATGCTGTATATATTCTGAATATTTTTACATCTGATAACTTGTAAGTATAAATAGGTTTGGGAGATCATCTGAAAGCTTGTATTTAAATACTGTATGTATGAATATGATATGTGTGCACAGGTATGTGTGTATGTTTTATGTACATATATTTTATATATATATAAATGTTTGCTTTTCAATCACGTCTGTAGAAAACAAGACATATGAAGAAGAAACACATACAAGTTTTTCAAATTTTGGTTATAACTAGTGCCATTTCAAATAATTATAAAAATATATTATTTCCTGAATCATCCTGAATCATCTCTGAATATTCTAGGATGAACTGTATCCTAAAATAAGAGTCTATGTAATTAATGGAGAGTGAAGAAAGGCTTTATATTTCTCGAGCATATTGCTTATCTTTGGTTCAAACATTTTCTTCTGTAAACAGAATCTTTGGGGAGTCAATAACATAATGAATAATAGTCATTAGTATCAGCCTGCATTTATATGTGCTGGCACATTTTTCATGTCACTGGTAATCTACTAGTATTTTGCAACACAATGAAACCTATTTGGGTAGAAAATTACAGATGAATAGAAAAGTAGATTATCATCTTTCTGGGCAGATTTTTTTTATAAGAATTTTTTAGCAGCATTTCTCATTTGATTAGCTTAATATAGGAGTAGAAATATAAATATTTAAGTACATTATGAGAACAAAATGGTAGGTAATTATTGACAAGGCTCTATTTTTCTGATTAACTTCTCTTAAAAGGGAATAGTTAAGTGAATAATTTGGAAGGATGCACTGAGTTTCAGGTTAATAGGGGTTGGTACTTTCTACTTTAACAAGAGAAACTAAATCAAGAGTGTTGCTGAATAAGGAAAACATACATTTGAAGTCAGTCAAGCTGTCTCCCTCAATTAACCTGGAAACTATTTGTGGAAAATAAAACAATGTCTAGTTTCATTAACTATAAGCATTTTTGAAACACTGCTAATAGGAGACAGATTTTCTGAAGAAAGATTGCATGTTATTCAAATAACTTACAATATTGCAACAAGTCAGGATTTTCATCATACTGTAGTTATTATGAAACATGTAATTTGCTCTTCATCGTGATTCTATGAATGTCTTCCATGTATTTGAAAAACTACATGAGAGAAAAATACCAGAAGTATGATTACCCTTGCAGAAAGTTTCCTGAGAGCTAGCCCAGTGTACTCTTTACTCATGCCACCATTAGACCCTCAACAATCTTGCACAGACAGGTGATTATAGCTTTACTTGGGCGCAACATCAAAAAAAGGTGTGAATCTAAGACATAAATGTGAATGAAAGGCAGGTTAGAAAAGCAGAACAAACCAGACTAGGAAATCAGACGTAGCAGCTTGTCCCCTAGCCATTTATGTCTATTTTCTGTGGACATACTTATAGACAAACAATCTTTTTATTATTTTTGAAAGCGGGAAAATTAGATAAATGTGCCTTTTAATTTCAGTGGAAAAGTGTTTTTGATTCTTCTATTGCATTATTTTTGTAACTCTATAAGGTCTAGTATTATCACCTTTCTTATAAGGAAAAGTAAATGATATAGATGGAATGTTGAGTCTTAGCTTCATGTAAATGGTGTTACATATCATTATAATACTTCCAAAATAAGAAAAAGATAAATTAACTTCTGAATTTATATTTGACGTTTGCATTGAAGCCCAAACCCGCAAAAATTCTTCAAAGATCTGTATTTCATGTATTTCCTATTTTAATATTTCAATTAATAATTGACTCTATGGTATAGTTAGATGGAGCTCTGTTTTCTTGGATAAGACTCATAATCTGAAATATGGGAAGAAAAATCTTCTTAAATTAAGAGCTGATAAAAATAAAAGGTATTTGAGTTAGCAACGTGATATAACACGTTGAGTGAGCTCTTCAGCAACTTCCAAAGATTTCTGAGAGTACTTTGCTCCTGGATGTTTAGAGTGGGAGAGAAAAGAAAAGACAATGTGTCAGAAAGCAAGTCAAATGTAAGATACAGCTTTGATACTGCTAGATACATACTACTACTATGATACTACTTTGATACTACTAGATACTACTTGATACTACTTTTATACATCCAGATACTACTGGATGGGGAAAATCTTCAAAAATAACTGCACATTAATCAAAAAGGAAGAAACCATTGGGGAGTTAAATATTTAGAGCTTCTCTGTAAATGAAACAGTGCTACGAAGACAAAAAAATGAACATTTTTTGGGAATATGCCTAGTAAAACCCCAACAATTCTGGCTTTTAATTTTTACTCATAAGTCCCATTAAAATCAATTCTTAGTAAAAGATGGCATAAGTCATAAAAATTTCAAACTGTTAATTGTTTATCATATACAGCTTAATAAATGTATAATGTTGCTAAATATGACAAACAGCACATGACTTAATAAATGGCTCTTGTCATTTATCTACATATTTTCAAAATGTGTTCCTAATATAATATGTCAATGTGACCGCTATTGATTCAAACCATACCATGGAGCACTATTTTTCATAATTAAATTATGTAGCTGTTTAACACAGGTGAGAAGAACAGATACATTGATGTGAACTGTCCTCTATTTATGGTTCATCTTTGGTTTTTTAACATGAATTTTGTATTTTTATTATCATTATGCAAAATCTAATTCAAAATCATCTTTTATTTTGTTGAATAGATTTTCCCACACATGCTATATAACAAGTGGATCAGAATTCCACTATGATATAAAGCATCACAATCATATTTATATATGAATTTATGAGAAGGAAATATGTATAAAATATTTTCATACTGTTTTTAAAATTAGTAAAAGTATAACTTTCATCTTTTTTACTATAACCATTTTCATAGGAAAATATATATCTATTTATTTCCATGATTTTGCACACATTAACATATAATACATGAATCTAAAATTAAAACAGAAATATTTTATATACACTTTCTTCATGCTTACTTAATAGTCATCTTTTCTCTCCTCTTTCTTCCTTTTACATATCATGTATCTAAGTCTACTCAGTACCTTATTTCTTATTTAAATTTGGAGCACCTGTTTTCATACTTGTGACTTTCTTTTTCAGTTTTTAAATGTAATTAATTATATGTTTTACAGACACAATACATACACACTTTTATCGTTGTGAACCCACTACCCAACCTGAGAACTAGAAAATTGCTAAAGCTAACGTGTGTTCATTTCTAATTTCATCATCCCTCTCCCTCATCCCCTCATCCAAACATAAACACTATCCTGTGTGTTCTTTTATTAGCATTTGCTTTCCTTTATCAAAAGATGACTTAGCATATTTAGATGTGACCATACATATAGATTTAGTTTTGAATTTATGTAAATGGTATGCATTATTAGGGACCCTGTTTTTTTTGCTCAAATTATGTATATAAGATTTATCTGTGTTATTCCCCATGCATCTCTGGTTAATTCATTTTCACCAGTGTGTAATATTTTTTGTGACCAAATCAAATTTTATATTTCCATTCTTCTTATATTGGCTGTTTGCTTGGTTTCCATAGTGAGTTGAATAGCGTCCCCTTCAGAAAGTAATTTTGTTAGAAAATAGGTCTTTGTGAATGTAATTAATTAAGGATCCTGATATAGTTATTATCCTGGATATAGAGCAACTCCTAAATCCACTGGCTGGTATTCTTATAAGAAGAGGAGAGGACACAGAGACAGGGAGGAAGAAGATATGTGAGGACAGAAGCAGAGATTGGAGATATATTGTCATAAGCTAAGAAAATTCAAGAAGCACTAAGAAGGAGAGAATTAAAGATTTTTTTCCCAGTAGCCTTCAGATGGAGCTTGGCCCTGCCATACCTTGAATTCAGACTTCCAAGCAAATAAATGTATGTTTTCTTAAGTCTTTGTTCTATCACCTGTGTCTCTTTATCTCTATTTTAAATAGCCTAGTTTTCTGAGCCTCTGGACTTCATCCTAACAAAACGTTCCCACTTGTTGTCCTGCTGAATATGCAATTCCCACTCTTTCATGAGAGGTGTTTCATCAGTTGCTGAACCCATTCACTGAGGGGTAAATCTGTATAATTTCATATTCTGTTTCTTTTCCTCTGCCATATACTTTTATACTGTCCCTTTCTTGATAATTATTATTATTCTATAATTTATCTCTTTAAGCCTTAATATTACTACATGATTATTTTATATTCTGCATCTAATAATTTAAAATGTGAATTCCTCAGGGATCCATCTCCTTATTTCTCCTAGATCCCTAGTGGTAGCTTGTTTTACATATTTTGTGTGCCACTTGAAAATACTAGGTTTCAAATTTTGTGTGAGGACCCTGAACAGATTTTAGTTTATATCATCAACTCATGTTCTTACTCCTGGAGGGTTTAGTCATGATCTTAGAGGGCATTTCTTTATTTAATTCCATACTTACAGAAGGAACCTGTATTAGGGTTCTCTAGAGGAACAGAAGTAATGGGATAGATATGTATATGAAGGGAAGCTTATTAAGTATTAACTCACACAATCACAAGATCCCACAATAGGCTATCTGCACACTGAGGAGAAAGGAAGGCCAGTCTGAGTCCCCAAACTGAAGAACTTGGAGTCCAATGTTAGAGGGCAGGAAGCATCTGGCACGGGAGAAAGATGTAGACTGGGAGGCTAGGCCAGTCTAGTCTTTTCACATTTTTTTTTTTTGCCTGCTTTATATTCTAGCCATGCTGGCAGCTGATTAGATGGTGCCTACCCAAATTAAGGGTGGGTCTGCCTTTTCCAGCCCACTGACTCAAATATTAATCTCCTATGACAACACCCTAACAGGCACACCCAGGAAAAATATTTTGCACCATTCAATATAATCGACTTGGCATTCAATATTAACCATCACAAGTCCACCCCTTGTCAATTTGAATCCATACACATCTCCTGAGATCATACATAATCTTCAAATAAACACAATAATAAGGTCATAATTATGCCTAACATAATACAACTGTCCTTAGTACAATCAGCAATGCACCAATCCCCAACCCAAATACTATTACCTAGAATTAACAGTACTTAAGTGTTGATATGAAATCATAAATCTTAGGTCACATGATAAAGAAAAAAGGAAATAAAATGAAGATATTTTATTAGTACAAGTGAAAACATGTAAACATATGTTTTTAACAAAAGGAGGAGGAAATACTTATGACAATTACAGCCCTTTTTTCTGCCACAAGTCACGTGGTCATAGCTGGTATTGATGACTACCTTCTTCTACTACCCATTCTGTACTTTGCCTTCAGCATTCTATCACTTTGCCTTCAGCAAGCACCTCAGCAAGTCGAGATTTTTTTCCTGGTGGAGTGACTCAAATCTTTATTCTTAAAGGGTCTGGGCCGTTTATGGTTCTGCCTGGATTGGACTGCTTGAATTTCTCATTGACTTTAATCACAGGGCATAGTAATACTAAGAGACACTCTGTTAAGTATGTAAGTCTTATTATAGTACTCTTAATACAGGAGATCTATTAATCTCCTGTATTCCATGCTAATCTTCCTTATCTCCATTGTGGAGTAGTAGACCAATTTCACCTTGATGCTCCTGGTCAATCACTCCAGTCAACACCGTAACTCCCTTGTTAGTCTGTTGACTTAGAGGTGGGAGAAAAGCAAAATGTCCGGGTGTCAATCTTAACTTCCAGTTTAATGGAATAATTCTTGTGTCTCCTGGTGGCAGAATTCCTCCCATGGGAACTAAGACCTCTAGGCCAGCTGAATGTAATGTCACAAGAACAGGAAGCAAAGATTTTGCCAGTGGATCACTAGGGATGTTGGTGAGTGGTGAAACTTCCCCTTCCACCCCTTGATTCCTGGACCTGTGAATCCTAGCTATGGGAGAAACAGTACCATATATTGGACACTGATTCACAGCATACACAGCCTTCTGGAGAACTTTGCCCAAGTCCTGCAAAGTATTGTCAGCTAGTTGGCATTGTAATTGTGACTTCAAAAGGCCATTCCACCATTCTATCAATCCAGCTGCTTTAGGATAATGGGAAACATTGTAAGACCAATGAATTCCATGAGCATGAGCCCAATGCTACACTTCTTTAGCCATAAAGTGAGTGCCTTGGTCAGAGGCAATGCTGTGTGGAATACCATTACAGTGGATAAGGCATTCCATGAGTCCATTAATGATAGTCTTGGCAGAAGCATTGTGTGCAGGATAGGTAAACCCACGAGTAAGTGTCTATTCCAGTGAGAACAAACCGCTGCTCTTTCCATGACGGAAGAGGTACAATAGGTCCAATACAATCAAACTGTCACCAGGTAGCTGGCTGATCACCTCAAGAAATGGTACTATGTCAAGGGCTCAGTGTTGGTCTCTGCTGCTGGCAAATTGGGCACTCACCAGTGGCTGGAGCCAGGTCAGTCTTGGTGAGTGGAAGTCCATGTGATGAACCCATGCATATCCTCCATCCCTGCCACCATGGCCCCCTTTTTATGGACCCAGTGGGTAATGACAGGGGTGACTGGGGAAAGAGGCTGAGTGGTGTCCACAGAACAGGTCATCCTATGCAATTGATTATTAAACTCCTCTGCGGAGGTCACCCATTGTTGAGCACTCACATGGGATACAAATATCTTCACAGTTTTTGACCACTCAGAGAGGCCCATTTGTATACCTCTTTCCCAGATTTGTCACCAATTTTCCAGTCATGTGTCTTCCAAGCCCCTGACCATCCAGCCAAACCATTGGCTACAGTCCATGAATCAGTATATAATCACACATTTGGCCATTTCTCCTTCCATGCAAAGTGCGCATCTAGGTGCACTGCTCGAAGTTCTGCTGTGCACTGCTCGAAGTTTCCTTCACCACTGTCCTTCAGGGATGTCCTAGAAAGGGGCTGTAGTGCTGCAGTTGTCCACTTTCCGGTGGTGCCTGCATATCGTGCAGAACCATCTGTGAGCCAGGCCTTAGTCTTCTCTTCCTCTGTCAATTGATCATAGGGAACTCCCCATGAGGCCATTGGTGCAGGCTATGGAAGAGAACGCGGGGTGGCAGAAGTGGAGACCATGGGCATTTGAGGCACTTCCTCATGTAACTTATTTGTGCCTTCAAGACCTGTGCAAACCCAGTCACATATATACAACTTCCATTTGATGATGGTATTCTACTGTGCACGACTCGCTTTATGGTTAGATGGGTCAGAAACACCCAGTTCATGAAAGGCAGTTTAGGACTCATGGTGACTTGATGACCCATATCAAGCATTCAGTTTCCATCGAAACCCAGTAACAAGATAAGAGCTGTCTCTCAAAAGGAGAGTAGTTATCTGTAGAAGATGGCAGGTACTTGTTTCAGAATCCTAGAGGCCTCCATTGTAATTCACCTATGGGTCCCTGCCATAGGCTCCAAACAGTATCCCTTTCTGCTACTGACACCTCAAGCACCATTGGATCTGCTGGGTCATGTGGCCCAAGTGGCAGAGCAGCTTACACAGCAGCCTAGACCTGCTGCAGAACCTTCTCCTGTTCTGGACCCCATTCAAAACTGGCTACTTTTCTGGTCATTCAATAAATGGGCTGGAGTAACACATCCAAATGAGGAATGTGTTGCCTCCAAAATCCAAACAGGCCCACTAGGCCTTGTGCCTCTTTCTTGATTGTAGGAGGGGACAAATGCAACAACTTATCCTTCATTTTCAAAGGAATACCTTGACAGGCCCCACACCACTGGACCCTCAGAAATTTTACTGAAGTAGAAGTTCCTTGAATTTTAGTTCAGTGTATTTCCCATCCTCTGGCACAAAAGTTTCTCACCAGTAAGTCCAGTGTGTTTGCTACTTCTTGCTCACTGGATCCAATGAGCATAATGTCATCAATGTAATGGACCAGTGTGATATCTTGTGGAAGTGAAAGTGATCAAGGGTCCTCCAAATGAGATTAATATGTAAAGCCAGAAAGTTGGTATATTCCTAGGGTAAGACAATAAAAGCTGGCCTTGCCAGCTGAAGGCAAATTCCTTCTGGTGGACTTTATAGACAGGAATGGAGAAATAGGCATTTGCCAAGTTAATGGCTGCATACCAGGTACCAGGAGATGTGTTAATTTGCTCAAGCAATAAAACCATCTGGTACAGCAGCTGCAATTGGAGTCACCACTTGGTTAAGCTTATGATAATCCACTGTCATTGTCTAAGATCCATCTGTCTTCTTCACAGGCCAAATGAGAGAGTTGAACGGGGATGTGATGGGAGTCACCACCCCTGCATCTTGCAAGTCCTTGATGGTGGCACTAATGTCCACAATCCCTCCAGGGATGAAATATTGTGTTTGATTTACAGTGTTTCTAGGGAGAGACCGCTCTATTGGCTCCCATTTGGCCTTTCCCACCATAGTAGCCCTAACACTACCAGTCAGGGAGCCAATGTGGGGGTTCTGCCAGCTGCTAAGTGTGACTATGCCAATTATACATTCTGGCACTGGGGAAATGACTACAGGATGAGTCTGAGGACCTACTGGATCCAGTGTAAGTTGGACGTGAGCTAAAACTCCATTAGTTATCTGACCTCCATAAGCCCCTACTTTAACTAGAGCACCGCAATAATATTTTGGTTCCTCTGGAATCAATGTCAGCTCAGAGCTAGTTTCTGGTAGTCTCCAAAATGTCTGATCATTTCCCCTTCCCCAATGTACAGTTACCCTGGTAAAAGGCCGGAGGTCTCCTTGGGGAAGAATGGGAGAAATATTAACAGCATAAATTGTCAGCAGCATAGTTGGGTCATTCCTCAAGGGAATCTGGCCTCGCCTTCATTGAAGAGGTTATGGTTCTATAAACTGGCTCAAGTTTGGAAATTGATTGAGGGGCTGTGATTCTGTTTTTATAATTCAAATTAGTCTTTTATCCATTTTACCTAGACGTGTTCTGCTTATATAAATTAAGTAGGAATGCAGTAGGCTTCTTATCAATTTCACTCCTAGGAACACTGTGGTTAATTAGCCAGAGCTCTCCATGAGTCAGACTATTCTGATTGTTACTTTGCCTCTGCTGTTCATTACAGTAGCTGCACCCACCTTGGTTTGATAGTTGAATGTGACCACTTGGCCTCTGCCATCTGGGATCCAACTATTCCCATAGTATTTAAATTTTGTAATTGAGTGACTGTGGTTCCCACTGTTAGATCTGATATACAGAGAGGAACAAATACAGGGCTCTTCAAAGATGCAGGTACTACTTCACACATCTATTTTGCAAGGCATTGGTCAAAGGTATATCTTCTGGACCCTCCAAGCTGGGATGAGTAGGTCTAAAGTGACTAATCCACCCCACCATCCCCTTCTTCCTAAGCCTTTAGATCCTTTCCACTACATTAAACCAAGGGAGATAAGGCATTTCCAGCTCACTCACAGTGGGCCATCTTTTAATCCATTTTAATCCATATTTCAGCTAACCAAGAAAATACACTATTAGAACATTTTTTAATGCATACTCCCCACTTAGGGGGCCAAAAATCAATAAATTCAGCCTGATCCAATGCTATGTTGCTTCCACCATTATCCCACACCTTTAATATCCATTCCCATGCCTGGTTTTCAGATTTCTGCTTATATAAATTAGAAAACTCAAGCACTTCTTTTTGAGTGTAGTGCACCTCCTCATGGGTCACATGTTCAGCCTCACCTCCAGGGACCTGCCACAACCTTAGTCTGGTTATAGGTCTAGAAGCAAACAGGGGTGTTGGGAGTGGCTCTTGAAGAGAATCAACATGACCTTGCCTGGCAACTTTCTCAAGGGAGGCCATCACTGTTGCCTCAGGAAGCGAAGAGTTTATCTCCTCAAACAAAAGTTGAAAGGCTGATGGCAGCATGGGTCAGGGAGGGGATGCTGCCACTATTGGGGATGAGGAAGCTGTTTCTTCTGGCAAAAAAATGTTCATCAGATTTTATAAACTCAGTGTTCCCAGCTTCATCAGGGTCCTCCCACACATCCCTATTTCAAGTTGCAGGGTCTCATTCTTCTCCAATTAGTGCCCTCACTTTAACAGTAGACACCTGGCAAGGCTGTGCATGTACCTTTTGTTACATGTCAGCCACTCACACGATAAGAGCTTGTGTCTGTTTTTCCACAACTTTAGCTCTTTCTCTATAGGAGGTAAGACTCTTAATACTTTAGCAGATTTGAGACTCAGTATCTGCTTCTGAAGCCAGGAGTTAGAATCCGTGAGTTCATCATTGTTTTGGATCATTGAGTCTACTGAACTTAGAAGCAACTAACCAGCTTCATAAGATTCCTTGGTTCTCCACGTATGGTCAAATGTATTCGTATAGAGTCACTAATCTCCCTGCCTCTCACAAGTGGTTAGTCTGGAATGTCAAATGCATTTATTTGCACAATTCTCTAAACAGTTCATGCCAAGGACTACCAGTGTGCTTCACACTATTAGAAGTAGTCCTTAGCATGTTTGGGTCTAATCATGTTGAGCAGCCAACTCCAGAAACCCCCAAACCAATGAAAGAAGTCCGTCCTTAATATTCTGTTCCTCGAGAACCACTCCTGGTACCAAAATCTGTATTAGTCAGGGTTCTCTAGCGAGACAGAACTAATAGGATTACATATATATGGTGAAGTAGTTATTTTTTAAAAAGTTCCTTCTACAAACAAATAAATGCATATGTAAATAAGGGACAGCGGGAGAAAGAGAACTCTATTAAGGTTCTGTGATGGTTAATAGTGAGTGTCAACTTGACTGGATTGAAGGATGCAAAGTATTGATCCTGGCTGTGTCTGTGAGGATGTTGCCAAAAGAGAATAACATTTGTTTTCAGACATATGTATATATACATACAAACATATATACAAAACCTTTTGTTTTGAGACATATGTATATACACATATGCATATGCATATACACCTACATATATGTGTCTATATTATATATACATGTATATATGTGTATATATGTAGCTTTAGGCTAAACTTTTCATGCATTTCTTACATTTTTATTTCTTTGACGGTCAGTGGAACTTTATGAGGCTTCTTTGGTAGTGTTGCCTTTGTTTGATTCTCTCCTTCATATATGTGTGTGTGTATACACACACACACACACACACACACACATTATTAAGTACTAACTCACATGATCAAAAGGTCCCACAATAGGCCATCTGCAAGCTAAGGAGCAAGGAAAGACAGTCTGAGTCCCAAAACTGAAGAACTTGGAGTCTGATGTTCTAGGTCAGGAAGGGTCCAGCACGGGAGAAAGATGTAGGCTGGGAGGCTAGGCCAGTCTCATCTTTTCACATTTTTCTGCCTGCTTTATATTCTAGCCACAGTGGCAGCTGATTAAATGGTGCCCACCCAAATTAAGGTTGGGTCTGCATTTCCTACCCCACTGTCCTTCTTTATTTACATATGTATTTATTTGTTTGTAGAAGGAACTTTTTAAAGAATAATTATTTCGCCGGGCAAGGTGGCTCAAGCCTTAATCCCAGCACTTTGGGAGGCCGAGACGTGCGGATCACGAGGTCAGGAGATCGAGACCATCCTGGCTAACACGGTGAAACCCCGTCTCTAGTAAAAATACAAAAAACTAGCCAGGTGAGGTGGCGGGCGCCTGTAGTCCCAGCTATTCGGGAAGCTGAGGCAGGAGAATGGCGGGAACCTGGGAGGCGGAGCTTGCAGTGAACCGAGATTGCGCCACTGCACTCCAGCCTGGGAGACAGACCGCGAGACTCCTAAAAAAAAAAAAAAAAAAAAAAAAAAAAAAAAAGAATAATTATTTCACCATACTCTAGAAATCCAAATTGCTCTTTTATATTATTGATTTTTCCTCATTAACGAGATTTTTATGCATACCTATGTTATATGTATCTTTGCTTAAAATAAATAATAAATTAACATTCATATATATTTTAGATCATATATATACATATATATATATATATATAACAGTTTCAATTTAGCTTAGCAGTTTTTCTACTCTTAGTAACTCTAAATGATGAATACATTGAGTTCTGAATGACTTACATTTATGTGACTACATCGTTTGGAAATCTCTAAATATTGTAGCTATAAAATAACTGTCTCTACCTCCCCTACATTTGCTGAGGCAAAGTGAAATGAATCATCTACAATCTGTGCTGCAACTCAGAATTTATTTTGCAGTAGAAATAACCTTATAAATGATTGTTAGCTCCATAACATAAATAAATTATATAATATTTATAGTAATTTTGTTGATAGCCATAGGGATTTCAACACGATTTATGGAATCATTTTCTAGCCAAAATGTTTTTCACACAATCAATTTTACTTTTGGAAACATAATAAGTACATTTGTAAATGGAATTTTACTGGACTATGATGAATGCAATAGATTTTGTTACATAGGAAATAAAAAATATATACACTTTATGCTTTGCTAATAAATATATTGTCATGCAATCAATTTATATTTACCTTTGTGTCTCCATAATTACAGTAATAAATGTTAATTAATAAAATATAATAGCACATTAGGCCCTATAACAAATGAAGTTTGCATAAACTAAAGTTCTTATTCCCACTCAAATTTATATCAGAAAATATGACCTTTTGATAATTAAAAATACAGGGATTCAAATAATGTAGATACTGGAATTTAATAATTAAATGGTTAATTTTATCAATCAATAAAAGTTAGGTATTTGAAGCTGCTTTTATATTATCATTTAATTTTACTTTTCATGGCAAATGCTACTTATATATGTGGAGTACAGTATGATTTTTTGATGTATGTTTATAATGTGGAATGATTAAATCAAGCTATTAACGAATGTTTCACCTCATATGCTTGTCACTTTTGGTGGGTGAAAACATTTGAAATCTACTCTTTCAGCAGGTTTGAAATATACAATGCATTATTATTTATAGTCACTATTCTATGTGACAGATCACTAAAGATTTGTTACAAGAAAATCCTTAGACAAATTAAATTTAACAGTTTAATTGATTGAAGAATAAATGGCGAACCTGGAAGCCCCAGAGCCAGAATAAGTTCAGAGAGCATCGTGATTCCATGTGGTCAAAGATTTACAGACAGAAAAAGGAAAGTGACTTACATATAATGCACATGAGGCACAGAACCTGCCATGGTTACAGCTCTAGCATTTGCCTTATTCGAATACTGTTTGAACTGTTGGACACCTTTCATTGGCCTGAAACTCGGTGATTAGCACAAAGGTAAGTTACAGTTCACTATGTGGAGAGAAACCTTTAGGTCTAACTTAAAATATGTAAGGAGGCAGCTTTAGGATAAACTTTTCAGGCATTTCTTACATTTTTATTTCTTTGGGGATCAGTGGAACTTTACTAGGTTCCCTTGGTAGTGTCGTCTTTGCTTGATTCTTTGTTATCTTTATATTCTTTGTTATTCTTTATATCCTTGCATTAGTATATTTGCATTTAAATGAGCAAATCCCTTTTTCAATCTTCCAGACTGGTTTTGACAAGTTAAAATATCGCTGCATTAGATCTGTTGGCTGATGATAATGTCTCAAGGATTACAGTTGAATGGGATTGGATTGAGGTCCTGAGGCTGATGCTGAGTCCACAATGGAGATTCAAGCAGCTAGCAGACTTACTTCCAGGGACTTTACTGGGTGTGGGTGCTGGTTGGTTTCTGGGTGGACTGAACTGTCACTAGGACATTGATCTGTGGGGCCGGCACTGAGATGAGAGTCATCTCAAGCATTCACAGATAGGAGGCCTCGTACTAGATATGCTGATGGCTGCTGCTTCCTCCAGATCTCTGAGAGGGCTCCTGCTGAATCACTAGATGAGTCCCTGGACTGGCAGTACTGCTTGAGTCTGTGGCTAAGATGGGTTGGAATGGAGACACAGGGTTGTTTTATGCCTGCACCCAAGACCAAGATCTTTAGGCTTGTCTTTGGAGTCATAAGTAGGTGTGTCTCCCATTGGGTTAGTGAGTGAGCAGGCCTGCTCTCAGAGTGGGGTTGAGAAGAGCTGAAAACAGGATGGGCGCGGTGGCTCACACTTGTAATCCCAGCACTTTGGAAGGCCAAGGCGGGTGGATCACGAGTTCAGGAGATCAAGACCATCCTGGCTAACACGGTGAAACCCAGTCTATACTAAAACAAAAAAAAAATTAGCTGGACATGGTGGCGCTTGCCTGTAGTACCAGCTACTTGGGAGGCTGAGGCAGAAGAATCACTTGAACCCAGGAGGCAGAGGTTGCAGTGTGAAATCTCCATACTGGTTTTTTTCCATAAAGGTTGTACTAATTTGTATTCCTACTAACTAAGTATAAATGTTCCCTTTTCATTACATTCACACCAACAGGTATTGTTTTTTTGACTTTTTAGTAATTGCCATTCTGGCTGGAGTTAGGTGATATCTCATTGTAATTTTAATTTGCATTTCTCTGATGATTAGTGATGTTGAACATTTTTTTCATATGTTGGTTGGCCATTTGTATATCTTTTGAGAAATGTCTGTTCATGTAGTTTGCCCCTTTTTTTACATATATATATACTTTAAGTTCTAGGGTACATGTGCACAGCATGCAGGTTTGTTACATATGTATACATGTGCCATGTTGGTGTGCCGCACCCATTAACTCCTCATTTACATTAGGTATCTCTCCTAATGCTATCCCTCCTCCCTCCCCCATCCCCACAATAGGCCCCAGTATGTGATGTTCCCCTTCCTGTGTCCAAGTGATCTCATTGTTCAATTACCACCTATGAGTGAGAACATGCAGTATTTGGTTTCCTGTTCTTGAGATAGTTTGCTGAAAATGATGATTTCCAGCTGCATACGTGTCCCTACAAAGGATCATTTTTTATGGCTGCATAGTATTCCATGGTGTATATGTGCCACATTTTCTTAATCCAATCTGTCACTGATGGACATTTGGGTTGATTCCAAGTCTTTGCTACTGTGAATAGTGCTGCAATAAACATACGTGTGCATGTGTCTTTATACTAGCATGACTTATAATCCTTTGGGTATATACCCAGTAATGGGATGGCTGGGTCAAATGGTATTTCTAGTTCTAGATCCTTGAGGAATCACCACACTGTTTTCCACAATGGTTGAACTAGTTTACTGTCCCACCAACAGTGTAAAAGTGTTCCTATTTCTCCACATCCTCTCCGGCACTTGTTGTTTCCTGACTTTTTAATGACTGCCATTCTAACTGGTGTGAGATGGTATCTCATTGTGGTTTTGATTTGCATTTTTCTGATGGCAAATGATGATGAACATTTTTTCATGTGTCTGTTGGCTGTATGAATGTCTTGTTTTGAGAAGTGTCTGTTCATATCCTTTGCCCACTTTTTGATGGGGTTGTTTGTTTTTTTCTTGTAAATTTGTTTGAATCTTTGTAGGTTCTGGATATTAGCCCTTTGTCAGATGAGTAGATTGCAAAAAATTTCTCCCATTCTGTAGGTTGCCTGTTCACTCTGATGGTAGTTTCTTTTGCTGTGCAGAAGCTCTTTAGTTTAATTAGACCCCATTTGTCAATTTTGGCTTTTGTTGCCATTGCTTTTGGTGTTTTGGACATGAAGTCCTTGCCCATGCCTATGTCCTGAATGGTATTACCTAAGTTTTTTTTCTAGGATTTTTATGGTTTTAGGTCTAACATTTAAGTCTCTAATCCATCTTGAATTAATTTTTGTATAAGGAGTAAGAAAGGGATCCAGTTTCAGCTTTCTCTTTATGGCTAGTCAATTTTCCCAGCACCATTTATTAAATAGGGAATCCTTTCCCCATTTCTTGTTTCTCTCAGGTTTGTCAAAGATCAGATGGCTGTAGATGTGTGGTATTATTTCTGAGAGCTCTGTTCTGTTCCATTGGTCTATCTCTCTGTTTTGGTACTAGTACCATGCTGTTTTGGTTACTGTAGCCTTGTAGTATAGTTTGAAGTCAGGTAGCATGATGCCTTCAGCTTTGTTCTTTTGACTTAGGATTGTCTTGGCAATGTGGGCTCTTTTTTGGTTCCATATGAACTTTAAAGCAGGTTTTTCCAATTCTGTGAAGAAACTCATTGGTAGCTTAATGGGGATGGCATTGAATCTATAAATTACCTTGGGCAGTATGGCCATTTTCATGATATTGATTCTTCCTATCCATGAGCATGGTATGTTCTTCCATTTGTTTGTGTCCTCTTTTATTTCACTGAGCAGTGGTTTGTAGTTCTCCTTGAAGAGGTCCTTTACATCCCTTGTAAGTTGGATTCCTAGGTATTTTATTCTCTTTGAAGCTATTGTGAATGGGAGTTCATTCATGATTTGGCTCTCTGTCTGTTACTGGTGTATAAGAATGTTTGTGATTTTGACACATTGATATTGTATCTTGAGACTTTGCTGAAGTTGCTTATCAGCTTAAGGAGATTTTGGGCTGAGATGATAGAGTTTTCTTAACGGGGTTGTTTTTTCCTTGTAAGTTGGTTTAAGTTTCTTATAGACCTTTGTCAGATACATAGTTTGCAAATATTTTCTCCTATTCTGTAGATTGTCTGTTTACTCTGTTGATTATTTATTTTGCTGTGCAGAAGTTTTTTTTTTTTTTTTTTTTTTTTTTTTAGTTTAATTAGATCCTATTTATTTTTTTTGTTGTTGTTGTTGTTGTATTTGCTTTTGAGGTCTTAGTTATAAATTCTTTGCCTAGACCAAATTCCAGAAGAGTTTATGTTAGATTTTCTTTTAGGATTTTTATGGTTACAGGTCTTAGATTTAAGTCTTTAATACATCTTGAGTTAATTTTTGTATATCATGAGAGACAGGGCTCCTCTTTTATTCTTCTATATGCAATTATACAATTTTCCCAGCACAATTTATTGAAGAGGAAGTTCTTTCCCCAGTGTATGCTTTTGTCTGATTGATGAAGATCAGTTGGTTTTAGGCATTTGGCTTTATTTCTTAGTTCTGTATTATGTTCTTTTTGTCTGTGTGTCTGCTTTTATACAAGTGCCATGCTCTTTTGGTTACTATAACCTTGTAATATAATTTGAAGTTAGATAAAATACCTGGGTATTATTTTTTGTGGATATTGTAAATAAGACTGAGTTTTTTATTTGATTCTGAGCTTGATCATTATTGGTATACAGCAATGTTACTAATTTGTGTACATTGGTTTTGTAACCTGAGACTTTACTGAATTTATTTATCAAATCTACGAGTCTTTGGTAGGGGTCTTTAGGGTTTTCTTGATATAAGGTCTTGTCATCAGTCACAAGAGGTAACTTGACTTGCTCTTTTCCAGTTGGGGCGCACTTTATTTTTCTCTTGACTGATTGCTTTGGCTAGGATTTCCACTACTATGTTGAATAGAAGTGGTGAAAATGCTCATCCTTGACTTGTTCCAGTTGTTGTGGCAATGCATTCAAATTTTCCCCAGTCAGTATGGATTTCTTAAACATGGCTTTTATTATTTTGAGGAATAGTCTTTCTATGCGCAGTTTGTTTAGCGTTTTTATATAAAGCAATGCTAGATTTAACAAATGCTTTTTTCATGCCTATTAAAATAATACAATTTTTGTTTTTAATTATGTTTATGTTATGTGGTGACTTATATTTATTTATTGCATATGTCAAACAATCCTTACATTCCTTGGATGAAACCTACTTGATCATGGTGAATTATCTTTTAGATGTGCTGTTGGATTCAGTTTGCTAGAATTTTGTTGAGAATTTTTACATTTATACTCATAAGAGATACTGATTTCTAGTTTACTTTGTGGTGGGGACTTGCCTGGTTGCATATCAGGGTAACATTACCTTCATAGAATTCAGCTGTGACACTGCCTGATACTGGGTGTTTTTGTTAAAAAAAATTTATTACTGATTCAACCTCAATTGTTATTGGTCTGTTTAAGGATTTCTATTTCTTCAAGCTTTGGGGATTGTGTGTTACATTAAATTTATTCATTTCCTCTAGATTTCTATTTTGTGTGCATAGAGGTGTTCATTCATAGTAGTCCCAGATGATCTTGTATATTTCTGTGGTATAAGTTAAAATATCTCCATTTTTGTTTTTTGTTATTTTAATTTAATTTTATTATTATTATTTATTTTTATGTTCAATGTCAACACTTAAAAATAAATTTAGCAATTACTGATTTAAATGTGCATTACACTGTAATCTGCTTGTGTCTATGGGCATACATTCTTTTATTTAGCTTTTATTTTACATTCAAGGGATACATGTGCAGGTTTTTTACCTGGGTATCGTGTGTGATGCTAAGGTTTGGGTTACTAATGATCTTGTCACCCAGGTGGTAAGCATAGTACTCTACATTAGTGTTTTCAAATCTTGGCTCCCTTTGTCCTTCTCCCCTCTAGTAGTACCTCTAGTAGCCTAGTGTCTCTTGTTGCCATCTTTATGTTCACGAGTACCCAATGTTTAGATCTCTCTTATAAGTGAGAACATGTGGTATTTGCTTTTCTGTTCCTATGTTAATTAACTTAGGATAATGACCTCTAGCTGCATCCACTTTGCTGTAAAGGATGTGATTTCATGCTTATTTATGGCTGTGTAGTATCTCATGGTGTATGTGTTCCACATTTTCCTTAGCCAGTCCACTGTTGATGGGAATATTGGTTGATTCCATGTTTTCACTACTCTGAACAGTGCTGCAATGAATGTATAAGTGTGTGTCTTTTTGATAGAACACATATTTTTGTTTGTTTTTTAGATGTATACCCAGTAATGGGATAGCTGGTTTGAATGGTAGTTGTGTTTTAAGTTCCCTGAGAAAATTATAAACTGCTTTTCACAGAGGCTGAACCAATTTATATTTCCACCAACAGTGTATAAGCATTTCCCTTTCTCTGCAGCCTTGCCAACATCTGTTGTTTCTTTGGCATTTTAGTAGTCATTCTGACTGGTGTGAAATGGTATCTCCTTGTAGTTTTGATCTGCATTTCTCTGATGATTAGTGATATGAAACTTTTGTTCACATTTGCTGGCTGCTTGTATTGTCTTCTTTTGAGAAGTGTCTGTTCATGTCTTTTGTGCATTTTCAGTTAGTTTATTTGGCTTTTACATGTTGAATTGTTTTAAGTTCCTTGCAGATCCTGGATATTAGACCTTTGTCAGATGCATACTTTGTGAAAATTTTCTCCCATGATGTATAATGTCTGTTTAATCTGTTGACAGTTTCTTTTGCTGTGCAAAAGCTCTTTAGTTTGTTTAGTTCTCACTTGTCCATTTTTGTTTTCGCTGCAATTGCTTTTGAGAACTTATTCACAATGTTTTTTTCCTATGGTCAATTTCCAGAATGGTGTTTTTTAGTTTTTCTTCTTGAATCTTTATAGTTTGAGTTCTTACATTTAAATCTTAATCCATCATGATTTTTACCTATGGCAAAAGGTAGAAGTCCAGTTTCATTCTTCTGCATATAGCTAGGCAGTTATCCAAGCATCATTTATTTAATAGGGAGTCTTTTCCTTATTGATTACTTTTTATTGACTTTGTTGAAGACTGGATGACTGTAGATGTGCTGCTTTATTGCCGTATTTTCTATTTTGTTTCATTTGTTTATGTGTCTGCTTTTGTGCTTGTCCCTTGCTGTTTTGGTTGCTGTAGCCTTACCTTACAGTTTGAGGTAAGGTAACGGGAGCCTCCAGCTTTGTTCTTTTTGCTTAGGAGTGACTTGTCTATTCAGGCTGTTGTTTGGTTCCACATATATTTTAGAATAACTTTTTTTCCAAATTCTATGAAAAATGATTTTGGTAGTTTGATAGGAGTAGCACTGAATTTGTAGTTTGCTTTGGGCAGTATGGCCATCTTTAACAACATTGATTTTTTCAATCCATGGGCATGGAATGTTTTTCCATTTGTTTGTGTCATCTCTAATTTTTTACAGCAATATTTTGTAATTTGATTTGTAGAGATCTTTCACCTATTTGGTTAGATGTACTCCTACATATTTTAGTGCGTGTGTGTGTGTGTGTGTGTGTGTGTGTGTCTATTGTTAATGCACTCTTGTTTTGGCTCTTAGCCTGAACATTATTGGTAAATGGAAATGCTACTGATTTTTGTACATTGATTTTGTATCCTGAAACTTTACTGAAGTTGTTTATCAGTTCCAGGAGGCTTTTGGTGAAGTCTTTTGGGTTTTCTAGGTGTAGAATCATATCATCTAAGTAGTAATAGTTTTATTTATTCTTTTCCTGTTTGGATGCCTTTTATTTCTGTCTCTTGCTTGATTTCTCTGGCTAGCACTTCCAGTACTATGTTAAATAGAAGTGGTGAGAGTGGGTATCAATATCTTGTTTCAGTACAGGGTAACTTTTTGATCCACTGCTAAGACTGATGTCAGTGGGCAGACCAAACTGCCAATGCTCTGGTGTGCATAATTTCTCTTGGACTCCTTGGCACACGGTTTCA
The DNA here is from genome assembly GCF_002776525.5 of Piliocolobus tephrosceles. Taxonomy (NCBI): domain Eukaryota; kingdom Metazoa; phylum Chordata; class Mammalia; order Primates; family Cercopithecidae; genus Piliocolobus; species Piliocolobus tephrosceles. Next base: position 69,362,999 of record NC_045438.1, read on the forward strand.
TTCACAGGCTCAAGACCAAAGAGGGCAGTAGCCAGATTTGAACTTCAGTTCATGACTGGCAGGTTTGCCACTTAAGTATGCACTGGCACTCTCAAAATGACTTTCCTAGGTCTTGGGCTCCATTTCACAACCTCCTGCCACATCTGAAGGTTTCTACAGAGCCTTTTGGCTGCGGAGGTGTACAGAATTATTATTGTTGTGGGGAGGTAAGAGCAGATGACCTCCTATTCCATCAACTTGCTTAAGTTGCCTCAATTAATGAAGATTTTAATCAATATCTTTCTGAGTGTCACATCACTGAAATTCTGTTTATATAAACTAGTGACCCTTGACAGCAGATATATGTATAATTTTACATTTGCTTACATGTCTATATTTTTCATATTGTACAATATATTTTTGATAGACTTTCTTATAGCAATTTTAAGTTCATAGCAAAACTGAGAGATATGTGTAGTTAATTCCGATATAGCCCCTGCCCTGACACATGCATAGGTTTCCCTACTCTCAACATCCCCTCTGAGGGTGGTACATTGATTACAACTGATAAGCTTACATGAATGCATCTTTATCACTCAAAGTCTACATTAAGGTTCACTCTTGGTATTGTACATTTTATAGATTTGGGCAAATGTACAACAATATGTATCTGCCATTAGAGTATCACACAGAGTAGTTTCATCAGCATAAAAATCCTGTGTTCCCCTTTTCATCCATTCTTTTCCTAACCCCTGGAAACCACTAGATTTTTATTCTCTCCACAGTTTTGCCTTTTCCAGAATGTCATATAGTTGGAATCACACAGTATGTAGCCTTTCAGATTGGCTTTGTTCACTATGCGTTTAAGTTTTCTTCATGTCTTTTCATGGCTTGCTAACTCATTTCAATTTAGGGCTGAATAATATTCCATTGTCTCGACAGAGTATAGTGTGTTTATCCATTCACATACTGCAGGGCATGCTGTTGGCCTCCAAGTTTTGGTATTTATGAATAAAACTGCAATAAACATCTGCGTGCAGGTTTTGTTTGAAACTAATTTTTCTACAATATTTTTTTTACATATATTACCAAATTCCGTATGAAACAGTAATTTTATTTGGTAGAGCTTATTTCCATAAATTAAAAAAAAAAACAAAATTTAATGTTAGCAAGCTTAAAAGTCATTTCCCAAGGACTCACGTTGTCTTTGTAAGAAAGTTGACAGTGAATTACAGTTTCTGACACCAAACATTGGCTTCTATTTGTTAACTATAAATATTTGCCATTTTATTAAATAATTTGTTTATAATAGTATTCTTAGTAATGTACTTTACAGGTAAATCAACTTTGAAACACCTAAAATTTTAGTAACCTTTAGTAATTTTGCTTTTTGACTTTAACAAAATTACCTTTTTAAGTATAAATGGACAATAATAATAACTTTAATTTATTCATGTTTTTTTGAAATAATATCTCCAAGGATTTTATTTTATCATATTTGGGTCAAGTGGCAACCAGTTTGCATCCAGTGTTTACCACTGAAATGGTGACTTAAAATCTGTGCTGAAAAACAAACTCATTTGTTTCTTCATAATTGTTAGCTTCTATTCAAAGATTTTTAATGGTAGTGGTTAATGTGGAACTGTACTACTACTTAGTATTTATTCAGTAATACTATCATAGGAATTCTGTCTGTACTTAGATTCAGTTCCATTAGCAAAGTGCATATAGTACACACACCTTTCAAATTTACCAGTACATATTAGTATGCATTTTTGATTTTACAGTTCATACATTAGCCACATACAGTGCAGCTACATTGCTATAGCTACAGCATAGCAATAATACATCTTTTACCAAACAAAGGTATTCTCTTCTTGAGATCTTAGGAATAACTGAGATGTATTGAGAAGATTGTATTATTGGAGCCCCAGAGGTAGATGACAGATGTCATTTATAATCAGCTATATTTGTTATTAATGAACATTATTTTGCTGCTATATATTATTCTTTACCTATTCTCCTAAATGGAAAATGGGAAAAAAACATAGTTTACCTTTTTAAAATTCCACCTTAATTTTTTTATTTTACAAACATGAATGACACTAGTGATGAGTTAAAAAGAAAAAGCTCTTGTTTCCAAGGTAACCAATCTGAATTAATAGCAGCCCTACTTCTTCATGTTCAAGATATAATATAAAAGGTTCAATTTGTAGTTGAGAAATGAAAGCCAAATGGTTATATTTTAAAACTGGTTTCAAAATCTATTTAAATTTTAAGAGTTTAGGCTGAGAAATTTAATTTAGATTAGGTACTAATATTTCTTTCTCTGAGAAAGAACAGTTACCGGTAAAAATTCAGATTGAGATAGAAATGCCAACCATTTCTTTCAATAATTTAATTAGCTACACAACAGAATATGAAACAAGCATATGAAAATTATCAAATAAAATATTCTGGCAGAGAACTACCACTAACACATTCTCTTTAAAGATCATGTGATCTTCTCTTACTCTCATGCATATATTTATAAATTTCTTCATTTATTCTGTGTTTTTATTGTGCTCTTACATTTTATGGCAGAATCACAGAGATACTAAATGGATGAATCTGATTTTTCATCACATGAATTCTGATTTCAGAGCCTGAACTCTTAGCCTCTTTGGTATAATATTCCACAAAATAGAGTGCAGAAGAGTGAGTTATTATAAAAATTTACAGAAAGGTCAGAAATGATGCAGTAGACATGTTATTTATCAAGGCATCAATTCAGAGAAAGGCTGTAAAATTTCTGAGGCACATGGTTGACAATGACACTTAAGACAAAATAAATCAAAAGGGCCGGGCGCGGTGGCTCACGCCTATAATCCCAGCACTTTGGGAGGCTGAGGCTGGCAGATCACCTGAGGTCAGGAGTTCAATACCAGCTTGGCCAACTTGGTGAAACCCCATCTCTACTAAAAATACAAAAATTAGCCAGGCATGGTGGTGTATGCCTGTAGTACCAGCTACTCAGGAGGCTGAGGCAGAAGCATTGCTTGAACCCAGGAGGCAGAGGTTGCAGTGAGCCAAGATCATACCACTGTACTCCTGCCTGAGTGACAGTGTGAGACTGTGTCTCAAAAAAAAAAAAAAAAAAGGAAATTAAAAGATCAAATAGATTAAAACAATAGGCAATTAATTAACACTATAAAACTGAAACTGGTAGCTGTTTTTTTTTTTTTTTAGCTGTGAATAACTTTCAAGGTCAATGATGGTCAAAACTGAGCTTACATTTATATATTATATTATATTATGTTATATTTATATATGTTATTGATATATGCCATTACGATATACAATTACATATTGATACAAGCATATTAAATGTATAGTTTACCTTTAATGAGATTGTATGTATGTGTGCATGTGCATGCCTATGTGTGGGTATGCATCACTGACTTAGATAATCAAATTTCATTTATATGACAGAGGTATTCTCAGGAAAAAATTTTAATGTCAAATAGCTCAGTCAGTAATAATTAAGAAAGAATTCATTGAAGTAAAGTTTGTAAATTTCAGTGGAACACACTGATCATTTGTTCATTGAACTGGTTCATAAGTTTTTGTCATATATGGGAGATACCTGTTTCACGACCCATTTGGAGGGAGTGGAAGTGGGTTAGGATAAATAGTTAAATACTTAATACATTGATTAGTGATCACTAGCTAAATCCAATCCTGTAATTCTGAAACCAACATGAATGACTTGTGTACACTTTGACTGTGTTAATAAATGATATCAAGAGAAATGTTGATAAGATAAACAAGGTGGTTTGATTCTAAAGCCTAAGGAGGACAAGAGAGCTCTTCATATACATATGCCATGGTTAGCATCCCCTTGGAAATATTGTGATGGTTAATTTTACATGTCAGCTTGACTGGGCCAATGGATAATCAGATAGCTGGGTAAACATAGTTTCTGAATATGCCTGTGAGAGTATTTCCAAAGACATTGAATAGTACAAAAAAAGATGGAGGAAGACTGAATTCCTTTTCTTCCTGACCAGCTGAGTCAGGGCAATTATCTTCTCCTGCCCTCAGTGCTCCCAGTTCGCAGGCCTTCATTCTGGGACTGAGATCTCCAGCATTGGCTCTCAGATTCTCAAGCCTTCCACTGGCCTTCCTGGTTCTTCAGCTGGTAAATGGCAGCTCTTGGGACTGAGCCTCTATAATCATAGATCTCCCATTGGTTCTGTTACTCTGGAGAACCCTAACACACTTCTGAAAATAAATGTTTCTGTATATCCATGATATGAAAAGTTGTTTCTTCCTGAAAGGAGATTAATTTATGAGATAAAAAGACTTTATATTTTTAAAAATTCTACACGTCAAAGCCTCCCTAGAGTACTGCCAGCAAGATCCAGTCAGTAAAATCGTCCTAACATGAGGTTCTTCAATATCTGAATGCTTATGGTTGGAATACCCATAAAACACCTTTACATCATATTGTTTTCTATAGTAAATAGCATTAAGCAGGTAAAAGAAAATAATTTTTTTAATGTCATGGTAGGCTTTCTCCTTATATGTTTAGAACATGGATATTGGCTGATATAAAATAATTATCTACTGACTCCTTGAGATAGCTAAATAATATTTAGAGGTCCTCATGTGGTCTAAATTTATATGACAATTCTACCTATAAATAAATGTCCTCAGATCTAGAGAGTGGTTTGAGAACAGTTTTCTTCCTTGATGAGAATTAAGAAATCTAGGCAGCACAATAATGCTAACCTGCAAATTTTAACCCAAAATCATCAATTCAATGCATACTTTTTTTCTTTAGTGTTTTTAATATTTAAAAAGTGTCCCCTGAATTCCAATTGTTTGGTAAAGTGAGACTACCCGTTCTATATTTCGAGCATGTCTGATTGTTAGAGAACTCTTGCTTCAGCAAAATTCTCCGTTGGAACTTGTCAGTTTTTCAAATTTCATTCTGGCAGTCATCTAAATATCATCTGCACTTTCATCTGCCTTTTAAATCTTTTTCTTCTGGCTCTTTATTTTTTACATATAGACATGCCCGAAATTGGTTTTAATGTATTTCTCTCAAGGAAATCTTCTGCTTTGTCTTTTCAGAGCAAAAGTGAGTTTAATTGGTGTACATTTTCTTAATAAAATGAGTATGTTTTTATCTGCCCATGTACGGCCCTGAGCTAATTACTATAAGGCATACAAAGAGAATAACAAAATTATGGGGTAACAAGGTAAATATAAATAAATTGATGGTAAATAGTAAAAGGCAGCAAAATGAATTAAATATGTTACAGAAAATTATGTTATATATATTCAGAGGAGAGAGATGGAACCTTACTTTGGGGAGGGATTAACATAAGATATGTGGCTTAAGGAGATGAATCCTAAAGGTAGAGTAGAAATTTGATAGAGAGAAAGGTAGAATTAGATAGTATACCCATGGGAAAAGCCAATTTGATGGTGGGGAGTAGGACAAATACTACTTTAAGCTTTAAAATGTAAGAATACTAAAATGGAAAAGAGATTATTTTGGAGGGGTCCATTGCATTTGAAATAACAAAGAGGACATTTTTATATCTATTTCAAGTTTTTGGCCAGCTCTAAAATTGATTAATAATCATAAGTTAGACACAAAAGCTTGGTTTGTAAATAATAATAGGGTTCTTAAGCCTCTGTTCATCTTATTTCATATTTTTCCCCTTTCCTGCCACTTACAGAAAGACACATGTGGTATTTATTTATCTTATTGCATGTATAACAGTGGTGAAGTAGTTGAGATCAGCTCAAATAGATATCACACATGATATACTTTAATTACTATTTAATCACATTGACCCTCCAATAATATTGAAGAATATCTTTAACAATGAAAGCATGTTTAGTACCCTAAATATCCAGCTGTATGACTTGATCTCTAAACATTTACTTGTATTATTCTGAAATAATATTATTATGTAATATAATTAAGATGCCAATTTAATTTTAATTTCTTGAGAAATATTTAAGCAATGCTATCATTAATATCCTGTATCTAATATAAGCTAATTATTATATTTATTATTCACATTTCTATTCATTTTTAATAGATGCAATAAATATTCAAATGGAAAATATTTTTGATAGAAAAAGACATGCTGAAAATTGCCAAAATTTAATTCAAGATGAGCATCATATCCCCTAATGCATAAAGCTTTTGAGGAGAAGAAAAAATAATGTTTAGCGAATATTGAGATATAATTAAAATACTAATATGTAAGGATTAATAATAATTTCACTTGAAAATATATTTTAAAGCTACATATAATGAGAATTAATTCTACAAAACATTGGTTGATTTTTAAGTATTTTAGATTATTTTTATATTAAAATTAATTATATGGATATATGTTTCAAATTGACAATAAAATGTGCTGGCAAGAATGTGAAACTGCATCTCCCACACATTGCTGGTAGAATTGTTAAATAGTTCCACTCTAATAATTGTTTAACTCATTCTTAATATTAATTTACAGTTACAACATGATCTAGGCATTTTAAAACTGAAAATAACAAACTGGGTTTCCACAGTCTCATACAAGAAAATTTCGAACACCCTAATTCATAATAGCTGCAAACTGTGGCAACTCAAATGTTCATCAACAAATTAATAAAGATCAAATTGTTACATATCCTGCCATGGAATACTACCCGAAAATACAAATGAATTATTGATACAGGCAAAAGAATTAACAAATCTTGAAAACATTATATTGAGATAAAGGAGCTACCACTGAGAGTGATACTTCAGATTCATTGGTAAAAGGAATGATGAAACATATTGGGTGATACAAATATTCTATATTTTTTGCTGGTTGGTAGCTATTTGGAGGGATACAGTTGTCAAATCTCATGAATGTGAACACTTAAGTTCTGTGCATTTTACATTGTATAAGTTATACCTCATAAAAATTACAACAAAAAGTTTTTCAGTGCTACTTTCAAATTGGTTTACACAAAATGTAAAATATTCTTTTATTTGTATGAAAATGTTTTAAGGTTAATCATACCTCTACAATTTGGGTCATAAAGTAATTCTTCTCTGAAAATGTAAAACTGTTACATTAGAAAATATTTTTAATTAGCATGTCTGCTTTAAACAAAACAATAAACTTCAATGTGATATGAAAGAAAAATATTGACAGGAGACTACATGTTAGATCTTTTTTGTTTGATAGTGAAATTGCAAGTTTTCTTTGTAATTTGTTTCTTTACCAAATGTATTTATGATTTCAGTCTATGATAAAAACCATTTGCCATGAAGTAGATTTCATTTACTAGAAATGTGACTACTTCAGAAAATAACAATTTGGGTATGATGTGAATAATATTTGAATAAAATGAATAAACCAAACAAATATAAATGGAAACTTGAACAGTCATTAGTTCCAAAATAATTTAGTTGACTTCTGAAAGAGGTTTTAGTTAAAATCAGCCCCCTATGTTAGAGGTGTGGGTGTATTATTCATTATTTAATAAGATAAATATATAATAGGAAATATATAAACTCTTACCAAATAGAGAGTCATGGGAGATACATATTTTTTTTTTTTTTTAAAGAAAGCTTACCATTTCACCTAGGAAATTAAAATATCAGAAGACTGTGTGAGCTTTGACTGACCTTGGCCACATTCGTTACTATACAATTTATGATTATCTCGTTTAGTGTAAGAGGAAAAATGGAATTAGCAAGTTGCATTTATTGTCTTTTGCTATAGTGCTAATCAAAATAAGATAATTTTACAGTACACTATTTATATATTCCATAAGGAAAATAATTTTTATGTTTCTGATATCACTGTTACAAATCTCTTTTTATTTAAAAAATTAAGCCTGCTTTCAGATTAATGTTTCTGTTAAAAACAAAATGTGTCCCTTGGATATGCTTCAATTAGATAATGTAGATTTGATTGAATTTTAACACAGACGATCATTTTTCTTTCCACAGAATATAATAAATACATCCACAACCCTTATCTCCTCCAAGTCGTAAAGCTTGGCAGCAGCTGTTGGTCAAATCTCCTTCTGTTTACCCTCCTCCTCTCCACTGCAGAGTAAGTCAGTCATGTAATCTCAGTAAGCCTTGGGTTTTCATGGTGATAATTAACAGTAATATTTATGATTCTTATTTTGAGTCTAGTACTAAGATCCTTACACATATTAACCAATTTATGCTTCTAACAATCCTAGGCTTAAGTCAATATTATTTCAGAGATATTGAGTGACCTGCCCAAGTTTACCCAGTTAGTAAGCAATGATAGAGGTTTCCAACCCAGCCTAATTGGCTCCAGTGGCTGAATTCTTAGCCTCTCCACCATGCTGTCTCCCTTGCCTGGTGGAAAGAAAGTAGTGCATGTAACAAATGAATTTTACTTGTCATTAACTTGATATACAGTTATGGAATAGTGGAATAATCCCTTGACTAAACTCTGTGCTTTTTGTTGGGTACACTTAATCATATGGCTTTTAGGGTAAAATGAGGTAAGCTTAACCTGGAGCAGAAATCATGACTGCTTTAGATAAAACTCTAAAATTCTTTTCTGTTTAGGCCACTCTTTTCATTTTTCACTACTTCTCTGAACATCTTACTGTTGAGGTTAAGCCTGTCCATTCCTGATACTTAGGGTCCATGTGGTTAAACGTGGTTAAACATGGTTAAGGTTTTACTTTTCTAGTCTAAGATTTCGCAACCAAACTACAAACCACAATTTATTACTTTATAGACACTCATAGGATAGGAATCTATAAGTGAAATCAATGTGTGAATTAATTAATTAAATGATTTGCTCACCTTAGAGTAAAACCAATTAGCAGATTATTAGTCACTTTAAAAACAAGTGAAATACTTCCTTAAAAATATGTTTGTAATCCAATTTATCTGTCCCCTTTCTGCTATTTTATATAAAATGGAAAAAGCACTTACCAGAATTTATTCCCACTGGATTGATAACTAGGCAAGCTTGGAATAAAGCTCATGGTTAGAGATTATTTTGTTCACTCTTTTAAAAAACAGCTTTACTAAGAAAGACTTTAATAAAATGCCAGTATTTATAGTATATAATCTGATAAATATATACACATATGCATCCCATGAAATGCCTCCCCAGTCAAAATTATGCAGTTTTTTTGGATAGTGTATACAATTTTTAGTGGATGCCTGTCTCAATTATGTATCCCATTGGACAGCACAGTAAAATTTTCTATAGTTAGGCGGCATACATTTATTCCTACTCTTAATTACTTGCCCCTAAGTCAGTTCCTATCTGTGCCAGATATGTGTGTGTGTGCACGTGTATGTATGTGTGCATATGTGTGTGTGTACAAATGCAGTAAGGCTAATAGCACATACATTTATATTATAATTCAAAAGTTTTGTTAAACATGGTATTTTTCCCTGGAAAGGATATTTTTGTCACCTAATATTACATTTGTTTGTGATCTATAGCTATTTACTTTATTCTATTCTATTTTTCATTTGCTTGTCTGATACATATAGAGAGATTCCAATATCGGTAATACTTTTGATCCATTTTGGAATGTTTTAGTGTTTGGATTCTAAATAAAATTGTCTATGCCCATTGCAAGCCAATCAAGATAAGTTTAACACTTTTTTGCTAACCAAAAATTCTTTCAAAAAATAATATTTACGCCATTATATTCTATCCATTTGTTTATATTAAACCACCATTTATATACAGGAAATTTTCCCCCACAATGGAAACTGAACAAAATTGTTACAGATTTGAATAATTTTAATGTAAGTGAGACAATTTTATTAATGCAACTTTTGTAGTTTTGTATGTCATAAATAATAAATAAAATGCATAATGAATATATTTTAAATGATAGAGACTCTAACATGTCTTTTATTTATTACTCCAATGACAAATTTTAAATGTATCAAATATTCCCTGAAGTGTAGATAAATTTAATGTGATTAAATGCTAAGAGGAAAATCTTAAAATATACAAATATTTTATAAAGAAATTGGCATGCCATAGAAAATTTCCAAATGCATTCAATGTGGATATGATTTTCAAAACATTATATTTATTTATCTGTGTCCTGCTTAAACTGTTTTCTATCTATCTTTTTCACTGGTCTCCCGATTGTTATTGCCAACACATAAATATAAACAGGAGTTTTAATTCTTGATGGTTCTTCTGTGTGTTTCTTTTTCTCAGCCTATTATCCTAATCCTTTCTTTGTAACTTTATTATTATTATTTTCAAAAGCCAATTGTGATAGGAGACATAGCATTTTCGATTTAGGTGGGGAAAAGATTAACTGGAATACAAAGAAAGCTTTCATGTGGATAATCTGAGAGAGAGGGAGTATGGGAAGAGAAAACAAAGATAGGTCATCTAAATGTGATTGTGACAGTCATGTTTAACGTTATCCTGATTACCACAGTGCATTTCAACCACAGCAAAGATTTTTATTTGTTCAACACATTTATGATAAATAGCTTGAGAAAGTTTGTTTATTTAAGCCAGTCCCTACAAGTTTTGTTTCATTAAATATACTAGGGAAATGAAGGAGAATTAAATTTGAGAGAAATTACACAGGTCTATTAGAAAAGCATATTTGAGCATAAACTGAGTTTGAATTAAATAAATAAGAGCTTTATTTTCAATATGGAAAGAGACTCCAGAGAATTTCCTTAGGTTTTAGGATGACAAGCAACAGTGAACTCTGATTGAACAAAACCAACTAGATAAAAATATTTTTAAATATTAAAAAAATTGTAAATATTTTATAACTTTATGAATAAATAGGTATTATTCTCATTGTATCAGTGCGCTCTGCATTAATAGCAGGTGACTTGAAGTGATGAGATAAAATTGCAAAAAGTATTATAGTAAGTTATAAATATAATAGAAGTGGTGTACAAAGAGGTTAAATGAATGTGGGTCACTAATACAGAGAAGTGATATTGTTGCCCTCTTCCTTAGAATGAGGTTATGACAACAGCAGCAGCAACAATGATAGTCAAAATAAAAATACTCATTAATATTTATGAATCACTTACTATGTATCAGAAATATTCCTGTTTTATTTGTGTTGATTCTGTTTTAAAACCTCACAATAATCGATGAAGTATTATTATCTCTAACCCATTTTAAAGATGAAAAAACACAGGCATAGTGATGTTACCTAAGTTACTTAAGATCCTGACAGCTGGGACATATTGGAGCTGACTTTGAGCCTAGGAAGTTTAGGGCAAAGTCTCACTGTAACGAAATGCGTAAGTTTTTATTCCTTAGTTTCACAAGTCCTTTATGAGGTCTCCTTGCCTTTACATTGGACAGAATTTACTTCCTTAATGTTTTCACATGAGTAAATCCTCCTTTCTCTTCCTCATATTCATAACATTTGCATAATTCAAAATACATCTCTAGTGGCTGTTTTTTTTTTTTTTTTTTTTTGACCGAGTCTCACTCTGTTGCCCGGGCTGGAGTGCAGTGGCGCCATCTCGGCTCACTGCAAGCTCCGGCTCCCGGGTTCACGCCATTCTCCTGCCTCAGCCTCCCGAGTAGCTGGGACTACAGGCGCCCGCCACCACGACCCGGCTAATGTTTTGTATTTTTAGCAGAGACCGGTTTCACCTTGTTAGCCAGGATGGTCTTGATCTCTTGACCTCGTGATTCGCCCGCCTTGGCCTCCCTCTAGTGGCTTTTATGTATTGTGTCTTAGTGCCTTTCAATGCAAGCTTATGTGCAGTCTACTAAGTCCATTCTACCACTTCAGACTCCTATCCCAATACTTTCCTCTAAACTCATGACCCTCTAATTATTCTGGATGACACCACGTTCCAAAAAATAGACACATATGATTATCCGCCACTTAAAACACTGATTTACAATATTCTTTCAATCTGTCACGTTTCTATTTATCAAATAAACAGAATATTTCACTTTTCTGTTTATCAAATAAAACCCACTATTTAACTTAGCACAATTGCCAATCTCCTGTATTATTTTTTAATTACATTTGCCCGATTTAGTAGTTCCATTTCCTGTTCTAACTTATCGCCTTACTTATATCCTTATTATAGTACTTGTTTCTGTTTTGTTAATCATAAGAAAATAGAAAATAGATACAATTGAATATAAAAACTGGACATACGACTTTGTTCAGAAAACAAACAGATCGGAGGAAGTAAATAGAAAATACAGAAAATGACTTATGAATACATAAAGGCATAAACAATGATTCAGGTCACATTTCTAGTTATAGTCGGTTCTTACATACATAACACTTGCTTTTACAAAAGGGCCTTCATTCCAATACAATTGACATATTACAGAACAATTTAAGTATAATGCAAATTTTCTGATTGCTTATGTGCTATTTCTTTCCAGAGAAGCATTAAATGAATGCAGCAGATTGCACCCCGCAGAACAGTCTCATAGAAATACAGAAAACATACTCACGCATTTCATTTTTAGATATCTTAGTTCACGTGTTCTATGAGTCAGAGACATCCCTCCCATTACTTCATAATAACACATAAGCTGCAATCATTCCAATACTCACCTCCAGAAAATTCAACTCTTTTCTAAGTAACGTACCATATCAATTGTAGAATTCACGTTTGTGAACCATTTGACATGGATAAAACTATCTCACTGTGTTTCGTTGTGTTCCTACATTTTTGTTTTCTCTGTGTCACTAATTAGATGTTTTAGTATATTTCTTTCAACCCCATTTTTCTAATAAGACCCATGACTTTTATTGGGCCATTCTTGCACAACATAATGATTTTTAGAACTGCATACATTGCATTATGACAGAACTGCCTGATACGGTTCAGGAAATTGGTCATTGTTACCAAAAAGTTAGATATCTAAATAATGCTGTAGGTACCGCTATTTGAGGGGAATAAGCATAATTAAAGTATTAAATAAAAAACAAACATGAGAAGTAAAAAAAATAGACAAAATAAAGCAAAAATAATCAGATGATATAAGACAATACTTATGAGGTCTCAGGTAGGAAAACAAAACTAACAAAAAGCAGGCACATATGTGAATACACATATACACACACTCAGAAACACAAATTACTTCATAAGAATGACACAAAAGTCAGACAGTGTAAAAGTAAAGATTGACAAAATTACCAACCGAAAAATTAAATTCTTACATATGGCACACTGCTCCATAAGCAAAATTATAATACAAGAGATAATCTGAAATGAATTAATTATAATAAATGATTAATGTGGTGTAAAATCATTCAATTTTAAGTCGAGCAAAGGTTGAAATGGTTATGTCCTCAAAACGAATATATTTGGTTAATAAACACATGATAGAGTGTTTATGTTAATAGAAGACAAAAATGGAAATCTCTGTACATTAGTAATTAGGCAAAAGACAAATTAAGCAATAAAATGCTTTTTAAAACCATCAAATGAACAAATATTAAATGATTTTTAATAATTACTTTTATAAATGTCCAGGGATATGGGAACTCTGTAAATCATTAGCTTAACTACTATTTTTAACCAATTTTAGGTAGAAATTTGGTAGTGACAAATAAATTCTGTAATTATGAGTTTATTGTATAGATGTAGTAGCACATGTGTATAAATATGTAGACATAAGGTTTATGTTTCATCATTGCTTATAATGACAACAGTTGTAGAAGGGGGTGTTTCATTAGATTAGTCTATATTCATACCCTGGAACACTATGTTTTTAAATATAATCAATTAAATCTGTGTTTACTGATAATAGAAAGCCCTCCAAAACGTATTTATTATTAAAGGAAAACAAAACATATAAAATTCAAAGAGTGATACCTGATTTTTTGGGACAAAACTAAAACAAACAAACATTGTTTATGTTTATCTAGTGTGGTAGGTAGAATGACGATTCCCCAAAGTTGCTCATAACTTAATCCCTGGAATCTGTTATTATATTATTTTACATAGTAAACAAGAATTAAGGACACAGACACAATTGAGATTGCTAATCAAATACATTTGAAATCTAGGAATTATTCTAGATAATCCTGTGTGTCTAATATAGTCACCTGAATCCTTAAAAGTAGAAGAGTGGTCTTTCTCTATTTTTTGTTTGTTTGTTTGTTTAACTGGAGAAGATGGTTGTGTGAGAAAAATTAGACCCATTAATTCTGGGTTTGAGAGAGAAGAAGGGGGCCGTGAGTCACGAAATGCAAGCAGCTGCCAGAAGATGAAAAAGGCAAGAAAACAGATTATCCCCTGTACTCTCCAGAACGGAATCAGCCCTGCTGACATATTTATTTTAGCCGGTGAGACCCATGTCTGAACTCCGACGTACAGGACTGTAAGACAGTAAATATGCTGCTCAGCCACTAAGGTTGTGGTAATTTGTTTTAACAACAATGCTTCTGAAAACAGACAATAGCCCAAAATAATATACCAAACTGTGTATATACATAATATACTGATTGTCAATTGTTGTGTTCTATGGGAGTTGAAATAATATTGGGAGAAGTATCAAGGGGACTGCCATTTATTTATTACTTGCAAAACAAAGATAATAATAACTAAGAAAAGAAACAGAAAACATTATGATTTGATATCAAATGAACAAATAAGAGTCATTAACATAACTCATGTGTAATTGAAAATAGAATGATATAATATGAAGTAATAATTGTGCTTGTTCATATAAGAATTTCCCTAGCAGCTTAGTGTTTTTGGCCATTAAGAAACAACAGGTGAAGGCAACAAATCAAAGAGGAATATAGCACCAGTCTTAATGCCCTCATTATTCCTATTGTCTTGTAAAACCACCTGATTTTGAAATATTTATTACATGATGTTTCCTTGGCTTTGTGCATTTTATGTCTCCCCTTTGTGAATTATTTTCCCATCTAGCAACTTACAATATATGCATTTCTTTTTCTTCTTCCAATAATAACTTTGAACATGGGTTTATTCATATTTCTTATTTCATCAACTTCATAATCAAGTACTTATTCTCGCAATGAAACATGAGAAAATACAGTTAATTCCTACCTCTCTCACACACATTAAGACAATTTTGATTTGCTGACAAGTTCTGGGATCCTGAGGAGACTAGTGCTTTGTCTTTTTCATCCTTTCAAGTTTGTTATTTTTTCTTTTCTTTTTTTCTTTATTTCTTTTTCTTTTTCTTTTTTTTTTTTTTTTTTTTTTTTGAGACGGAGTCTCGCTCTGTCGCCCAGGCTGGAGTGCAGTGGCCGGATCTCGGCTCACTGCAAGCTCCGCCTCCCGGGTTCCCGCCATTCTCCTGCCTCAGCCTCCCGAGTAGCTGGGACTACAGGCGCCGCCACCTCGCCCGGCTAGTTTTTTGTATTTTTTAGTAGAGACGGGGTTTCACCGTGTTAGCCAGGATGGCCTCGATCTCCTGACCTCGTGATCCGCCCGTCTCGGCTTCCCAAAGTGCTGAGATTACAGGCTTGAGCCACCGCGCCCGGCCCTTTTTTTTTTTTTTTTAAACAGAGTTTCACTCTCCCAGGCTGGAATGCACTGTCTCAATCTCAGCTCATGGCAACCTCCGCCTCCCGGGTTCAAGCGATTCTCCAGTCTCGGACTCCTAAGTAGCTGGCATTACAGGCGTGTGCCACCACACCCAGCTAATCTTTGTATTTTTAGTAGAGACTGGGTTTCACCATGTTGGCCAGGCTGCTCTCGAACTCCTGGCCTCAAGTGATCCACCCATCTCGGCCTTCCAAATCGCTGGGATTACAGGCGTGAGCCCGGCCCCTTTTAACTATTCTAACTGTTCCAAAACACTGGAAAAACTTTGGTTTTGACTTCATGCCATTCTAATCCATGGAATCTTTTAATTACTCTCTGTTTTTCTTTTTCATCTTTGAAATTAAAAAAAAAAAAAAAGTATTCTAATTCTCTTCCTCTCTCTCTATCTCTCTCCTGGAAAAATTATTGTAAGTTCCATCTTACAATAAAAGCAAGAAATAAAAAACAAGAAAAAGAAAAGCACAACACAAGAAAATAAAAAGAACAGGACTAGTCATATTTTCCAGAGTATTATTAAATGCTAAAATTAATCATTCTGTAATTTCTAGAGCTTGATTCTCTCCAAACAGTCTAGAGACAACAAAGATAACAGGTTTGTCTTTTCCATCCCTGTGACTTCTCACCCACATAAAACACTGTTCTTGAATCAAGAGTAGTTTTTCTGCTTAAAGTCACCCAAAGTCACTTTCTGGAGTTCTTTAAAACTCCCAGATGTGAGAAAAATAAAACTTCATGTGTTAAAATTCTATAGAGCATTCTCACTAAAATGGGTTTCTATAAACTCTGTTCAAATTGTCAACAACAAACTGCAGTGTGTTTATTCTTCATTGATTATGGTGGGACATTTGTATCCCTTGAATCAGCAAAACAGTATCAGTTTTCAAGAACATTTAATTCTATTATAACCTGTTTAACTGTTAAAAGAAATTATTGATGCAGATATTTTTGCATACTGCTACATTATTTTGTTTATTTTTAGTTTATTATTCACGCTTGTAGAACTTCTCCTAGATCCACAAGCCATCTGAGAATATTGGTTGTTTCCTTCCACATTTACCTGGTCACTTTTTAAATATTTTCTTCTGAGTTTAAGAATGAAATTTGAGGTTTTATTACCGAAAAAGGTAAATGTAGTTATAATTTTGTCTCTCTCAGAAACTAACCCAGATTGCCAAGGTAAATGAGAAATAGAAAGTCAACTTAGTTTTACAAAAATCTAAAATATATCTGTAACCAAACCAGGACAAAAGGCTGCTGAGAAACAAAGATCAATGTAGAATATGAGAAGATAAGTCCAGCTACAAACAAGCAAGCAAACAAAAACAAAAACCAGTTCACCAAAATAGAGGATTTATCTGAAAGGGAGATAAAAATAATCATTTTTGCAGTTAATGAGTAAAGAGAGTAAAGGAGGGGATACCCAGTCATTTGCTTCCCTTTCAACCACAAAGTCTACAGTTAATTTTCATGTCTGTTGAACCATTTTAGCTTGGATGTACTGAAAACAGATGGCTTGTTTCTTTTGTTTCACAAGTCCAAAGGTGACAAAAAATTGTGTCCCAGGAGTTAGACTTAATAGATTACAGCTGGAAGACTCATGGAGCCAGGATGTAATTTAGATAATGAAGTTTTCATCTTGAGCTGACGCTATAATGTGATGAGAATATTATTGGTCTGTGATTCAAAGAAAGAGAACCAGTAGGAAATATATAGGTATATGGATAGGTAGACAGATGATGATAGATAATTATGGCAATGAGTTGGCTTATTTGACTGTGGGGGCTGTCTAAACACATCCACAACCCACAGGGCTGGATGGAGCCTTCAGGCACCAGCTGAAACTGCAGTGCACAGTCAGAATTTCTTCCTCAAGGAAACCTTAGTTTTGCTTTTAAGGTCTGTCAACTGGTTGAATAAGATCCATTCAGATTATCTACAATAATCTCTTTTACTTAAAGTCAACGAATTTTAGACATTATTTGCATCTACAAAATGCCCTCAGCCAATACTTATATTAGTATTTTATTAACTGAGGACTAATAGCTTGCACAAACTGACTCATAAAGCTAACCATCACACTTGGGAATCTTGGTAGGGAATTAATACTGTTTGCATGAGAAAGAGACTTGAATCATTGAGGGCCAGAGGGCGTACTGCGGTACACAAATCCTAAGGTGACCTTTCCACTCCTGGCTTTCTGGTATTTATATTACTGTATAATCCCCTCTCTTGAGTGTGGGGAAGATCCTTTATTGGCTTCTAACCAATAGAATATGGTCAAAGTGATGGAATGTCACTCCTATAATGACATTATATAAGACTAACATCATCCGATTTTCGAATATTGCAAATATGATGGGAGAAAACTGGCATCTTTTTACTTATTTAAATTTTATTTCTCATTTTTCTAATGATTTGAGATATCTGCATACCTACATTATCATTTAGCGTTTCACCTTTGGGAGTTACCTATGCATATTCTTTGTGTTTGTACTTTTTTCTGGAAGATTCATGAGTTTCTCTAATCATCTTGATTTTGGTTTTTGTTTGTTTCATATATTACAAATAACATTTACAAGCTGTCAACATCTGCTGATTTTTATTTAGACATTCTACTTTGCATAGAAATCTATAATTTTAGTGAAATCAAATGAATTATATGTATTTATTTGCTTGCTAGTTTATTTATTTAGCCTTCTCCTGGAGCCCTATTAAAAATTGCAATGCCACTAGGTCACAGAGATTCTAAATAGTTATATAGTAAATACTAATAATTGTAAAATTTTACCTTTCAAATATAAATCTTTAATATATCTGGACTCCTCATCTATATATCTCTTACAAAATTTTAAGTTGTCATCTAGTTTTTTTTTCCGTATGAAAGAGTACTCTAACACCAACAAAATATTACAAAATATTGTTTATCTATTTTAAATCATCTGCAGAAAAAAAGTGTTCGTTCTCTGAGTTCTCAATTTTATTTCCTTGGTCATTTTTTTTTTCATTCTTTCCACATCTGTTACTAGGCTTTTATGGTATCTCTTTAAAACCAAAGCACATGCCTCTTTCCCAACATTTCTCTTTGAAAAGTTGATTTAGCTTCTTATAGATCACTATTATTCCATTGGAATTAAAATTTATCTTGTAACTTCTGGTTCTGGTTATTTTAGTATAGGCTTATTTTAAACAACTGAATCAAATTTGGTCATAGTCATGCATTATTTTTAATGTTTTATGTTTTTCTCATATCAATATTAATATGTGAGTGTATGATCTGATTCTAGAATTTATTTGATTGAATATAAGATTTCTAATTTACTGGCAAAATTATTGATACTAGTCTTAGCAAACATCTGTGGCTGCATTTCCATCCTATTCATCATAGTCACTTGTTTTTATTACTTCTTGGACTTCACAAGCACATGCACTTGCACATGTACAAACACATCAGTGCTAGAGTTCTCTGAAAATATTGGCAAAGACTGTTTTAGGACTTGTTTGCCAGGAACTCTAGGCATTTTAATGGCTTCCTAATGGCTTCCAAACTGTTCACATAACAGACTTTACAAGTTGTAAATAATATACATTTAAAATTCACGTCTGCGCATGGTATTGACCTAGCAGTTTTTTATTTTTTATTTTTAGCACATTATTCAATGTGGTCAATATTGATCCAAAGCATTGGTCATTATATTTCTATTTAAATATATGGTTTTACTGCTAAGCTTCATTTCTAGACATTGCTATTCATAATAAGAAAGCTATCACATTGTAATGAAAATGGCAGAGAGTCACCTGGTTCCTAAGCACTCTTCCCATTCTGTGATGGGGTCTGCTCTGTTTCTTTCACATTGTACACATTTAGTAGAATCTTTCAGACCTTCCCCTTCCCCATTTTCCTATGCCTTTTACTGTATCATAAAATACAAATTGCATACTGTTATGAATTAATTCCTAACACTGAATTGTTTAATGTTCATCATCTATCAGCTATTGTTCACAGCTTGTGGTATAAGTTTGGGCTGTTCTTTGACGTCACAGTGAATGCAATGCTTTCATCTAATGAGCTGTGTGCATATACTCCTATCTTTCCAGAAGGTCAACTGTCGAATACTTGTTATGGGATTCCAGGTGTTTGATTTCTTCCTCTATAGGTCTCTGCGTTAGAAATCTTACTGCTTACCTTACCTACAGAGTTGAACTTCCTGTGTACCGCTGTGCAACTCTGTGACTCTCCTTAATAAAAGTGCAGTTTGTCTTCTGTGGTTTTAAACAAAATATACATTTTCTCCTAAACCTGAATAAAGTTATTTTTTAAGTTTCTTTTGTAAAAAGGGTCCATTTCTCACTGGAATCTGTGCTAAAACTCATTCCTCCAATTTTATACTACCATTAAATATGCATATAATTATCTTTCTGCCCAAAGTAGGTAATATAGTATCTTTTCTAAAAATATGCTGAATTCTCCTGTATGCTGCATCAGTTTTTTGCCTTATCCATATTTCTTGTTTATAACATTTCTAAAATTATGCAGAAAAAAGAGCTTTTAATAAATGTGAAAGGTTTACAGTAGCATGACAATATTTATGAAATAAATTTCTAAGTGTTTCTAATTCATAAATAGTACATGATGATTATTGTTTTATTGTTGTTATTTATCAAATCACTGTAGTTTTAGAGAACCAGTGTAAACAAACAAACAAAATCAGTGATAAGACAGACTTTAAATAAAATTGAATGTACTTTAGAACATAACATTAACAGATAATATTAATTGAGGACCTCCTATCCGCCAGGCTCAATTATAAATCCTCTGTAGGGGATGGCTCATTTAGCTCTCAGAACAACCCGGTGAAGTAAGTAGCGCTGACACCTCCTGTTTACAAACGAAATAACTGAGGCATTGAGAAGGAAGTAACTTCTCCAACATCATCCATCTAGTAAGTGATGGGAATAATATTTCAATGCAGAATATTTAAACCCAGATTTTACCACAAAGTTATTACTTTCAGGGTGTTTGGAACTTTGAGGCAAAATAAAATCATGGTACTTTCACTGTAAACGTTAAATAATTAGTGTTCCGTGGATGTACACATTAGCCTTGTGCCTCTGTAAAGATGCAGGACATTCCTTTGCCCTGCTTATTTATTGTATTCAGTGTTTCAACTTTAGGTGCCTCGCATAGTATAGATATTTTCAGGCTAACATGCATATTCCAATTATCTTGTAGCTAGTCAGTGAAATAAAGCTAATTTGAGAATACACCACCTAATTAGCAGTTTTTGCCCTGGTGCCATAAACAACAAGTGATAGTGTCATTGATTCTAAACTATAAACATTGAAAACTGTGATTATCTACCAAGCAGTAATATATATTTAATATATATGTAAATGAATGCTGAGTAAACCACGCTGTGTTGAGCTTGTTTCTCTCCCTGATGTGCAGTAGCGCTGGCTCTGATTAAAACCATCCCTGGGGCCAGAAACGGTGTCTCATGCCTGTAATTCCAGCACTTCCAGAGGCTGAAGCAGGTGGATCACCTGAGGTCAGGAGTTCGGTACCAGCCTGGCCAACATGGTGAAACCCCATCTCTACTAAATAAACACAAAAATTAGCCGGGCATGGTGGCAGGTGCCTGCAATCCCAGCTACTTGTGAGGCTGAGGCAGGAGAATTGCTTGAACCTGGGAGGCAGAGGTTGCAGTGAGCTAATACTGCGCCACTGCACTCCAGCCTGGTCAACTAGAGCGAAAACACTATCCCCCAAAAAACAAAAAACCAGAAACAAAAGAAAACATCCCTGGGATGCTTAACTCACTCACCAGTAATTCTGCTCACTAATAATCTCTACTAAATGTTTTCCAGAAATCTTACAAGCATTCAGTCATCAAAGGTGTAGGAGGGCTGCCTCACCTAGATATATTGTATCTCTCTCACTGTTAAGAAACAAAGGAAAGTTAAAAAAAAAAAAAAAACTGCATTTTTTTAAACTGTAGAATTTCTCCTTGTGTAGCCACTAAATCATACTGTAGCACATTATTATTTGTACAAGGGATTATTTATATGTTTCTAAACTAAATTTATAGTATAAGATCGTTTTAAAAGGTCATCATCTTCCTAATTCACTTGAAAAATTTCAATTCAATAGGATAGGAATAGATCCATGGACTTGGAATGTTTCTGAGACATCCTTTACCTGCTGCTATGTATCTAAATCACCGACTACCTCATCTTCTTTTACAGAGGACAAACGAATTTACAATCTCAATTTATTTCCCAGGCTAAGGAAGTCAATTAAATGTTTCTGTGTTAAATACCCACAGTTAAATAATTTCATTTTTATACTGTAAAATACCCTTTAAATAGTATTATTTTCTTCCTTATTTTCTCTATTTCTGATGTGAGGAAACCCTTTTAAGTAGGTGCCTTCACTTATTCGAATGTACCCTCAGTTGAGAGGTTTATCGTACTCAGCCGTTTCTTAAAGTAACTAATTTTCTAGAACACTGGGCTTGAAAAATAAGGACTATACTATATAAATCTATGCTTTTGTGTGATGAAGAATGCAATTAATTAAATTTGCCAAAATAATTTTGTCTGAATCTATGTACTGATGGTCAGATAAATACATTCTCTATAAAAGGTCGATTATAATTTTAGTTCTACTGCCCAGAACTTTCCAGATGTATCAGGATAACTTTTGGCTAATGGCTCTAATGTTGGAAAGGCAATTTTTAACTTCCTATTGAAGTATGCTTTATATACTTTTTATGGGGAAAAAAAGAGATAAATTATATGTACCCCACCCCCGGCTCATAGTAGAGAGTCAAACACAGAACAAGTATCTGCTTTAAAGAGACTGAATGACTTACTAGCTAAATCAGTGCACGAAATGGCTGTACAGTCACTATAAGTGTGTTATTTGTTGTGCAAAGCAAACTGTGCTATGAGAGAAAATGAGGATTTTTTGTACAAAACTCTCAGACATGGAATTACTGTGTTTTAAAAACAAATAACATTTCATATACATGAAATACTCATTGAAGTCCTAGAACAGAATGAATTATTTGCACCCATGTTGTGTATATCTTTTAGAGGTTTAAGTAATTTGTTTTGGCTATCTAGATCTATTGTTGAGTAGTGCTTGTCAATCCATTTACTAGATACCCAGGTGCTAAAAAGCATTATCATGTAACTAAATGTTATATCAGAATGTTATATTTACAGCTAAAATTAATCTATTCTGAAAAGTTTGATAATTGTAAATGACATGTGAGAATTATGGGATTACAATTCAAGATGAGATTTGGGTGGGGACACAGAGTCAAATCATATCACCATTGTAAAAAATTTCTGTCAGGATTGAAAATGAAAGGACATAAATAAAATAAATTAGATGAAATTGTTCTTTCTATTTCATGTTTAAGTAAATAGGATATAAGATAGTTTTTAAAATTAATATATTGAATGCATTTATTATAAGGAAGCCAACATTAACATGTTTAGCAATCTTATTTTTTACATGTTTTCATAAATATAAATATATATGCATTATTGTGCATAAGATTCTGCTGTAATGCTATTTTAAAATCATAGGTATATTTGTTATTTTAAAAGTATTTCCTTTATTTTTAAAATACCATTTTCTTTTTATCTACCAGGAAACTAACAGTAAGAATATGATGCATGTTTTTCTATACTTTTTCAGATTTGTGCATATATAAACACATATACAAACTGATTCTCCTGTCACTTATTTTACAAAATTAGATTACATTAAAAATGTATTTCTGTATCTTGCTTCCTTCCAGTAAAGATTATGTTTGGAAACTCTTCTAAGTCTGTTGATAAGTATTATATTTATTCATTTCTGTAGCAACATAACAGATGGAGAAGGAGACTATGTATAATCATTCCCCTATGATGGGCATTTGATATCTTCAAGGATATTAAGAAAATGAAAAAGAATGTAAAGTTATTTCAAAGTGAGGTAGGATCACTGGATTAAATTATGAATTATTTGGAATTCATCTGATGACTAGCACCTTCAGAACATGGACCTAACTCAGAGATATTGAAGGTTCTGTTCCACCACAATAAAATGAATGTTGCAATAAAATGATATCACAAAAAGTCACACTACATTTTTGGATTTCAAGTACATTTGAAAGTTATGTTTACACTATGCTGGAGTCTATTAAATGTGCAACAGCATTAAGTCTAAAAAGTCTAAAATATATATCTATATCTATATCTATATCTATATACATACTTTAATTTAAAATATTGTAAAAAAAAGTCTAACAATCATCTGAACCTCCAACAAATGGTAATTTTAATGCTAGTTGAGATTCGTGTCTTGATGTTGTTGGCTACTGACTCGTTAGCATGATGATTGCTGAAGGTTGGAGTACCTGTAACAATTTCTTAAAATAAGACAACAATGAAATTTGCCATATCAATTGACTCTTCCTTTCATGAAGTATTTACCTATAGCATGCCATGTGTTTGATAGCATTTACCCATAGCAGAACTTCTTTCAGAACTGGAGTCCATCCTCTGAAAACCTGCCACGGCTTCTAAATCATTTGTTGTCATTTCAACAATTTTCACTGCATCTTGCTCAGAAGTAGATTCCATCTCAAGAAAACTTTCTTTGTTCATCCATAAGAAGCAACTCCTCATCTGTTCAAGTTTGATCATGAGATAGCACCAATTCAGTCATATTCTTCAGGCTCAACTTTTAATTCTAGTTCTCTTACTATTTTAACTATATCTGTAGTTAACTGCCTTCACTGAGGTCTTAATCCCTTCAACCATTCATGAGAATTGAAATAAACTTCTTTTAAACCTCTGTTGATGTTGATATTTTGACCTCCTCCCATTAATCAGAAATGTTTTAATGGTATCTAGAATGGTGGTTCTTTTCTAGAAGCTATTCAATTTACTTTTCCCAGATCCATCAGAGAAATCACTATCTATGGCAGCTATAGCCTTACAAAATGTATTTCTTAAATAATAAGAATTAAAGGTCAAAATTAATCTTTGAGCTGAAAAACTGATGTTGTGTCAGTCATATTGGAAACATGAATCCTCTTATACGTCTGCATCAGAGTTCTTATCAAAGAGCAGTAATATTTTGAAAGGAATCTTTTATTTTTTTTCTCACAAGTAGGTCTCAGCAGTAGGCTTAAAATATTCAGTAAACCATTATCTAAATAGATGTGCTATCATCTAGGCTTTGCTGCTCCATTTGTAGAGCATAGAGTAGATTTAGCATTACTATTTTTAAATGTGCTTTTTATTATCTTTTTTATTTCAATAGTTTTGGGGGTTCAGGTGGCTTTTAGTTACATGGATGTACAGGGGTACAACCTTTTGGGGTACAGGTGACTTTGAGTTACATGGATGAGTTCTTTAGTGGTGAATTCTGAGATTTTAGTGCACCCATCACCCAAGCAGTATACACTTATGTAATCTTTTATCTCCCACCCCTCGTCCACCCTCCCCATAAAGTCCCCAAAGTCCATTATATCACTCTGTATGTTTTGACACCCTCATAGCTTAGCTCTCACTTATAAGTGAGAACAGTATGTACAGTATTTGGTTTTCCATTCCTGAGTTATTTCACTTAGAATAGTGGCCTCCAGCTTCCTCCCAGTTGCTGCAAAAGATACGATTTTGTTCCTTTTTATGGCTTGGTCGTACCCCAAGTATATATACAGCACATTTTCTTTATCCACTTGTTGGTCAATAGGCACTTAGGTTTGTTCCATATCTTTGCAATTGCGAATTGTGCTGCTATAAACATGCATGTGCATGTTGCTTTATTACATGATGAGTTTTTGGGGGTTAGATACCTAGGACTGGGATTGCTAGATCAAATGGTAGGTATACTTTTAGGTATTTAAGGTCTTAGATTTAAGTCTTTGATTCATCTTGAGTTGATTTTTTATGAGGTGACAGATGGGAATCCAGTTTATTCTTCTACATGCAGTTTTCTGGTTTCCCCAGCACATTTTATTGAATAGACTGTCCTTTCCCAATTTATATTTTTGTATGCTTTACAGAAGATTTTGTGGCTGTAAGTATTAGACTTTATTTATGGGTTCTCTATTATGCTCCCTTGGTCTATGTGCGTATTTTTATACCAGTACCATGATGTTTTGGTAACCATAGCTTGGTAGTATAATTTGAAGTCTGGTATTGTGATGTCTTCATATTTGTTCTTTGTGCTTAGTATTGTTTTGACTAAAATTCCACATAAGTATTAAGAGTCCTACAAATTTTTGAATGGTAAATGAGCATTTGTTTCAGGTTAAAGTCACCAGTTGAATTAGACCTTACCAAGAGAGTCAGCCTGTTAAATGAAGCTTTGAGTCAGGCATTGACATCCTTTCTAGTGTTGGAAGTCTTAGGTGGCATCTTCCTCCAATATAAGACTGTTTCATCTGTATTGAAAACCTGCTGTTGAGTGTAGCCACCTTTACCCATTATTTTAGCTAGCTCTTCTGGATAACTTGATGTAGTTTCTCCAACAGCACGCTGCTTCTACTTGCACTTTTATGTTTTGGAGACAGCTTTTTACCGTAAACCTCATGAAAAAACCTCTGCTGGCTTTCAACTTTTCTTCTGCAGTTTCCTCACTTTTCTTAGCCTTCACTGAATTGAGGCAGGAGGAGGGTGGATTGTAGCCTTGCTCTGGATAAGGTTTTGGCTTAAGGGAATGTTGTGGCTGGTTTTATCTAGACCGCTAAAATCTCCCCCATATCAGCAATAAGGCTGTTACTTTTTCTTATCATTCATATGTTCATGAAGTGGAACTTCTAATTTCCTTGAAGAACATTTCCTTTGCATTCACAGCTTAGCTAACTCTTGGTGCAAGAGGCCTAGCTTTCAGCCTATCTCAGATTTTGACATGCTTTCCTCACTAAACTTAATCACTTCTACCTTTTGATTTAAAGTGAGTGACTCTCTCTTTCACTTGAACACTTAGAGGTTATTGTAAGGTTATTGATTGACCTGATTTCAATATTTTTGTGTTTCAGGTAATAGGGTAGCCTGAGGTGAGGACAAGAGATGGTTGAATGGCTGGTGAATGGAGCAGTCAGAACACACACATTTATTAATTAAGTTTGCCATCTTATAAAGATGCAGTTCCTGGCACCCCCCAAAATTACAATAATAACATCAAAGATTGCTGAACACAGATCATCATAACAGATATGATAATACAAAAAAAGTGTGAAATATTGCAAAAATTAACAACATGTGACACAAAGTGAGCATGTGCTATTAGAAAAATGGCACTGATTGACTTGCTAGGTGCAGGCTTGCCACAAATCTTCAATTTGTAAAAACTGCAATATCTATGAAGCACAATAAAAGGAAGCTCAATAAAATGAAGTCTGTCTGTACTCAAAAGACCTTTCATAATTATCATGTTTTTGTTTATTTGTTTTACTCAGCAATATTCCTTATTTAAAACAATTTTTTGTAGTGAAAGGCATTACATTTTTCTGAATAAAGGACCAGTGATTTCGTTCTTCCTAGCACGAATGCATGTATTTCTTGGTATGTTCTTTGATATAAGTACCATAGAGTTCAGAGTAATCATGAACTTTGTATTTTGGGATTTCAAATATAATACTGAAATAGAACAAAGGTAAATTGTTATGAAAATGTATGCTATCAAATACCTTTTATTTTTCTTAAATTCTTTTATAGTAACACCTGTTATTAATAGATGTTGTTCAGATAGTAAATAATATGATAAGGAGTGAGGAGAGGAAAAGAAAGAAAGGGATAGCAAGAAAAAAAAAGGAGAAGAGCAAAAGTAACAAATGTAATGTGGCTGACGAATTAATTCTCCTGACTGCAGAGGCCACCATATAGCAGAAATTGTAAGTTATTCCAACAAATTGATATCACTAAAGCTTTAACAAGAAGGTCTGTTAAGAAAAAAAAACAAAAAACAAAAAAACAGAGGGAGGCTAATTTTAATTAGCCAAAAATAATTGCCAATGGAAGAACTAATGCCACTTTTGCTGTATTTGAAACATCTAAACCCTCAGGTTAATTTAGCTGACTCAGTAAAAATGCAGTCAGAGTTACTACTTGACATGTTCTACATGAAATAATACTTTGAATTTTAGCTTTTAATAAACTGCTTTTGACATTGCATGACATTCACTGTCCAGCAATTATAGGGAAAAATGTCTTTTTAGATTGGGCGTCTGCAACAAGAAAGTTTTCAAGAAAGTTTTGATAGGAAAAGAGTAAACTTTCTACTTAATTCAAAGATAAAGAGCATGAGCTACCTTCCTGAAGTATCAGATGTATAGCTAGTAGGACAGATAAGTTTGCTTTCCATAGTGGACATCTATCCCTTGTCAACCTCTATATTTACTGGACTTAATCTTCTTCCTATGAAAACTGAAGTATAGCACTAACGTCCTGCTGCTGTAGTAATTCCTGAAAATGTATAAAAATAGGATGTAAAAATGATATGTGCTGGGCTGCTAGGACTTGTTAAAGTTGGTTAGAAAAAAATGAGGCCAGAAACAGAAAGTTCTGTTGATTTTGAAGACAAGGGATACTTTAAAGTAGAAAATACAGAAACAAGTAAAGCAATAATGTAACCTCCCCGCAAAGCTACCTTAGACACTCTCCCAGCAGGCAGCAGACAGTGGGTTCTTTTTTTGGGGGGGTGGGGGTGGATATTTTTATTATTATTAGAAAAATAAGCTTATTTAGCTTATGGTTGTAAAGACTGGAAAGTCCAAGAGCATGGCCCTGGCATCTAGGAAGAGCATTCATGCTGAGTCATAACATGGTAGAGGACATCATGTGTGACAGGGCAAGAGCATGCCAACTCAGGACTCTTCTTCTGTTATATTATTGTCAGGAAAAAATATTAACTTTAGTATTCATCGTTGTTAAACCTTGCACATAATTTTTTTTATCTCTAAAACGCAGGAATTCTGTTAACTTGATTTTTTTAGTCCCCTTTTTCTCTCCTCATGTTAATATTGGGTTCTGCTGGACAATTATATATGTATTCGAAGGCTTTTAAATCACCAACTTGGATAATTCTACTTTTTAAAAAAATACTAGATTATTTCTTTGATTTTTCTTTCTTTTAGCTTTTATTTAAGGTTCAGGGGTACATGTGCAGGTTTGTTATGTAGGTAAACTGATGTCATGGGGGTTTCACTTACAGATTATTTCATCACCCAGGTAGTAAGTATAGGGTCCAATGGGTATTTTTTCTGATCCTCTCCCTCCTCCCACCCTTCACCTTCAAGTAGGCCCCAGGGTCTGTTGTTCTCCTCTTCGTGCCCATGTGTTCTTGCTGCTTAGCTCCCTCTTATAAGTGAGAACATGCAATATTTAGTTTTCCGTTCCTGCATTAGTTTGCTTAGGATAATGGCCTCTAGCTCCATCCATGTTGTTGCAAAGGACATAACCTCATTTTGCACAACTGCAACCATCCAATCTTTAACAAAACTGACAAAAAAGAAAAAAAAAGCAATGGGGAAAGATTCCCTATACAATAAATGCTGCTGGGATAACTGGCTAGCCATATACAGAAGATTGAAACTGGATCCCTTCTTTACACCATATATAAAAATAAACTGAAGATTGATTAAATACTTAAATGTAAGACGTAAAACTATAAAAAACTCTGGAAGATAACAAAGGAAATATCATTCTGGATATAGTAAGTGACAAAGATTTCATTACAAAGATGTCAAAAGCAATTGCAACAAAAGCAAAAATGGACAAATGGGATCTAATTGAACTAAAGAGTTTCTGCCCAGCAAAAGACACTATCAACAGATTAAACAACCTAAAGAATGGGAGAAAATATTTAGAAACTGTGCATCTGACAAAGGTCTAATATCCATAGTCCACAAGGAAGTGAAGCAAATTTGTAAGCAATACACAAACCCATTAAAATGTGTGTAAAAGATGTGAACAGACACTTCTCAAAACAAGGCATACATGCAGTCAACAAGCATATGAAATATGCTCAACATCACTAATTATTGGAGAAATGCAAATCAAAACCACAATTAGATACCATCTCATATCAGTAAGAATGGCTATTATTAAAAAGTCAAACAATAATACATTCTGGCAAGGTCTCAGGGAAAAGGGAACGCTTTATACCCTGTTGGTGGGAGTATAAATTAGTTCAGCCATTGTGGAAAGCCTTGTGAGGATTCTTCAAGAACTCTAAATAGTATTACTATTCAACCCAGTGATCCCATTTTTGGGTATACACCCAAAGGAAAATGAATCATTCTATCACAGACACACATAGACATGTATGTTCATTGTAGCACTATTCATAATAGCAATGAAAAGGAATCCACCTAAATGCCCATCAACAATAGACTGGATAAAGAAAATATGGTACATAGACACCATGCAATACTATGCTGCCATAAAAAGGCCATCTTTTTTTTCTTTTTTTTTGAGACAGAGTCTCCCTCTGTTGCTCAAGCTGGAGTGCAATGATGCAATCTAGACTCATTGCAAACTCTGCCTCCCAGATTCAAGCAATTTTCCTGCCTCAGACTCCTGAGTAGTTGGGATTACAGGCGTGCACCACCACGCCAGGCTAATTTTTGTACTTTTGGTAGAGATGTGCCTTCACCATGTTGGTCAGGCTAGTCTCAACTCCTGACCTCGTGATCCACCCGCCTCGGCCTTCCAAAGTGCTAGGATTACAGGCATGAGCCACTGTGCCCGGCCATCAAATGGCAATCTTAACATGAACTTCTTACATTGCAACTCCCTTTCACCAGAAAAACTTGCAAGACAGTTAGGTGGCAGCTGTCATGGCTTTTAAAGCCTAAAAATGTTATAACCTCCTGGTTTTAGAAATGACCATAAATGACCATTTAGAAATGACCATCTCTTTAAAATTTTGTAGTCAAAGCAGTCACAGACCAACTCAGTTTCAAGGAAGTGGAAGAACAAACTTCATCTTATCTTTCAAGTGAGAGAACGGAATGTAGATATTGAGAAGGAAGGCAGCAATAGTGACCATCTTAGACATAAGCTACCTAAAGTACCAAAGAAGCTGCATTTTAAAAATGAGGAAGTGAAAATCAAGGGCTTTATGTAATTTGCTCAAGGTAAAAGCTAGACCTAAAATGTCTCACTTCAGAGCCCATATTTTTAACCATAATGTCTTCCCATCTCTGTATAAACAACAGAGGAGTGAACTACTGTCAAATCAATAAGATAACCTCTAATTTTTTCTGTAACAGAGTATAATTATGGTAATAATTGACAATCACTTAAAATCTATTTATTCACATATTTAGCTGTGAAATCACGCTGTAATTTTCAACATCTATTTCAAATCCACTTATTTAGTTACAGAACTAGGGTAGTGGCAAAGATAATTTGTAATATTTTCATTGAACTATGAAACACATAATGACCTATTTTGGGTAGTAGATATTACAATTATTTATTTTAAATGTTATGCACAAATGCCATCTGTTCAGTGGTGTCAAGAAATGTCTTCCTATAGTAGGAAAGACAGACATATCTAATTTAATTTCAGCATCCTGAAGACCTGTATCTAGAATCCACTGGGCAACGTATCAACTATCTACTGGATATGTCACTTTGTACAGGCCACAGAGACTTCCGTTTCAATACACTAGGTTGGTGCAAAAGAAATTGCGGGTTTTTTTTTTTTTTTTTTTTTTGGCCATTAAAAGAGATGAAAAAACCGCAGTTTCTTTTCACCAGCCTATATCTTCAATCTACTTGTTTATTCTCCAAGAATAACACTAGTTCTTCAATTTATAACACTGATCTATTCCCGACCTCTTTCACTGACCTACTTCTACATCTTAAACAACTATGAGTCCTAACGATTCTAAAGTTTTTATTTATGGTTTGTGTTTCATCTCTTACTAGTTCATACCCTAGTGTATCCCTTTATCATATTTTGTAAGAGTCACTGACAAAGACTTCATTCTTGTCTCTCATTTCTATTGTTGCTGTATTTTAATCTGTTCATATTGTCAGTGATAATTCAGAATAGCAAATGTGATCATTTCACTTCCTAGGTTAAAAATATGTATTGTCTCTTCAGATTTTTCACATTAAATAATAAGTTCCTTAAAATCTCTTAAAGGTTTTTAGTTGGCTGCTTCAAAATTACATCTCACCTCCACAGACTACTCTGCAATTTTAATATACATGCTGTCTATATAAAAAATATTTGAATTTCCCATCAAGTTCTCCTGTATCCCAAGTTGAACTGATCTGACTCTTCAATCCGTGGTACCTGTCATCATCTGTTTGTGTGAAACCATTTATTTTATTTTGTTTCAGTTGTGTTTACTTCATCCTCCATGCTTAATTGCCTCTTCATCTCAAAACATTAGGTACCCAGTTTTAATATATTTACAGGTTCAATATCCCTAATTAGAAAAACAGAAACTTGAAATGCTCCAAAATCCAAAATTGTTTGAACGCTGAGATGGCACTCAAAGGAAATATTCATTAGAGCATTTCAGATTTTGGATTTTTGGATTAGGGATGCTGAGTGGATAAAATGTAAATATTCTAAAATTGGAAAATATCTGAAATGCCAAACAATTTTAGACCCAAGTATTTTGGATAAGGGATCCTTAACCTATAATTTATATGTGACTAATTATTGCTATAAGATTTTACTAAATATATGACCATTTGCAGATTTTACAAAAGAGAAACAATCTAGGTATTGCTTTATTTCAGAAACTTTCCAACTGAGTAGAGTTGTGATCTGTTAGTTCTGTAAATATTATGTTACAAATCAGGATATTGTTCCTTTTGTTCTGTTTTTACAAACAATTGAGTAAGTTCAATAAACAACAAGTCTTGTTTGTTTTCCTTAGCAGTAAAGCAATTAAGATATGTCCTCTTTGCTAAGACTTGGAATCAACCCAAATGTCCATCAGTGACAGACTGGATTAAGAAAATGTGGCACATATACACCATGGAATACTATGCAGCCATAAAAAAGGATGAGTTTGCGTCCTTTGTAGGAACATGGATGCAGCTGGAAACCATCATTCTTAGCAAACTATCACAAGAAGAGAAAACCAAACACCGCATGTTCTCACTCATAGGTGGGAACTGAACAATGAGTTCACTTGGACTCGGGAAGGGGAACATCACACACTGGGGCCTATCATGGGGAGGGGGGAGGGGGGAGGGATTGCACTGGGGAGTTATACCTGATATAAATGATGAATTGAGGGGTGCTGACGAGTTGATGGGTGCAGCACACCAACATGGCACAGGTATACATATGTAACAAACCTGCACGTTATGCACATGTACCCTAGAACTTAAAGTATAATAAAAAAAAAAAAAAGATATGTCCTCTTTCCCTTGAGTATGAACATGTTGCATTACAAAGCTAGTCAGCATCAGGGGTAGAAAGAAATAGGGACACAGGTTTCACCTGCCATAAAATAAAATGCGCTTTTGGGACAAAACCAAGCTGTAAATTATTGCAATGCAGTACAGTGGAATTGTAACAGTGCCAAACTCAACAATACTTGTTTTCCTTCAGCATTTATAGGCTAAAAGTGCATTCGAAAATTCAAAGCAGTGATGTTGGGAAGACATATTTGAAACACATTTAAAATGCAATTATTAGTTTTATACAAATTATTAGTTTATCTTTTCAAATCATTTTTCTTATTTTTAAAAAGGTTTGTGAGTACCTAGTAGATCTTATGTTTATGGGATACATAAGATGTTTGGATACAGGCATGCAATGTGAAATAAGCACATCATGGAGAATGGGGTCCCCATCCCCTGAAGCATTTATCCTTTAAGTTACAAATAAACCAATTACACTTTTGAAAGTTATTTAGTAAAACATTTCAAAATCTTAGCATAATCTTCTATACATAACATTTTTGTATACAGTATTAAAATAAATTCAAATTACTGTCATTTTCTCCTATTTGGAAAATATTCAGGACAAATGATTTATTCTCTAGCATTGCATTTGTCTTCTTCTCAGTTTTCTGCCTGTGGAAAAATGAATGTTTTTATACAAAAAAAAAAAAAAGTTGCCTTCAAATGTTTATTTGTACACATATAACTAAAGTTTAGAATTAGAATCTTCATTTTATACCTTTGATTTTCAAAAGTAGCATTGTAAATACTAGTCAATATCAAAATAGAACCTTCTAATAAGCTTAAATGTATTATGTTCTTACAAATTCAGGTATGATTTTGTATTAGCATAATTATATTTAGAAGATATTCTTAATAGAAAAGTATATAGTTTGGTTACCTAAATGATTCTCTCGTTCAAAAGGTTAGAATGTCTGAGATCAAAAAAGATTGTTTTATTATTAAAAACAAAAATACAAAACAAAAACCTGATTATAGGGGTTAAAAATGATATGGAGAGAGTAAATAACATATTGAATCCTGTACGAAACAGATATATTGACTGAGAGTATTAGCACAAGAAATCCTTTCACAATACAAGTATGAGTCTCAGAAGAAGATAATAAGTGAAAGGTTAGACACAGGGGAATAGGTAAAAGAAATTCAATACAAGTATAATGGAGATACAAACATAAGTGCAGAGCAGAGGAATAAGAAACAACAACACAAAAATAATAATAAAAAGTAAAGCCAACCTAATCCCCTGTCCCTATCTGTACCAATACTGAGAACAAACATATGTTCCTGCCCCTAGGTTAAACAATTCTTTGAACAGGCATGCTTTCCTGTCTCTGTATTGAATAATATTATTCCAGGTAAAAGTATTTGCTCCAGGAAATAGTTGGTACTGGAAAATATGACTATAAAACACCAGGAATGCACATATCCCAAATCTAACAGCTAACTCTTCAAGTCTCCTTTCAAAGCTCTTGTTTTGTGGTATCTACTTATGAAAAGCTATTCCATCATAAACTCTGCCTAATTCCAACTACTAATTGTTTTCCACCATTTAAGACCTACGTTAGAGTAGCAGATAACTTGGAACATGATTACACTTATAATACAATTATACTAATTGTATTAGTCCATTTTCACACTGCTATAAGGAACTGTCAGAGACTGCATAATTAATAAAGGAAAGGGGTTTAATTGACTCACAGTTCAGCATGATTGAGGAGGCCTCAGGAAACTTACAATCGTGGCAGAAGGTGAAGGGGAAGCAAGGTACCTTCTTTACAAGGCGGCAGGAAGGAGAATGAATGCAGGAGTTACTACTAAACACTTAATAAAACATCAGATCTTATGAGAACTTACTATCATGAGAACAGCGTGGGGGAAACAGCCCCATGATTCAATTACCTCCACCTGGTCTCTCCCTTGACTTTTGGGGATTACGGGGATCATGGGGATTACAATTCAAGATGAGATTTTGGGTGGGGACACAGCCAAACTGTATCAATATGAAGAGCAAGAATTAAAATTAATTTTTATATTTAAAATGCTTTCTAACTTAATATTTATTTCTGGCAATTATACTTTATATATATAATATCCATTCAATAAAAATTTTATTATATACTCTTCTCATAATGTCATAAGGTACTGTAAGTTTCAAACATGAATAATTATCACTATCAAGGAAGCTTAGAATTTAATATTCCTCTCCTTCCTTCCTTCCTTTCCTTCCTTCCTCCTTCCTTCCTTCCTTCCTTCCTTCCTTCCTTCCTTCCTTCCTTCCTTCCTTCCTTCCTTCCTTCTTTCTTTTCTTTTCTTTTCTTTTCTTTTCTTTTCTTTTCTTTTCTTTTCTTTTCTTTTCTTTTTTTTTTTTTTTTTTTACCAGGGTCTTGTTCTGTCTCCCAAGCTGGAGGGCAGTGGCAGGATCACAGCTCATTACCGTCTTGACCTTGTGAACTCCCGTGATCCTCCTACCTCAGCCTCCTGATTATCTGGGACTACAGGCACATGCCACCATGCCTGGTTAATTTTTAT
This sequence comes from Piliocolobus tephrosceles, assembly GCF_002776525.5. NCBI lineage: Eukaryota > Metazoa > Chordata > Mammalia > Primates > Cercopithecidae > Piliocolobus > Piliocolobus tephrosceles. Next base: position 69,398,529 of record NC_045438.1, read on the forward strand.
ATTTTTTTATAGAGACAGGGTTTTACTATGTTGCCCAGTCTGGTCTTGAATCCCTGGACCTCCCAAAGTGCTGGGATTACAGGTGTGAACCACCATACCTTGCCTGTAATATTACTTCTTATGTCAACAATCTGGAGACCTTTTCTCCCTTGCCTCAGTAAACTCTACTGCTAAATCAGCTGGCTACTAAAAGAAGATGTACATTTTCAACTAAGGATGAGGCTGAATATCTTAGGAAACACAGCTGTTAACTTATCTTTATGATCTATTTAAATCTTAGAGATTTATGGGATTTCTTATCTATATATGAAAACATATCTCCCCCCTCCCGCCCCCACTAAAGACTCTCTCACTCTCTCTTTTTTTTTTAAAAAAAAGTATGTATATATAGGGATCTCACTATGTTGCCCAGGCTGGTCTCCATTCCTGGCCTTAAGTGAGCCCTCCATTTTGGCCTCCCAAAGTCTCCCAAAGTGCTAGGATTGTAAGCAGAAGCCACTGTGCCTGGCAAAAATCCTCTATTTGTATCAAAAAAGTACAGAAATGGCCCACTGCTCATTAGTTTTCATGGTGTTTTGTCCTCTATTTACAATAGGAAATTTGATGCCCAAAGGTGCTATGTGCATACTCTTGTAATTTGACACCTGTCTTCTTAATCTGTGACAAGAGCAAGTCAGTCTGCTGACTCTCAGGGTTTATTCTTGCAAGTCAAGAAAATCTCTCTATAATAGGACAGGACAGCTGTCAGCTCTCATGCAGTTTAATTTTCTAAGTTCACCTGTTTCTTTTAAACATAACGTATTTTTGAAGAGGTATATACATTTGGATCATCAGCAATTGGATATACTGAGGTATATACATTTGGATATATATACAAGAGGTATATACATTTGGATCAATCAGCAGAGTACAGCAGCAATTTCTCTACAGTTTACTTTTATAACATTTCAAATTTGTTAGTTGGCATCCCCATGGACAAAAAGTTGATATTCTAATACTATCCTACAGTTAATCACCATAACTCTATCAAACATCATGTAAATGATAACAATATGCTAGGCAAATTCTGTGCCTCTGTGCAAAAGACATAGAGATATTTTCTCATTTTGAAGAAATTTTCAAATTATATAATAAGAAAAATAATGGGACGGAACAATATTAAGCAACAGTTGATCATTGCTAACAAGGGCAGACAAGCAATGTCTATAGGGAATCAAAGCAAAGCCAGAAGGAAGAATAGTAGAAGGTGAAGCTGGATTTCTAATAAATGAAGAAAGAGCTTGAGCTACATGTAGAGAAGAGAAGAAACATTGTATGAAGTGTGAAAAGATAAACTAATGTTCTGGGTCATAGTAAAAAAAAAGACTACTATTCATTTATTTAGAGAAAACAATATGCTGTCCAAGCCAAGATTCATGTGAAAGTTAAAGGAGGTGCTAAGAATTGAAAATGTTATATTATTTTTAAATTGTTTATTTTCAAACAAATTGATTTTATTATAATATTGGACTTATTTAAAGCTTGTATAATTAAAAGTATTTTGAAAAATGAACTTCCTTGAAAATAGAATGTGTTAAAGCAAAATTGAAATTTTTTTATTTTGATTATCTAAGTATGAAAAATTATCATGAATAGAATTATTACTCTTGGTTTCTGTTTATATACTTAATCAGTTTCTTAGGTTTATGTGTCCCTAATGCCTATTCACTGATGTATTTCTGAGGACAGTTCTTTCCCATATGGAATAAAGTTTTCATATAATAATTTGCAATATTATTCAAAATTGCATTTTATGGTTTATAACTTTGAAACCATTGATGCTGTCTATTGACTCTCTCCTGAGAGCAACAATAGTATTTTGATGATATATTTTTTGGTGTACAGTTCTATGAATTTTAACACATTCATAGATCGTGTGTAACTATACAACAATCAGTGTGCAGAACAGATTCATTACCACAAAGCATTACCTCATTCTATCCTTTTCTTTAGTCACAGAGTCCTGCTACCACTAGTCTCTGGAAACTATTGATGACATCTGTCACTACAGATTTGTCTTCTTGAGAATATAATATAAATGGGCTCAACTGGTATGTGAACTTCGGAGACTGGTTTCTTTCACTTGTGTAATGTTTTTGAGATTTATCCAAGCTGAAGATAATCTGGGTTGTTTTTAGTTTTGTGAAATTATGTGAACACTTGTGTATAGATTTTTATTTGAAAATAACTGTTGCTTTCTTTGGAACAAACACAAGAGTGTGATTACTTAATTATCTTATAAAGATAATTAAGAAACTCCCAAACTATTTTAGAGTAGTCAATGTGCCATAACAATTGTGAATTCATGAGAGTTCCAGTTGCACTGCTTACTTGCTATCACTTGAAATTGTCAATACATTTCATTTTATTCATTCTAAAAAGTGTTTCAGTGATATCTCATTACAGCTTTTAATTTGCATTTTCCTACACACTAGTAATGTTGAACATCTTTTAATGTTCTTTTAAACTTTCATATATCCTTTTGATGAAGTATCTGTTCAAGTCTTGCATTCATTTATTTTTTTAATTGGGGTATTTGTTTCCTTTCTGTCAAATATTGAGAGTTCTTTACATATTCTGAATACAAGATTTTTGTCAGATATGCGATTGGCAAATATTCCCACTTTGTAGCTTTCTGTTACATTTAAGTACTTTGTTTAACATCTGGTAACAAAATATTTTTCTCCTCTTTTTCTATTCAATGATTTCTAATTTTACATTTAAATGTATGATTTCTTTTGATTTATTATATAAGATGTGAGAGTGAGTTTCATTATTAACTTGTGGACATCCAATTGTCCAGCATCAATTTTTGAAAAGATATTCTTTATTCAGTGAATTTACCTCCTTGTCAGAAATCTATTAGCCATATATGTGGTCTATTCTGGATTATTTATTTTGTTTCATTGATCCATGTATCTTTCTCTTTGTCAATAAAAACCTCAAAACAGTTTATATTACATGATAACTATATTTCTAGAAATACTGGCATCCCTTAACAATCTACTATGTATTAAACTTTAGAAAATGTCTATGTATTAAACTTTAGAAATGTCTTACATAACCATGGTGTTTAATCTGAGCTGTTCTGCTTAACAGAAAGACTATGACTTTATAAAAATTACATAAAGTATTAGCCTCCATCTCCTGATCTGTAAAATTGACATAAATTATCTAAATTAAAGGGGTAAAAGAGGTATTAAAGGACTAGCTTATTTAAAGTAAATGGTTCTTCATATATTTTCTTAATAAATGTTATTTCTTTTTACTATTTAGCTCTTTATTCAGTCTACCAATATGCATTTGCCTAGCTTTCTTGAATTTTATTTTAATCAAGTAACTCTTTAAAAATATATAAAGCATAGAAAAAGCAGTAAACTAATAAACCAATACAATTAACATGATTTTCTACTTAATTTCAGAAAAACAAAACAATTAATATAAACATAATACAGTTATAATATAATGTACCTTCCTGTGATACGAAGCTTTCACAGAGGATTACTATTTTCCAATCATGACCTTGAGCTAGAGATAAAAAAAAAAAAAAGAGAACATATCATGCAGCTCAGTACCCTTTAGATTTAGTTCACAGAGAACTAATCCATCTGTTTATGGTTCCTTTTTTTGTCCCTAGATAACACTTAGTTAAAAGACACATGTTTCAACCTTCAAGATAAATTATCCTTTCAATTCTTAATGGTTGTAAGTGATAAAATCCAAGAGCAAATCAGTGTGTGCATTAAAACTAGTGACATCTATGCCTTTGGTTTGCTGAGTGATTATCCCAATATTTAAAGGTTAAATGGTTATTTATACATTTATACATAGTTGGAGTTTATGAAAATAGTTGTCATTGCTCTTAACATTTAGGTGCTATATAGGCATAAGCAGGTAGATGAGGCAGAATAATGATTCAAATGATAAATTAAAAAAAAATGCACTAGGCTAAAAGAATTCTATGTTTATATTCAATGTAGTAGTCATCTTGATAAAACAGGAAAGTTGGAGAGCGAGAATTGATTTCATGGAACATGTTTTCTCCATCTGCACCATTTTAAAGCACATCTGGGTGAAATCCCAGAGGTAACCTCAATGAATATGCTTTGGAATTTTTTTTCATAAGAACTCAAATGATGTTCTGGTAATTTAATTTTGTTCCCTTTGTTTTAACATCACATTAAAAATGTTCACGTTTTAATATTGCTATAGTTGTTCTCAGAACCTAGGTTTTGGGCTTTTGTTATATAGTAGTAAGGCAGTGTTTATGAGAGCATTTTAGATGGCTATAGGCAAACATAAATAAGAATTCTCTCTTTTCTCTCTCTCTCTCTTTCTCTCTCTCTCCTACTATTCTAATAGGCTTGTTTGAGGCTTCTATTCCCACCAATGGGACTTAACTGTGCTGACACAATAAGAACTTGACATGGTTAAATGCTGTGATTTTCACAATATATTTTACAAATTTTGTTTTATGTCATATGTAATTATGTTGCTAGACCTTATTCTAAGTAAATTATACATATTACTTTTACGTCTTTCAACTTTTATTAAAAAATCAATCATGCAAAAAATACTCAAAAACATGAAAATGGTGATCACCACTAGCTGTATCTCTTTATGCTTTCTCAGAAGACAATGCAGCTCCTCCAGAAGAACTCATATGACTACACAGAACCCTCACACTCAGAACATCTAGAAGATAGAAAAAATACACACAATCAAATTACCTGTAACTAAACAAAAAGAATGGAAAAGATAAGCCAAATATTAGTGAAGCTATTTCTCACACTCCCTAGTCTCACTTCTGTGAAAACAATGCCGTCTAGGTAAATTTTGCTGAAGAGAAGAGAGAACAAGCACCAAGACTTATTTATGGTCACTGCCAGCAAGAAAAATTCCACTGTGAGTGTGAAATTAAAGAAATGTGTTTGTTCAGATGACTAAACACAGAAAGGAATTAAAAGAGGGCACAGTTCTTCATGCTAAGCTTTGAGAGGCATGGTTGCTGGAGAAGAGAAAGGTAAAATAAAATGAGAGATTTCTTAACATTCAGTAACTATGGCAATAGAAGAAAAAGTGGGAAATTGACGGCTCTGCAAAAAAGAAAAAAAAGAAGGCAAACAAATAAATAATAGTAAAATTATCAAAGCTCACAAATCCCTTCTCCAATCACCAAAAATAAGCATAAAAAGAAACATACAATGAGTGATTTAATAGAGATTAAAATCCTAAAGAAAATTGTACTCAATAGTGTTCATACCACTTCAAGAAAATAATGCATCAATACCATTAGGCATTTACTCCAGGAATGCAAGCTTGGTTTAATATCAGGGAATCTATTAATATATTATACCATTAATATATTGAAGAAGAAACATTATATGCTTATCTCCAAAGCTGATGAAGAATCCTTTGGCAAAAATAAAGGACTGCTCCTCTTAAAAATATAGCTAAGAAAATATCTAGATAAATACTTCCTTAACATGATAAAAACAAATACGTTACTTATAAAGCTAGTATTCTGCTTGATGCGGAAATACTAGTATTGCCACTAACATCAGACAAAAACAAATATGACTAAAACCTCTACTATTGAACACTGTGCTAGATATATCTATCTGCAACAGAAACAAACAAATTATTGCTACAAATTCAAAACTTAGATGTCCAATCATTTCTGTTTGCCCATGACAGGATAGTACATCTAGAGTCTTTCTGAAACCAGTAACAAATTTGACTCAACAACAAAATAAGTCACTAAAGTAGCAGAAGATGATTAATATAAAATATCCAGAACCTTTTTTAAGAAAAAAAATGTTTTACTTTTTTACTTAAAGGAAGCACTTTATGGCTTCTCTTTGACATAACCATAGATATAAAACAACTAGTTCAAAGACATAATGATAGAGAGAAACATAGAAGTTGTTTATAAAGATAACTTTAAAATACACTTGAAAGACACACATTAGATTTGAACAAATGGAAATAAATATTGTATTATTTAATAATATGACTTACCTTCACAAAGGTGATTCTTCTTCCTAAGTAACTTTACGAATTTATTAGAATATCAATAAAATATCTATAAACTTTTAGGGATGTAGAAAAGCTTATTACAATTTTGTGAGAGTAACTAGGATAACTGAAATCATGTGCATGAACACTTTATTAAACACTCTCTAAAGACACCCTATTTAAAACAGTATGATAGAGGGCAAAAACAGAAACAGACCAGTGAAATAAAATAGAAAATCCAGAAATATATGTAAGCTATCTAGTACATTTAATGTGCTATAAAGATGACCTGTGAAGTTACTAGAGTGTAGACAGATATTTTAATAAATGGTGTTGGGATGGTTTCATAGCCTGTTGAAAAAGATAACATGCATTATAATGCACAATAAACTCCAAACAGTTAAGATATCTAAGAAAACAGGCTCAAGTAGAAAAAAAAAAAAAAAAAATAGTGAAGTTTTATATATTCTAGGTGTAGGGAAAGAAATTCTAACTCAAAACCCTGAAGGAATTTAAAGAATCATTTATATATTCAAATATGTTTACACATTTTTATGTAACAAAAAATCTAAACATTATAAAATAATTCTAAAGACAATGGAAAGGTGTAGAACATGTTTGCAACAAAAATCACAGTTAAAATGTGATACCTTTCATATACAAAAATTTCAAAATTTAGGGGAAAAAAACAAAAACCTGATAAAATAAGTTGACAACCAATGTACAAAATTATATTGATTATTTAACCACTTAAAACATTCAACTTTACTAAGAATGAGAGAAATGAAAAGTAGAACTACAAAGAACTATCATTTATCAACTAAGAGATCAGCAAAAATTGCCAAAGTTAATAAACTCTGTTGACAAGGCTATGGGAAAATAGGTTTTTGGGAATTTAAAATGGTATAACACAGGAGTGGGTGTGAACAAGATGGAAGAGATTGATGGAGGAGTGACATATCTTTTAGTATATCCTTTTTTACAATTTTGAATGTTAGAACCATATTATTAATCTCAAAAATAAATAAAATAAGAAAGACTAAATACTGAGAAAGAGTAAAAACCAAAACATATAAATAACCTAAGCACTTTAAAAGGGAAAAAGACCTAATCAAAGTTTTAATCATAACACTTTCCTATATAGCCTTAGGCTAAAGACCAAAAATTGAGTATAAGTAAACAGAAAAGTCTAGCTAAAGGTTTACTTTCACAGTGGTGTTGACTAGCAATTACAAAAATTCTTTCTATGTCTTTTAAAATTGAGCCAATGATTACTATATTGAGAATAATAGGAAGCTAGTTCTCACCGATGAAAGAAAGTTGGAATATTAGAAATGAGTTAGGCTAGAGTTAACACTTTTGCACTGTATTGGGATATTAAAAACCTATGTATGTGTATATAATTGTACATGCACACACAGAGACACACACATATATATACATATATGTATATATATGGAGTGTGTGTGTGTGCATACACTCTGTGTATATGCACACATGGACTTCTTGCTGCCATGAAAAACTAAAGCAGAGAAATGCATATAAAATGGCTTTAGGATATATAACTCTTAAATACGTCCTTTGGCATATTGAATATTTTAAACTGAAGGAATTTGAGAAAATGACTGAAGGAGAAAGTTCATTTTGACTTCCTCTCATCTCTTCCCTGAAGCAGTTCACAAAATCTAGGAAGACTTTTCTTACCTTCCGCTGAAGCAAATCGTAGACTTTCATGTGACAGATGCCCTCCCATACCTGGTGGAAACAGGCATCCTTATCACTGAAGATACAGGGACTCAGAAGAATACGATCCAATAAGCGTTGCTGAGTTCACCCCCACCCCAGTTTATTATCACTAGATTATATCCTTTTTGCCCTGTTAGATTTCTCCACAACTATGCAATTTCCCCTAAAACTACTATAAAAAATAACACTAAGGCTTAACTGTTTTTCAGGATCTTAATTTTCTTATAAAGACTCCTGTGCCAGGTAAAACTGCATTAAATAAACCTGTATGCTTTTATATTTTCAATATGTTTTTTGGTATAGGGGTTTCAGCCATGAATCCAAAATAGGTGGAAGAAGATATATAATTGTGTTCTCTATACCTGTCAACAGGACAATACAACCAACTTGAAAGATCTCCCAATAGTCAAAGCTTAGAAATTTTAACATCCAAAGAAATGATAGTAACAGGAGTTTTGTGGAATTAAGCAAGAAACTATGAGTGCATATTGACAAAAATGAATGTATAAATGAATGAATGAGAGAAAAGGGACTGCCCCGTCTTACGATATAATAGTATTTCGCAGGACCAGATAGTAAAAGGGATACAAAAGACTTCAGAGATCGTACTTGTGAAAAACATTCAACAAAGGCAAAAGATATAGCACAGCAAAAGAAAGAGTGTATACAGACAAGCATTATTAGCCTGAGAGACTTCTAGGCACAGTTCCCCAGAATTATTCTTTTTTTCTTTGAGATGGAGTCTTACTCTGTCGCCCAGGCTGGAGTGCAGTGACATGATCTCTGCTCACTACAACCTCCACCTCCCAGGATCAAGTGATTCTCCTGCCTCAGCCTCCTGAGCAGATGGAATTACAGGCACCTGCCAGCATGCCTGGCTAATTTTTCTATTTTTAGTAGAGGCAAGATTTCACTGTGTTGGCCAGGCAGGCCTGGAACTCCTGACCTCAAGTGATATCCTGCCTCAGCCTCCCAAAGTGCTGGGATTAAAGGCGTGAGCCACCGTGTCTCGATGCAAGATTATTCTTTTATTAAATCCATGTTTAATTTTTATAGATAAATAATTGTGTGCATTTATGGAACATATGATATTTTGATACAAACATACACTGTAAAATGATAAAATCCATGTAATTGTGATATCCATCACCTACAAACATTTATCATTTCCTTGTGTTGGGAACATTCCACAAGATGTGCTTCATCTTTGAAACAGAAAACACTATGACTTGTGCAAAGCATCTAGGCTTTGAAAGAGCTTCTGAAAAATTCCCAGTGGGAACCCGTATACTCTTCTAGTCACATGGCCAAGCCAACCTGTATAACCAGCTAAAAGTCTGCAAACTGGCCTGGTGACACCAGGAAAGTTTCAAACTTTAAACACTATATTATACATCATTTGTTAGTCCTTTCACTCTTCTCTTGGCCAAGAGTCAGTTTCAAACTTCCAGGCATCCCTGGAGATATGAATTGACCTATTCTAGTTCAGCTGAAAATAGCTTTTGCAAGTACTGATAGATAGAAAAAAAATGATAGCATTAGAAACAACAGCACTTAGAAACTATTATAAAAATCAAATAAGACAAAAATCAAGAGTATGAGCTAAACTAGCAGGCAAAAGTTTAATGAGGATCAGGATGTTTGAATATTGTCAAGGTAACTCACTCCAAACTACGTTTTTATATATATATTTAAAGAAGGACCAATAATTTTATAGTGGATTTATCTAGCAGCTATCTCCTTAGGCAAATAATCAAAGTTACCATCAGCAATAATGGGACAAACTGACAGCATGTGCTTCCTAATATGAGGCACTGAGAGAGACACAGCATCACTTCTGTGATGCTCCTATCAAAAGTATATCATTTAAATGTAATCATTAGCAAGCAGGAGTCAAAAATAAATTGAGGAACATTCCATAAAATAAGTGGCCTGCAATTTTTTAAAAATGTCAAGGTCATGAAAGCCACGGAAAGGCTAAGGAAGTCTTACAGATTAAAAAAGACTAATGTAATGTGGTAAATAAATGTAATGCATGTATTGAATTGAACCTTACATTGAAAAAACAAAAATAGCTAATAAGGACAATAACAAAGCAATAGATGAAATTTGAATATGTACAATTGATTTACATAAAAATACTGTGACAATGTTCTAAATGATTTTGATAATTGTAGTGTAGTTATATATTATTGGGAAAGTACTCTAATATTTAAGAGTAAATGTGTAGAATGTCAGGGACAGAATATTAAATGTCTCTGACTTTAATATTTATATATGAATGACACATATGTGTTTACTCACATACCTGAGTGAAACACAATCCAACGTGTGCTTTTAGGCTGATTCACTGACTCAGATTTAAACTACAGTAAAAATGTCCAGATTGCTAAATAAAAGACATTTCATATGTTGTTTGATTCAGTTCTACAAGATAAAATAACAATGTTGACCACTAACTAATTGAAATCTTATGGGTTACTGTAATAAAAGTTGAGATATCCCCAACGATTTCCTTGTTTTAAATAACTAATTACATGGTTCTCATCTTAAACACGTGGAAAAATCACATTCTTCAGTTTAGACCAAATTGATGGAAAAAAAAATGTGGACTCGCTAAAACTTTTGTTGATGATGTTGGTTAATTTTAGGACTTTTAAAATACAATATATTACATAAGGATATGTTTTCTAACCTTTGAAACACTGTTAATAAAGCAATGCAAATTCCTTTTAACATGACCTGTTTTAATTCCCATTTTATAAGAAAGAAAAATACATTATCCAGGATCACTCAACTTTCAGTAAAAAAACCAAGACAAAACCTATATTTGTCTGATACTAGTACCATTACTCCTTTCTTTTTCTTGATATTTTGGTTTATTTATACATCGCAAAATGATTAAATCAAGCTGATTTACATATACTTATTTTCATGGCGACAATATTTAAGATATACTCTTTTAGCAATTTTCAAGCATCATTGCTTTTACTCTCTCTTCTATATTTTATTATTCTCAGTAAAATCATGCAGGACATAAATGTGAAATGTGGTGGAAATGATGCTGTGATAGGTATGAGCCTAGACACTAAAGAGATCTGACAGGTACCACTTTCTTTTTGGAGAAGCCTACTGCTACACACACACACACACACACACACACACACACAGATAGGAAGAGAAAGAGAGTTATACTTCCAAATAACGGTGCTAGTAAAGATTTAAATTGGAAAAAACATAAATAATACATAAAATTCCTTCTAAATTCTAGTTAACTCAGCAGTTTTTGATGATGACATGGTTCAAGGAATAGCTATTAAAGTCTATTTGGGATACAATATAGATAAAGACCCTGAGCAAGATAGCATAAAAAACTTATTTTCTGCCTATGTTTTACTTATGGCAGCACATTTTTGCCCTTACTCACCCCACTTATGATCGGGGAACAAGCCTATCCCGTAGGGCCAGACTGAGGAGAGCATATATCCCTTGTTTGCCATCCTCATCGGTACTCCTTGCCTCACAAATTATTTTTATACTAAGCAAATTGCTCTCTCCTCAATGAATTGAAAACAAAAGCAAAAACAAAAACAAAAAAAATCAAATTTTTATATATTTGCATTAACAACAGGTACTTTTTGAGTGTGTATGTGTGTGCATGTTCATATCAGTGTCTGGAATCTTGCTTAATCTTATTAGTAGTAAATTTTTTCCCGTTAAGATTTTGTAAGTATGCAATAATAACATATATGAATAAAAGTTTTGTTTCTTCCTTTTTAACTTGAACTGAATTTCTCTTTTGTACTTTAGAGCAATGGTTAAGTTGTTTAATACAAGCAGCGAGAGCAGACATCATTGTTTTTGTCTGTTGGCTGTTGTGGAGAAATAGTCAACTCATAAAATATTTGTTAATTATAATACTTCGATAGTTAAAAGTTTCACAGTATTTTTTAACTTATTTACCTTCTTTTTGGTAGTTTGAGGGAGAGATAAATGTGTATTAGGGATGATATAAAACATTAAATGTATAGAAAGTTTTGAGTGTCATTGTCCAGTTGCATACATTTGAGAGGGAAAAAAATACTTTTTATAGTGAAGAATGCAGTTTTTATTTTTAAAATAAAGTTTGCTATACATATAATATTTCTAAAAATTAAAAGAATGATCTCTATCAAATAATATTTTTCTGCACTCTTAATTTAAATAAATAAGAAGATCAATGAACATATATTATAGAATCATTCAGAAATATTTATATTTCATCGAATTAACCAATATATACAAATCTTATGTTTGTATTCTAAAATTCATAAGGATAATTATTCAACATGATTATGAAAATATAATTATGCTAAAAGGTTGTACAATTTTCTTAGTTATATTTTATATTTTAAAATTAGGATAGGCCGGGCGTGGTGGCTCAAGCCTGTAATCCCAGCACTTTGGGAGGCCGAGATGGGCGGATCACGAGGTCAGGAGATGGAGACCATCCTGGCTAACATGGTGAAACCCCGTCTCTACTAAAAAATACAAAAAATTAGCCGGGTGAGGTGGCGGGCGCCTGTAGTCCCAGCTATTCGGGATGCTGAGGCAGGAGAATGGCATAAACCCGGGAGGTGGAGCTTGCAGTGAGCTGAGATCCGGCCACTGCACTCCAGCCTGGGTGGCAGAGAGAGACTCCGTCTCAAAATAAAATAAAATAAAATAAAATAAAATAAAATAAAATAAAATAAAATAAGGATAAAAATAAAATTTTATTGTTCTTTTTTGCTATGTCTGTAATGTCTGAACGTTTTAAAATGTGATTTCTCCCCTAATATGCTATGTTATTAAAATATATATGTAATTATCTCAAAGAGAATATATTACCCGAAGATAATTATCCCAAATATATAACATATATCACATTAAGATAAATATATATGATGTGTAAAATAATATATATTATTTATTTTAAGCTATGTGATAAAATGTATATATCTTAATATATACATATATTTGGGATAATTATATTCTATTTGAAATTTTGGGTTGATATCATAAACATTTATTTTTACTGAGAATGTTAGTAATTGTGTGTATTTTAAGAACTTAATTTTTTAGAATATTAAATTGCATTTTTAAATATTTAGCAATATTTTCAAATATTTAGAAAAAGTATAGCTAAGATTTTGTATCTATGAGTTCCACATCCATGGACTTAACTAACCAGAAATTGAAAATGTTAAAAAAACAAAAAAAGTGATGCTGTTCTAAGATGGCTAAATAGGAACAGCTCCGATCTGCAGCTCCCTGAGTGATGGACGCAGAAGATGAGTGATTTCTGTATTTCCAACTGAGGTATCTGGTTCATCTCACTGGGACTGGTTGGACAGTGGATGCAGCCCATGGAGGGTAAGCAGAAGCAGAGCAGGGCGTCGCCTCACCCAGGAAGTGCAAGGGTCAGTGGATTTCCCTTTCCTAGCCAAGGGAAGTCGTGACAGATGGTACCTGGAAAATTGGGACACTCCTGTGCAAATACTGCGCTTTTCCAATGGTCTTAGCAAATGACACACCAGGAGATTATATCCGGTGCCTGGCTCTTTGGGTCCCACACCCATGGAACCTTGCTCACTGCTAGCACAGCAATCTGAGATCAGACCTGCAAGGCAGCAGCCTGGCAGGGGAGGGGCATCTGCCAGTGCTGAGGCTTCAGTAGATAAACACAGAGGCCAGGGAAGTTCAAACTGGGAGGGGCCCACCGCAGCTCTGCAAGCCTACTGCCTCTGTAAACTCACCTCTGGGGGCAGGGCATAGCTGAACAAAAGGCAACAGGAACTTCTGCAGACTTAAACATCGCTGTCTGACAGCCCTGAAGAAAGCAGTGGTTCTCCCAGCAAGGTGTTTGAGCTCTGAGAACAAACAGACTGCCTTCTCAAGTGGGTCCCTGACCCCCATGTAGCCTAACTGGGAGACACCTCCCAGTAGGGGCCAACTGACACCTCATACAAGTGAGTGCCCTTCTGGGATGAAGCTTCCAGAGGAAGGATCAGTCAGCAATATTTGTTGTTCTGAAATATTTGCTGTTCTGCAGCCTCTGCTGGTGATACCCAGGCAAACAGGGTCTGGGGTGGACCTCCAGCAAACTCCAACAGAGGTGTAGCTGAGGGAGCTGACTCTTAGAAGGAAGGCTAACAAACAGAAAAGAATAACATCATCATCAACAAAAAGGACATCCACACCAAAACCCCATCTGTAAGTCACCAGCATCAAAGACCAAAGGTAGATAAAACCACAAAGATGGGGAGAAACCAGACCAGAAATTCTGAAAATTCTAAAATTCAGAGCACCTGTTCTCCTCCAAAGGATTGCAGCTCCTCACCAGCAGTGGAACAAAGCTGGACAGAGAATGACTTTGATGAGCTGACAGAAGTAGGCTTCAGAAAGTCAGTAATAAACTTTTCTGAGCTAAAGGAGGATGTTTGAACCCATCACAAGGAAGCTAAAAGCCTTGAGAAAAGATTAGACATATGGCTAACTAGAATAAACAGTGTGTAGAAAAGACCTTAAATGACCTGATGGCACTGAAAACTATGGCACAAGAACTACGTGATGCATGCACAAGCTTCAATAGCTGATTTGATCAAGTGGAAGAAAGGGTATCAGTGATTGAAGATCAAATTAATGAAATTTGATCTTAATGAAATAAGATCAAATTTAATGAAATAAAGTGAGAGGAAAGGTTTAGAGAAAAAAGAGTAAAAAGAAATGAACAAAGCCTCCAAGAAATATGGGACTATGAGAAAAGACCAAATCTATGATTGACTGGTGTACCTGAAATTGATGGGGAGAATGGAACAAAGGTGGAAAACAGTCTTCAGGATATTATCCAGGAGAATTTCCCCAACCTAGCAAGGCAGGCCAACATTGAAATTCAGGAAATACAGAGAACATCACAAAGATATTCCTCGAGAAGAACAACCCCAAGACACACAGTTTTCAGATTCACCAAGGTTGAAAGGAAGGAAAAAATGTTAAGGGCATCCAGAGAGAAAGATCCGGTTATCCACAAAAGGAAGCCCATCAGGCTAACAGCGGATCTCTCAGCAGAAACTCTACAAGCCAGAAGGGAGTGGGGACCAATATTCAACATTCTTAAAGAAAATAATTTTCAACTCAGAATTTCATATCCAGCTAAACTAAGCTTCATAAGTGAAGGATAAATAAAATCCTTTAGAGACAAGCAAATACTGAGAGATTTTGTCACCACCAACCCTGCCTTGCAAGAGCTCTTGAAGGAAGCACTAAACATGGAAAGGAACAACCAGTACTAGCCACTGCAAAAACATGCCAAAGTTCTGCTCTGATCTTAGTTATTTCTTGCCTTCTGCTAGCTTTTGAATTTGTTTGCTCTTGCTTCTCTAGTTCTTTTAATTGCGATGTTAGGTTATATCTTTCCTGCTTTCTCTTTTGGGCATTTAGTGCTACAAATTTTCCTCTACACACTGCTTTAAATGTGTCCCAGAGATCTGGTATGTTGTGTCTTTGTTCTCATTGGTTTCAAAGAACATCTTTATTTCTGCCTTCATTTCATTATGTACCTAGTGGTCATTCAGGAGAAGGTTCTTCAGTTTCCATGTAGTTGTGTGGTTTTGAGTGAGTTTATTAATCTTGAGTTCTAATTTGATTGCACTGTGGTCTGAAAGACAGTTTGTTGTGATTTCTGTTCTTTCACATTTGCTGAGGAGTGCTTTACTTCCAACTATGTGGTCAATTTTGGAATAAGTGCGATGTGGTGCTGAGAAAAATGAATATTCTGTTGACTTCAGGTAGAGAGTTCTGTAGATGTATATTAGGTACACTTGGTGCAGAGCTGAGTCCAAGTCCTGGATATTCTTGTTAACTTTCTGTCTCGTTGATCTGTCTAATATTGACAGTGGGTTGTGAAAGTCTCCCATTATTATTGTGTGGGAGTCTAAGTCTCTTTGTAGGTCTCTAAGGACTTGCTTTGTGAATCTGGGTGCTCGTGTATTGGATGTATACATATTTAGGATCGTTAGCTCTTCTTGTTGAATTGATCCCTTTACCATTATGTAATGGCCTTCTTTGTCTCTTCTGATCTTTGTTGGTTTAAAGTGTGTTTTATCAGAGACTAGGATTGCAATCCCTGATTTTTTGTTTTGTTTTGTTTGTTTGTTTGTTTTCCATTTGCTTGGTAGATCTTCCTCCACCCCTTTGTTTTGAGCCTATGTGTATCTCTGCACATGAGACGGGTCTATGACTCTTTATCCAATTTGTCAGTCTATGTTTTTTAATTGGGGCATTTAGCCCATTTACATATAAGGTAAAAACCTCATTGCCTTAGCCCAAAATCTCCTTAAGCTGATAAGCAACTTCAGCAAAGTCTTAGGATACAAAATCAATGTACAAAAATCACAAGCATTCCTCTACACCAATAACAGGCAAACAGAGAGCCAAATCATGAGTGAACTCCCATTCACAATTGCTACAAAGAAAATAAAATACCTAGGACCAACTTACAAGGGATGTGAAGGACATCTTCAAGGAGAACTACAAACCACTGCTCAATGAAATAAAAGAGGACACAAACAAATGGAAGAACATTTCATGCTCATGAATAGGAAGAATCAATATCATGAAAATGGCCATACCTCTCAAGGTACTTTATAGATTCAATGCCATACCCATCAAGCTACCAATAACTTTCTTCACAGAATTGGAAAAAACTACTTTAAAGTTCATGTGGAACCAAAAAAAAGCCTGCATTCCCAAGACAATCCTAAGCGAAAAGAACAATGCTGGAGGCATCATGCTACCTGACTTCAAACTATATTACAAAGCTACAGTAACTGAAAGAGCATGGTACTGGTACCAAAACAGGGAGATAGACAAATGAACAGAACAGAGGCCTCAGAAATAACACCACAAATGTACAATCATCTGATCTTTGACAAACCTGACAAAAACAAGCAATGGGGAAAGGACTCCCTATTTAATAAATGGTCCTGGGAAGACTAGCTAGCCATATGTAGAAAGCTGAAACTGGATCCCCTCCTTCTACCTTATACAAAAGTTAATTCAAGATTCATTAAAGACTTAAATGTTAGAGCTAAACCATAAAAACCCTAGAAGAAAGCCTGGGCAACACCACCCAGGACATAGGCATGAGGCAAGGACTTCATAACTAAAACACAAAAAACAATGGCAACAAAAGCCAAACTAGGTAAACAGGATTTAATTAAACTAAAGAGCTTCTGCACAGCAAAAGAAACTACCATCAGAGTGAACAGGCAACCTACAGAATGGGAGAAAAGTTTTGCAATCTACTCATCTGACAAAGGGCTAATATCCAGAATCTACAAAGAACTTAAACAAATTTACAAGAAAAAATCAAACAACCCCATCAAAAAGTGGGTGAAGGATATGAACAGACACTTGTTAAAAGAAGACATTTATGCAGCCAACAGACACATGAAAAAATGCTCATCATCACTGATCATCAGAGAAATGCAAATCAAAACCACAATGAGATACCATCTCACACCAGTTAGAATAGCAATCATTAAAAAGTCAGGAAACCACAGATGCTGGAGAGGATGTGGAGAAATAGAACACTTTTACGCTATTGGTAGGAGTGTAAACTAGTTCAACCATTGTGAAAGGCAGTGTGGCAATTCCTCAAGGATCTAGAACTAGAAATACCATTTGACCCAGTGATCTCATTACTGGGTCAAAGGATTAAACTTCTACTATAAAGACACATGCACCTGTGTGCTTATTGCAGCACTATTCACAATAGTAAAAACTTGGAAACAAGCCAAATAGCCATGAATGATACACTGGATTAAATGTGGCACATATACACCATGGAATACTATGCAGCCATAAAAAAGGGTGAGTTCATGTCCTTTGCAGGGACATGGATGAAGCTGCAAGCCATCATTCTGAGCCAACTATCACAAGGAGAGGAAACTAAACACCATATGTTGTCACTCATGGGTGGGAATTGAATAATGAGAACACTTAGACACAGAACAGAGTACATCACACATGGGGGCCTGTCATGGGGTGGAGGGCAGAGGGAGGGATAGCATTCAGAGAAATACCCAATGTAAATGAGGAGTTAATTCGTGCAGCAAACCAACATGACACATGTACACCTATGTAATAAACTTGCACATGGTGCACATGTGCCTTAGAACTTAAGGTATAATATAATAATAATGAAAGCATCTATACTGAAGATGTCAAATCTGTTTGTTTTTTGCCATTATTTTCTAAACAAAATTGTATAACAACTGCTTACATAACATTTACATTATATTAGGTATTATAAGTAATATTGAGATGATTTAAAGTATATGGGATGATGTGCATAGGTTATAAGCAAATACTATACCATTTCATAAAAGAAACTTGAGCATATACAGTTCAAGTATCCACAGGAGCACCAGGAGCAAATTCCCCATGGATACTGAGAGACCATTGCATAATAATCTAGGAGAAACATAGGTACTGTTTAATAGTGCAAGCCTCAAGAGAGTACATTGAAATTATACAAAATTATGTGTTTCACAGAACAATATATTTTATAACATGTAATATATAATGTGTCCATAATTTTCAATCGTTTTTAGTGGTATGATGAGATCTGAGTGAAATGCATGTAGTTGGAACTTTCAAAATGACAATTATGCTCGAAATTCTCTTGATTTCAAGTGTTTAACTCAAAATTTGTCTCATATATGGAACATATATTTAACAAATTGAATCATGGTTAATAAATATAAAAATGCTTTCTGGCATATAATATTAATGTAGGGATTTTCATGAAAAATGTTATTTAATAAAAAATATAATAGCTATGAAGAAATGTGATTAAAATATAAATTATTTTTACCTAGTGAAGGATTTGTCAAAAAACATTTTTGAAGTCATAAATCACTTTATAGAAAAGATTGTGATAATTTATCCATTGTAAGACACCTTAAATTTTATTATAAAATGATTGTACTGACCTGGAAGAAATGTGAATTGACTCTGTGTGGCCTGAATTTGGTATGTAAGGATCATGAAATGTAAACCCATCAGTAGTGATAACTTTGAAACTAATAGAAATGAGATTCTCACAGGAAAGAAAGTATAAATTCTAATAAGTTTTGTTTACAAGATAAGCATACAAACAGTGGTTATTATTTATAAAGCAATATGTATTGGCACGTTCATACAAACCCATAAAATCACGGTAGCATTTTAAGCTCTGATTGTACTAATTAAATTACAACTATAGCCTGAATATGGTGGCTCAGGCCTGTAATCCCAGTGCTTTGGAAGGCCAAGGCAGGAGGATCCCTTGAGGCTAGGAGTTCAAGACTAGTAACATAATAAGACTCTCACCTCTATAAACATATATTTTTTTTTAATTAGTGGTCATGCTAGTGCATGCCTGGTCCTAGCTGAACTTAATAAAGATGTAAGTATACTTACGTAATTTTTATAGTATCAGTAGTTTAACATCTGATTTCTCCACACTGTCACACTGTGGATACAAATTTTAAAGTACATTAATGCAATATGTTATTGTGGTAGTTCGAATTCACAAAAGATGTCCATGTCTTAATCTCTGGGACTTGTAAATATGTAATATTACATGACAAAGGGACTTTGCAGCAGTCATTAAGGACAAAGACTTTGTTTAGGAAGGTAATACTATATAATCCAGGTGGGATCCATCTAGTCACAATGCCCTTTAAAAACAGAGAGATAAGCTTTTTTATGTGCTGCTGGATTCGGTTTGCCAGTATTTTATTGAGGATTTTTGCATCGATATTCATCAGGGATATTGGTCTAAAATTCTCTTTTTTTGTTGGATCTCTGTCAGGCTTTGGTATCAGGATGATGTTGGACTTGTAAAATGAGTTAGGGAGGATTCCCTCTTTTTTATTGGTTGGAATAGTTTCAGAAGGAATGGTACCAACTTCTCCTTATACCTCTGGTAGAATTTGGCTGTGAATCCATCTGGTCCTGGACATTTTTTGGTTGATAGGCTCTTAATTATTGCCTCAATTTCAGAGCCTGCTGTTGGTCTATTCAGGGATTCAACTTATTCCTGGTTTAGTCTTGGGAGAGTGTAACTGTCCAGGAAATTATCCATTTCTTCTAGGTTTTCTAGTTTATTTGAGTAGAGGTGTTTATAGTGTTCTCTGACGGTAGTTTGTATTTCTGTAGGGTCGGAGGTGATATCGCCTTTATCATTTTTTATTGCATCTATTTGATTCTTCTCTCTTTTCTTCTTGATTAGTCTTGCTAGAGGTCTATCAATTTTGTTGATCTTTTCAAAAAACCAGCTCCTGGATTCATTGATTTTTTTGGAGGTTTTTTTGTGTCTCTATCTCCTTTACTTCTGCTCTGATCTTAGTTATTTCTTGCCTTCTGCTAGCTTTTGAATGTGTTTGCTGTTGCTTCTCTAGTTCTTTTAATTGTGATGTTAGGGTGTCAATTTTAGATCTTTCCAGCTTTCTCTTGTGGGCATTTAGTGCTATAAATTTCCCTCTACACACTGCTTTAAATGTGTCCCAGAGATTCTGGTATGTTGTATCTTTATCATCCCTGGGATGCAAGGCTGGTTCAACATATGCAAATCAATAAACGTAATCCAGCGTATAAACAGAACCAAAGACAAAAACCACATGATTATCTCAATAGACACAGAAAAGTCCTTTGACAAAATTCAACAGTACTTCATGCTAAAAACTCTCAATAAATTCGGTATAGATGGAACATATCTCAAAATAATAAGAGCTATTTATGACAAACCCACAGCCACTATCATACTGAATGGGCAAAAACTGGAAGCATTCTCTTTGAAAACTGGCATGAGACAGGGATGCCCTCTCTCACCACTCCTATTCAACATAGTGTTGGAAGTTCTGGCTAGGGTAATCAGGCAAGAGAAGGAAATAAAGGTATTCAGTTAGGAAAAGAAGAAGTCAAATTGTCCCTGTTTGCAGATGACATGATTGTATATTTAGAAAATCCCATTGTCTCAGCCCAAAATCTCCTTAAGATGATAAGAAACTTCAGCAAAGTCTCAGGATACAAAAACAATGTGCAAAAATCACAAGCATTCTTATACACCAGTAACAGACAAACAGAGAGCCAAATCATGAATGAACTCCCATTCACAATAGCTTCAAAGAGAATAAAATACCTAGGAATCCACCTTACAAGGGATGTAAAGGACCTCTTCAAGGAGAACTACAAACCACTGCTCAGTGAAATAAAAGAGGACACAAACAAATGGAAGAACATACCATGCTCATGGATAGGAAGAATCAATATTGTGGAAATGGACATACTGCCCAAGGTAATTTATAAATTCAATGCCATCCCCATTAAGCTACCAATGACTTTCTTCACAGAATTGGAAAAATCTGCTTTAAAGTTCATATGGAACCAAAAAAGACCCTGCATTGCCAAGGCAATCCTAAGCCAAAAGAACAAACCTGGAGGCATCATGCTACCTGACTTCAAACTATACTACAAGGCTACAGTAACCAAAACAGCATGGTACTGGTACCAAAACAGAGATATAGACCAATGGCACAGAACAGAGCCCTCAGAAACAATACCACACATCTACAGCCATCTGATCTTTGATAAACCTGAGAAAAACAAGAAATGGGGAAAGAATTCCCTATTTAATAAATGATGCTCGGAAAACTGGCTAGCCATAAGTAGAAAGCTGAAACTGGATCCTTTCCTTAATCCTTATATGAAAATTAATTCAAGATGGATTAGAGACTTAAATATTAGACCTAAAACCATAAAAACCCTAGGAGAAAACCTAGGTAATACCATTCAGGACATAGGCATGGGCAAGGACTTCATGTCTAAAATACCAAAGCAACGACAACAGAAGTCAAAATTGACAAATGGGATCTAATTAAACTGAAGAGCTTCTGCACAGTAAAAGAAACTACCATCAGAGTGAACAGGCAACCTACAGAATAGGAGAAAATTTTTGCAATCTACTCATCTGACAAAGGGATAATATCTAGATCCTATAAAGAACTCAATCAAATTTACAAGAAAAAAACAAACAACTCCATCAAAAAGTGGGCAAAGGACATGAGCAGACACTTCTCAAAACAAGACATTCATACAGCCAACAGACACATGAAAAAATGCTCATCATCACTCCCCATCAGAGAAATGCAAATCAAAACCACAATGAGATACCATCTCACACCAGTTAGAATGGCAATCATTAAAAAGTCAGGAAACAACAAGTGCTGGAGAGGATGTGGAGAAATAGGAACACTTTTACACTGTTGGTGGGATTGTAAATTAGTTCAACCATTGTGGAAAACAGTGTGGCGATTCCTCAAGGATCTAGAACTAGAAATACCATTTGACCCAGCCATCCCACTACCGGGGATATACCCAAAGGATTATAAGTCATGCTGGTATAAAGACACATGCACACATATGTTTATTGCAGCACTATTCACAATAGCAAAGACTTGGAATCAACCCAAATGTCCATCAGTGACAGACTGGATTAAGAAAATGTGGCACATATGCACCATGGAATACTATGCAGCCACAAAAAAGGATGAGTTTGTGTCCTTTTAAGGGACATGGATGCAGCTGGAAACCATCGTTCTCAGCAAACTATCGCAAGAACAGAAAACTAAATACCGCATATTTTCACTCATAGGTGGGAATTGAACAATGAGA
The DNA here is from genome assembly GCF_002776525.5 of Piliocolobus tephrosceles. Lineage (NCBI taxonomy): Eukaryota > Metazoa > Chordata > Mammalia > Primates > Cercopithecidae > Piliocolobus > Piliocolobus tephrosceles. The sequence goes on from NC_045438.1 coordinate 69,421,074, forward strand.
TCACTTGGACACAGGAAGGGGATCATCACACACTGGATCCTATTTTGGGGAGGGAGTAGGGGAGGGATAGCATTAGAAGATATACCTAATGTAAATGATGAGTTAATGGGTGCAGCACACCAACATGGCACATGTATACCTATGTAACAAACCTGCACATTGTGCACATGTACCCTAGAACTTAAAATAAAACAAACAAACAAACAAGCAAAAAACAGAGAGATGTGGCCGGGCGTGGTGGCTCATGCTTGTAATCCCAGCACTTTGGGAGGCCATGGCAGGTGGATCATGGTTCATGAGGTCAAGAGATTGAGATCATCCTGGCCAACATGGTGAAACCCTGTCTCTACTAAAAATACAAAAAGTAGTCGAACTTGATGGCGTGTTCCTGTAGTCCTAGCTACTCAGGAGGCTGAAGCAGGAGAATCGCTTGAACCCAGGAGGCGGAGGTTGCAGTGAGCCGAGATCACATTACTGCATTCCAGCCTGGGTGACACAGCCAGACTCCGTTCAAAAAAAAAAAAAAAAAAAAATTAGAGAGAGAGAGAGAGATGTGGCAGAAGAGGGATGCTGTGGAAGGCAAAGTCGGAACGATTTCAAGCGTGAGAACTCAGTGTGCCATTATTGGCCCTTAGATATAGGAGTTCATTTGCAGAGCACAGAGAAAGGCCTCAAGGAGCCAGGATTGATCCTTAGCTGACAGCTCTCAAGGAATAGAGACCTTAGCCTTCTTGCTACAAGAAGCTGGATTTTGCTAGAAATCTCAATGTGTTCGGGATTGGGTTCATCCCCAGAGCCTTCAGTAAAACAGAGAATGTGGCCAACATCTTGATTTTGAGCCCTATGAGACACATGCTGGACTTCTGACCTACAGAACTGTGAGATAATCAATGAGCATTATTTTAAGCTGCTCGATTTTTGATAACTTTGTATGGCAACAATAAAAAACTAACTCAGTTATATAAGACAAAAGGCAGAAGAAAGCTATCACCTCTTGTTATCCAATTCAGGAAGTAGGAACAGAACAAATTAGAAAAACCAGTTTAGTCTTCCAGACATATCTTAGTTACTACCCACTGAATGACAAGATAATGTATAATTCAGAGCTATCATTGGAAATAGACTTGCTTAAATTTCAAAGTAAGCAATTTCTCATAGCACTATTTGCACTTATGATAGGACTGAATAAAACAACATTTTATTCTCAGATTTTCTGGGCTTTCTTTTCAACTTCTAGTAGTTGCTGTATCTACCAGTCAGATAATAAAAACAATTGCATGTTTGCAGGTTACTTTGGGCATCACCAAGGAGGTAAAATCTGAAAATAAGCCTGGTTAATACTGGGAAAAAAAACACTTCAAATGTGTAGACCCTCTTTCAGTGAATCTATACCTTTGTTTTATATTAAATAAATGTTTTATATGTTGATATTTGTATGTTAATGCATTTATTTATGAACTGTGCAAAATGCCTTATCAAGTATGGAATAGGGCTTATAAGAAGTAATTAAATATAAATATATGGTCATGAAAAGTCAGTCATAAAATGCAAATAAGGAGCAGTTCGAATGATGAAATGTGTGATGAGTGAAATCATCCTTTATATGAGGACAGTTATCAAAAGATCGGAAGGCATTTATGAGGAGTGTAACTGCTCAATCAACAGAAAAACAATTTAAGCACTTCTCTCTACAAAACACTTTGCGGAAAACTTAAGGGCTTCAAATTTTATTGGAATTCTAATAAAAATGATTCCTTTATATTCCTTTGATATATTTCTTGATATAATATTATCAATTCTAATTTATTGTTCATTCAGCTTTGGATTTATTACTATATTTTGACATATTCTGGTGTTTATAAACCAATAGTATATTAATGTTACTCAATGTTTATGAGGCCCTTAGCACTTAGAATGCGTTGTGGTTTCTTTACTTTTAAGTGTTTGTTATTAATCATCACCATAATCCAATGGATTCTCTTGTATATATAGTAATCTAGATAGAGCCCTTCTCTTCAAGGATGCATTTCAGAGTACACAATTCTGCATAAAGTGTTAAAGTAAATACACAATATAACAGAGAGATATAGTGAGAGGTACAGGCTATTTTAACATAGAATAACCTATGCATACTTCGAAAAATAAAAATAAACATAATCAACCCTCTGTATTTGTGGGTTCCACCTATATATATTCAACCAATCACAAATCTAAAATATTTGAAAAATAATTGCATTTGTACTAAATATATATATATGTATACACACACACACACACACACTTTTTTCTTGTCATTATTTCTTAATACAGTATAACAACTCTTTACATAGTATTTACATCATATTAGGTGGTATTAGTAATCTGGTGATAAAGTATAGGGGAATATGTGTATAGTTCTACATAAATACTACACCATTTTATATCAAGGAATGCCTCCACGAATTTCAGCATTCGTGAGAGGTCCTGGAGTCAATCCCTCAGGGTGAGGGAGGACTGTATTTACCTTAAAATGTACATGCTTATTAGAATAAGAATGTGATAAAAAAAAGATAAAATGATTGGTAGTAAGATTTTTGGGAAATGGGAAACATTGAGCTCATTCTAACTTGGAGAGCCCAGGTATATTGAAAGTTGGATTATAGTAAATTTGGGTGGGGTAGGTTACAAAACTTAAGGCTGTGCTGCTCAATTGTAGCATAAGTTCATGAAAATACACAGTAATACACATGCATATTATGAAACAGGAGAGTCCCCTGCCCCCTCCCCCCCGCGGGACGTGTAATATGGGTGTGGCTCTCTGTTCTGCCACTGAGATCTCAAACCTTATGGGACAAGGGGAGCATGCAGACTGGCAGGTGTAGGAGCCAGTGCGAGCCCTTTTGGGCTCCGGGCCCACCGCAGTGTCTAGGGATCCGTAGCTACGATTCTCGAAGCCTAAGTAGGCCTATGTTACAATATATTCCTTTAGTCTTACCTTCTAGGGATAGCTGACAGTTAACCCCCGGGTTCTTGCTGGGGTCCTGGACTAATAAGGTCACATGAACTACTTGAAAGGTGATGAATGCGGAGAGTTTACTGAGCAGTGGAGGTGGCTTTCGGCCAGATAGGGAACTGGAGTGGGATGGTGGGGTGGGGGAGATAATCCTACCCTGGAGTTTGGCTGTTCTGGGCCAAACTCCTCTTGACATTCTGATGCCCCTTTTCTCCTCTGCGTGGCGCCCTGCTGCTCTCAGCTGCTTGCCGCCGCTCCCTGCCGCTTTTGTGTTCTGTATCCACTAAGGTCTCAGGTTTATGTGGGCACAGGATGAGGGACATGGCAGGCTAGAGTGGCCTTGGAAAATGCAACACTTGAGAGTGAAATGGGAGTGCCTGTTCTCATTTAAGTCCCTGGGCACAGACCTGAGGGTGGAGCCCTCTCCGGGGACCCCGCCCTTCACTACCCAGCACTTCCATGCCCCCTCCGGTATCAATTACATGATATAGTATGAACAAACTGGATCATTCAGAAGAAAAAAAACAAATTCAGTCTGAGATAGGTAACAATACTAAGCAAAAAGAAAATGAGATAATTGTTTTATATTACATTTTAAAAGTCTTAAGGATAATAAACACTCGTTTGATTTGTATTTTTCTTATCACAATGATTTAAACGTAGTTGAGTTACAATGATTCAAACATAGGCAGCCACTAACATTTTGTTCATGTATTTCATTACACATTTATTACCTTAGAAATGTCTGTTCCTGCAGGATGCTCTTATTTTACCATACTATGATGGTTTTATTTCCAGACTCCTGTGTTTACTATATATTCTAGTTAAGCTAATTCCATGTGGGTAAAAATACCATAAAGCAAGAAATGATAACGTGTGACGTAACCATCATTTTTGTGATATTATATGTTCAATTCTGTAGAATCAGTTGATCTTGCTGTGAAAATCCATTAATTTTACATAGGAAATATGACTTTTTTTTTTCTGAATAATATTGGATATCAAAAACATATGTGATTGTAGACCATAGCAAAATGTGAAGAGTGGGCAAGAAAGATGGTCATGGTTGAAGCTATGATTCAGGATATCAGGGAATGATCTGAACAGATGTAAAGAAGAGTAGGTCTTAACACACACTCTCAAGGCAAAGAAACTGTGTGTTAGTTGTGTGATGTGATAGTATAATGTACACAATATATAATTGATTTTTTGAGTGGTAGGTTAAGAATAAAGAAGCTGGGTGTCCAAGGAGAAAGAGAAAAATGGTGTGCTTGTATACATCTATGACTCTTCAAATGTTTTCTAGTTCCTTAGTAATTTGTTACTCCATGAAATTAAGGAAGGAGACCATTACTACTCTTGCTGCCCTCCTCCCCCCACCTTGCCTAGTTCACAAAAGAGAGAAAGCAAAAAGTTAGAAAGAAACAAAAGTAAAATAAATAGCCAAACAACTTGGCACCACCACCTGGCCCTAGGAGTTAAAAAAAAAAAGTAGTAATAATAACATCAACCCCTGACCTAAACTAGTTGTGTTACCTGTAAATTCCAGACACTGTATGACAAAAAGCATTGTAACACTTTTTGTTCTGTTAGCTGATGCATGTAGGCCCCAGTCACATTTCCCACGCTTGCTCAATTTATCACGATCCTTTCACGTGGACCCCTTAAAGTTGTAAGCCTTTGAAAAGGCCCAGTATTTCTTTTACAAGGAGTTCAGCTCTTAAGACGCAAGTCTGCTGATGCTCCCAGCCGAATAAAAACCCTTTTCCTTCTTTAATCCAGTGTCTGAGGAGCTTTGTCTACGGCTCGTCCTGCTACAAAATCAGAGGTGAAATGTAGCAATAGTAAAAGAAATCATGAAAAACTGTAATGTTTTATATGCCCTTGTTATGTTTATGTTTTGGATAGGTGTCTTAGAAATAATATAAAATGTTCTCTATGTAACAAATAAAATTGCAAGCTTTATTGTTTACTTAATGGCATTATGTGACAAAAGTATTTCAAAACCAAAATATAAGTTTTATATAATATAAAGATTTCAATTAACAGAAAGGTAGAATGGTCGTATATCCAACTATTGTTGTATACTTGTTGAACAATGAATCAAAACAGTTCAAAAATGAAGGAATTGTGATTAATAATTTTACAGAAGAGGGAAATGGCTGCAATTTTTTCATAAAATTTGTCTAATGGGTTTGTACCTCGCTACAGTTGAAAGATTTTGATCATCATTTATGATGATTACTATGGATCTCTGAAGTAGTGTATCATAAAAGATAGTTAATACAAAAGATGACATTCCTCACTGTTGACAGGTGTTCTCAAAGAACTTTCGTGGGTACAGATGAATATCATGGTGAATGTTATCTATCCTTTTTATCTGGGAGTGCAGCAGAGATGAATGGCTTTGCTTCTACCTCTTCATTCAGCCTTGGCACAAAATCACTACATGAAGACTGTGAATCTAAGTACTCATCATCACGAGAGTTTTTTTTCTTGATTCAGTGAACACTGGGTATGAAAGATTTTTACAAAATAAATAATTTTGGGGGTTACTGGAACTAATGACATATTTGCACTTTTTATAGTTTTGTATCAGATACCTTGCAGGATACACTCAAAAACACGGATACACATACACACACATAAATATTGAAAGTAGATGGCATTCCTTTTTTTAAAAAAAAAAAAAAACTTGTATTTCTGTAGGTTATTGGGGAATAGGTGGAGTTTGGTTACATGAATAAGTTCTTTAGTGGTGATGTATGAGATTTTGGTGCACCAATCACTTGAGCAGTACACACTGCACCCAACTTGTAGTCTTTTGTCTCTCACCCACCGGCAGTGTAGAAGTGTTTCCTGTTCACCAAATTCATGCCAACATCTATTTTTAAAAAAATTTTTGATTATGGCCATTCTTGCAGCAGTAAGGTAGTATCACCTGTGGTTTTGATTTAAATTTCTCTAATCATTAATGATGTTGAACATTTTTGCTTTTGTTGCCATTAGTATATCTTCTTTTGAGAATTGTCAAATAATGTTATTAACCCACTTTCTGATGGGATTATTTGTTTTTATTTTGTTGTTGTTAATTTGTTTGAACAAACAAATGAAAACACATCCCATGCTCATGAATGAGTAAAATCAACATTGTGAAAATGACCATACTGCCAAAAGCAATCTACAAATTCAATGCAATCCCCATCAAAACACCACTGTCATTATTCACAGGACTAGAAAAAAAAAAAATCCTAAAATTCATATGAAGCCAAAAAAGACCCCACATAGCCAAAGCAAGACTAAGCAAAAAGATCAAATCTGGAGGCATCACATTACTTGATTTCAAGCTATACTATAAGGTCATAGTCCCCAAAACAGCATGGTACTGGTATAAAGATAGGCCCATAGACTAATGCAACAGAACAGAGGACTCCAGAATAAACCCAAATACTTATAGCCAACTGATCTTTGGTAATAAAAATGTAAAGTGGGGAAAGTACACACTACTAACAAATGGTGGTGTGATAACTGGCAAGCCACATGTAAGAGAATGAAACTGGATTCTCATCTCTCACCTTATACAAAAATCAACTCAAGATGGATACAGGACCTAAATCTAAGGTTTAAAACTGTAAAAATTCTAGAAGATAACGTTGGAAAAACCCTTCTAGATATTGCTTAGGCAAGGATTTCATCACCAAGAACCCAAAAGCAAATGCAATAAAAACAAAGATAAATAGCTGGGACTTAATGAAACTAAAGAGCTTTTGAACCGCCAAAGGAACAGTCAGCAAGTAAACAGACAACTCACACAGTGTGAGAAAATCTTCACAACCTATACATCTGAACAAAAGTAGATGACATTCCATTGAAGATTTCTCTAAAAAGTGAAAGAGCAAAGGAATCCCCAGAAGAAGTTAGTTCACATATCTCAGGTGCTCAGTTTATCACTGTCAATACCTATACATATCTGATCTTCCTCTCCACCCTCCTCTCTGGGCTCAAAGAAACAATTTTACCTCCCTTTATAAAAAGTAAATGTTTTTATCCACTTTTGACTCTAACTTCCTGCAACTTCTAAGAATGTTACTAACACATTTACTATCTGCCTCTTTCTGCAGGGAGTATCTGTAGATGTAGAATTTCTGGGGACAAGTGTATACATTGTAAAATTATTTTTGTATGTTATCAATTGCCTTCCAAAAGATTGACCCATTTTGCTATCTTAAAATTAATCCATGAATGTTGCCTTTTCTGACATATTTTTATTGTCATAATAAATATTATTAAATGTATGCTGTGTAAATAATTTAAAAACTGTCATCTCGTACTTCTAAATTCTATTTATCTTACGATAATGATTTAAATAAATCTCACTTTTTTGTGAATTGCTTTTTCATACTCCCTTTCTTTACTTATTTCAAGGAGTACTTTATGTAAGAATCTTTACAACCATTTATTATATATACATATATAAGTATAAACTCCCAGCCTATTATATATATCTTAGTTCAGTTTATGATCTGCTTTAGGATAATTTTTTTTCATGAAATTTTCACTATATAATATCAAAATATTTTATCTAATAAATGAAATTGTTGGAAGAATAGATACTGCAGAAATAAAGATCAATGAACTTTAATATGTATCAATACAAAATATCCAAATTGAAGACCATAGGGAGAAAAGACTAAAATAAATGACCACAGCTTCATCTACCTTGGGAAAATTATCAAGTGGTCTAACATGTACAATTGCAGAACTAAGAGGAAAGAAGTGATAGACCAAAAAACATATCGAAGGATAATGATTTTTTTTTCCAAATATGATGAAAGCTATAAATATAGCAATGAATTTATTAAAAAGCAACAAGAAGAGGAGCATCTGAAAAGTAGCTATCAGGTGGAAATTTACAGACAAACTGAAAACAGCAGGGACAAAATAACTACATTCAAGAGGGACAAAATGACTACATTTTTCTCATTAGGAATTATGTGAAATTATAGGCAATAGAATTCCATACTCGGTGTTAAAAATAAAACAATAAAACAAAATCTGTCAAATTAGAAATGTAGATTCAGCAAAATGATATTACAAAAATGACAACGAAGTGTTTTAAAAATAAATAGAACAAAATGTTTAATTTGCTACTAAACTTTATTTTAGTATGATATTGTTTTTACAATCTAAACATTTCTCATGAAAACCTTTGTTTTTTAAACATACTTCCAAGTTTGTAAAATTTCTGATAATAAGAATTTAGTCATTTTGTTTCTATTACTCTTTACATAACCTACTACCAATGGTCTTAACCAATTGCAGATCTATTACATTATTTCTGTATACTTTACAAAAAAATATGTGCTTGCATGAACATACTTTAGGGCCTTCCAAAGGCAACAGAAGGATATGATGAAAATTCAGGTCTCTGAGCTTAAGATCCATTTGCTTCATATTATATATTTTTAAAATTATTTGCTGTTTTATGTGGCCTACCAGAAGTTATCTGTTTACATACTTATCTTCATTATAAGACAGATGCTTAAAATATACCTAATTAAGTACTGTGTTGAAAGAGAGGAAATGCAAAAACTTCTCTCTTTAATTCCAAAAATAAGTTTTATATTTTCTATATTTAAAAAAGGATAGTTTACATTGTACACCTTTATGTCATTTCACTCTCTGCCACTTTCTCTAGAATCTTGATTAAACTCCTTTAAACCATTATAGAGATCATTATGCTTCTCTTGATAGATAGCTAGATGAATAGATAGATAAGCAGATATATAGATATAGATATATAGATATATGTATGTGTGTATATATGTGTGTGTGTGCATATATAGTATGTATATATGTGTGTATGTGCATGTCCATATGTGTTTATACATGTTTATATACCTTTTTAAATTTTCTCCAAAATTACCTACTCACTGATACATTTTTCTTTACATTTTTTGTTATTTATTCTTGATTTCTTATTTTTTTCAGTAGGAGGTGTATGGTAGAGCTCCATTAGTTATATATTGAATAACCGGTGCTATTTATAGAAAGAATGACATAGTAATTCTAATTTCAGAGGAAATATAGGCACTTGACAGCATTTTCCTTGATTATAGAAGGCTCTTCTAAGGATTTTATTATTAGAACCTTAGTAGAAACTGGTAATAATAGAAACTGATAAGACCAAATAAGTGAGACTGCCCAGAAACAGTTCCTTGATAAAGATAAAAGGGGGAGGGGAAATTCTGTGTTTGTTTGCTATCTGCTCTTTTTCTCTTCCCTGCCTGTTCTGCCTCTGGAAGACATCCTGTCATCAATCTTGAATCAATTACTTAAGGAAGTACTTGGGAATAAAGTGATTAGTGGGCAAAGAGGTTACAGAGAAAAAAAGGATTATAATCCAAATAGATGTGTAAAGCGGGAAGTGAGAAAAGAGGAAAATACTATTTCCCTTTTCTTATTTTCTAAGAAGAAAAGGGAAATATTAGGAAAGGTTTCAAGATAATCCAGCTGAGAAAATCCAGCTAAAGAAAGAAGATTAGATTCTAGATATCTTAATTTGGAGATAAACTGCATTTAGTAAATAAGTATAATTTTTGCTTTACCACATCCTCCCTGCCAGAGACTTTACTATCTAAACTTGCTATGACTCTAGTTAGTTCTAGTTATATATTGATAAAGATGCCATACAGAGTTAGTCCACATGATACATTAAAATTCCCACAGGGTTTTAATGCAGACATTAAGTTAAAAATATTTATAGGAAAATTTTAAAAGTGACATTAAAATAACAAATAATGATGTTATAAAAATAGAGACAAAGAGAAAACTAAACTCTCACATCATTTGGGTTTGTGTTATATCACTGAATAATTTTTCTAGTAGAAAATATTTTGTTGATCTGATAACACAAACTTGCTTATTATCATGTCTCACTGATATTCAAAAGTTTTGTCACATTGTTAAACAGTTTAGGAAATATTGTGCAGATGGAATTTATTTACGCTAAAACAGATCTTCAAATACTAATTTTTATTTTTGAATAAAAATACTGGTCTAATAAACTTGACACTGGACACTACTGGTAATGAGTCACAAAATAGTAAGTTAAAAATGTCGAAGGACATTCTGTATCTGTGAAAGACAGTTTTAACATAAATTTCTGTTTCTCCATATATTTTTTACTTATTATTATTATTTTTTTTTTGAGAAAGAGATTCGCTCTTGTTGCCCAGGCTGGAGTGCAATGGCACCATCTTGGCTCACTGCCACCTCCACCTCACAGGTTCAAGCGATTCTTCTGCCTCAGACTCCCAAGTAGTTGGGATTACAGGCACCCATCACCATGTCCCGCTAATTTTTTGTATTTTTAGTAGAAATGGGGTTCACCATGTTGGTTAGGCTGGCCTTGAACTCCTGACCTCAGGTGATGCACACACCTCAGCTTCCCAAAGTGCTGGGACTACAAGCCTAAGGCACCGCCCCCAGGCTTTTGAAGGTTTTATATTTCAAGAAGATAGCATTTTTTAAAAGCTTCCTCTTAACAATATCACTAAAAAGATATTATATTTATAAATATTTGATTTCTGGCCTGCTATCAATGTACTCTTAAAAAGTTCTATTGTACTAGCTTTTATCATTATATTTTATTTCATATCCTTGCCTGCTTTTGCTATTTTCCATCATTTTCATTTTAGCCATTATAGTACGTGTAGAGCAGTATCTCATTGGTGTTTTATTTGCATCTTGAAAATTAACAAAATTGACCACTTTTTCCTATATACATTGTCTATTTGTATATATATTTTTGTAAAATGTCTTTCCAGTTTTTTGCCAATGTTTTCATTTCTCCCAATCTTCTCCATGTTTCCCTTAACCTTAGGAATAAACTCTGACACAGTTTTTTATTTTTGTCAGATATGTATATTACAAATGTTTTCTCCCACTCTATGGTTATAGTTTCTGGAGTTTTTTTTTTTTTTTTTCTTCTTTGATGAACAGGAGTTTTTAAATATTAATCTGTACATCATATCATTTTAGTAGATACTTTTTTTGTGTGTATTTGTAGTCTTTGCTTACTCCAAAGTCAAGGAAATGTATATTTTTGTTAAAAAATATTATTTCAATCTGTTGGAAATTGAGCTTTGTCAATGGTGTGGGGTAGAAGTTAAGATTTTTTTTATTTACAATTGATCCTATATCTTGTGTTGGAAAAGACCATCTTTTCCCAAATATATTGCACCATCATCTTTGAAATAAATCAGTTGGTGCTGTGTATGGTTAGGTGAGGGTGATGAGTTGGAGGAATGTATTTTGAACTTACATATCATGATACATTTATGAATTTATTATCCTAGCAACAAAATACAGTTTTTATTACTGAGTTTTAAAACAATCGATCGATTTATTTATTTATTTATTTATTTATTTATTTATTTATTTAGAAATGGAGTTTCGCTCTTGTTGCCCAGGCTGGAGTGCAATGACGCGATCTCGGCTCACCGCAACATCAGCCTCCCAGGCTCAAGCGATTCTCCCGCCTCAGCCTCCTGAGTAGCTGGGGTTACATGCATGCACCACCATGCCCAACTACTTTTGTATTTTTAGTATAGATGGGGTTTCTCCATGTTGGTCAGACTGGTCTGCAACTCCCAACCTCAGGGGATCCGCCCACCTCAGCCTCCTATAGTGCTGGGATTAAAGGAGTGAGCCACTGTGCCCAGCCGAGCTCTATTTTAAGCCCTAAATTTATTGTTCGTCTTCATTATTTTTTTTGGATTTCCTCGATCTTTGCATTTTTACATCAATTGTAAAATGAGGTTATAATTTTAGATATTTGACTTAATTCTAGTATAATTATTAGGTGCTTTAAAAAACTATATATTTTTGTCTCTTTATTGATAAATAAATTTACACATTTAAGAATATGTGTGTTACATGCATAGATATACCACATGCTCTCAAATCCTATGTGAGAGCTAAAAATATCCTATATATTTTTAACTCCTCATTTCATGTTGAAATATTGTGTCTTTTAATCTATTTTGCGGTTCATGGAAACTTTGGTTCTAGCTCTTTAGCATCCTGCACAGTATTTGAATTCAACTAAACACTGTTGAAAAACCATTTGTGTATTTGAAACCCTCCTACTTGCATTTTTGTCACTCTAGGCTTACAAACCTCTAATAGGCTTCATATCTTTACTTCCTCCAGCAGCATTTTATTTGCTGGCCAAGTTTCTGTTCATAGCCCAGAGGAAGATTTGCCAAATGATCCCAGAAAACAAGGCAAATAAAAACCAATGTCCACCTGTCATAATTTCATCTCTTCACAGAACTTGCCTCTGTGAAATTTTAGTGCATCTTTCACAAGTTGCTAATGACTTTAAATATATAATTTTAAAAGTTCCCCCACTTTTTCCAGTGCTCAGCAGAAGCATTGGCCTATCGCTCCCTATAACGTAGGATATGAAAGAAGTTCTAATCTTTTTGATAACTTTTGAAATGATTATATAAAGATTTGAACATTTCTCTCCTTACTAAATTATGGTCTTACTTTTATATTTATGAACAATTTATGTATATGCTTAAAAAGTAAGATGAACAAAATTTATATATGAAGATTCAAAATACAATAGCCATGGTATTAAAGCTTGAGCACTGGATTTGACAAAAGCAAAAAATTTATGATGGAAATACATTATCAAAATGCTACACATTTTACACCCTCATTGGTTTTACACACTTTTTTGTTTTAAACAATTTTATTTAAGGATTAAAAATGTCACTGTGAGTCATATTATTAACCACTCTGCGTGAAACTTTTGTTTTGTCTAAAATGGAACATTGTCTTGGAAAATATGAATCCATTGTCTTGGAAAATATGAATATTCCCAAAATAGGAATTCCTATATTTCTTAAAACATCTCAAGTAAATATATAACTACATATATTATATGAAATTGGACTACTCAATTTTTCATATACATGTTCTAATTTGATATGACACATATATGCAATTGTACTTTGTTTCTCTTTTCTCTACAAATTTATTCCACAAGTAAAACATTGTAGTAATATTTATTCTTTTTTGGTAGAGAGTAAAATATCTTACTATGTACTATGTCCTTTCAAAATCTTAAATGAAATAACTTTTAATTATAGAAGTGAAATAGATTTAATTATAGTTAATTCATTTCTTAAGTATTTTAAATTCTACTTTATGTTTGGCAACACTAACAAAAAGGTATCAACTTAAAACTGTATTACATTATTCTCTCAAAAAATCACCTTCTTTTGTATTATATATTTTTAGGATTATTATTTTAGCAAAGTGTCTTGTAAGAGAAAATGAAATTATTTAATTGTCATATATTAGACTCATGAATTAGGAGGGTTTTATATAACCTTGAGCACAATATTTGTTTAAATATTTTGTTTAATATAATGAAAGTTTGCATATAGCACTTCTGTTGTGCCAAAATACCATGTTGTCTCAAGGAAAACCACTATTGTGATTGCTTTAGTTGTGACAGAACTAGCTGTCCTTCACATAGAACATCATTTTTACGTGAAATCATCACTGACAGACAAACTATGGTTGTTCAGACTTGGGTATTAGGCGATCATTTTCTTGCAAATGAATACATTGTTATTATAAGAAAAATAATTAATGACTACCTTTCGCCAAAGGCAAAACTTGAGTTAAAAATAAACTGAGTCTGGGCGCAGAGGCTCAGGGCTGTAATGCCAGCACTTTGGGAGGCCGAGGCGGGCGGATCGATCACAAGGTCGGGAGATTGAGACCGTCCTGGCTAACACGGTGAAACTCCGTCTCCACTAAAAATACAAAAAATTAGCCGGGCGCGGTGGCGGGCGCCTGTACTTCCAGCTACTCCAGAGGCTGAGGAAGGAGAATGGCCTGAACCCGGGAGGCGGAGCTTGCAGTGAGCCAAGATTGATCGCGCCACTGCACTCCAGCCTGGGTGACAGAGCGAAACTCTTGTCTCAAAAAAAAAAAAAAAAAAAAAAAAAAAAAAAAAAAAAATGAAAACTACTACCACGAATTTATGAGATTCTGGATAACTAAAGACTATACTGAAAAAAATGGTGGTGATCTTGATGGATGCTATTTTTGATTTGTATGGTGACCTGCATGCACTTTCGGAAGAGCCACAGAACAGTCTGAACTAACATTTTCCAAATGATAAAAATATGATGTTTCAAAGTTATATGAACAAAGTATCAATTTAATGTGCAAGATAGACAAATAGACTACAATATAACAGATTATATATTATCGTTGATATGGTTTCAGTTTCCATATCACAGAAAAGTAAAAAATCTCACTTTAGTTTTGGTGTACTAAGAAAAATATTCACAATTATCTGAAAACTCCATTAAATGTTCCTTCCTTTTCTATGTACATATCTGAATTAAGCTATGTTTTCATCATGTAAATGAACCAAAACAACATCTTTTAAAAGATTGAGTGCATAAGATTTTAGAAATTTACTATTTATTAAGCTAAAATTAAAGATTTGCAAAGTCATTAAAAATTATCACTTTTCCATTAATGTTTGTTTTCAAAAATAATTTTTTCTTTGCAAAAATGTTATTTCTGTTTTTTTATTTTTAAATTTTTTATTTAAAATATTCTGACGAAAATACAATTGAACAAGATTATGATATTATTCAAATATTCATTTGGTATACCACATACTATATACATAACTTTTACTTTTCTATTAAAAATATATTTAAACATTTTTAAAGCAGATAGGTGCTGTAAATATAGAAGTGACCAAAATATAGCCCTTGTGATATGATTTGGCTGTGTCCCACCCAACTCTCACCTTGAATTGTAGCTCCCATAATTCCTTCATGTTGTTGGAGAGACCCAGTGGAAGATAATTGAATCATGGGACGGTTTCCCCCACCCTGTTTTCTTGGTAGTTAGTCTCACGAGATCTGACGGTATAAAAACGGGAAACTCCTTGTGCCTCTCATTCTCTTCCTTCTCTTCTCTGCAACCGCGTGAGGCGAGCCTTTCACTTTCCGCCATGATTGTAAGACCTCTCCAGCTACGGAACCGTGAGTCCTTTAAACCTTTTTTTTGCAGGGCGCAGTGACTCGTGCTTGTTATCCCAACACTCTGGGAGGCCGAGACAAGTGGATCACTCGGGGTCAGGAGTTTGCGACTAGCCTGGCCAACATGGCAAAACCCCATCCCTACTGAAAATACACAAATTAGCCGGGCATGGTGGCGCGTGGCTCGGGAGTCTGAGGCAGGAGAATAGCTTGGACTTGGGAGATGAAGGTTACAGTGAGCCAAGATCGAGCCACTGCACTCCATCCTGGGTAACAGAGTGAGACTCTGTCTCAAACAAAACAAAACAAAAAAAATCCTTGTTTTGTAAATTGCCCAGTTCAGGTATGTCTTCATCAGCAGTGTGAAAACAGACTAATGCATCTTGCCTTCATGAGTGTTTACAGTTTAGTAAAGGAACCAGATGACCAAACAATAAAAAATGGTATTTGTAAGTGCTCAGGAGCACATTTAATAATTTGTTATTGCTATTTTATGTGCATTAATAAATCTTTGTTTTTAATTTTTTAAGTTTTATATTCTAATATGATAAGTATCAACCGATATAAGACACATAAACAAAAGGCTGTTGGGGTCCACGTTAATTATTAAGAGTGTAAAAGTGTCCTGAGATCAGCGTGTCTGAGAAAAATCATGAAAATAAATTAGTAAATGTCTTAGTTCGTTTTGTGTTGCTATAACAGAATACCTGAGGCTGAGTAAATTATTAATATAAACAAAAAAGGAAGTTTATTTGGCTCATGATTCTGGTGGCTGGAAGTTTCAAAATTGGGCAGCTGTATCTGGTGAGGGTCTCACCCTTCCTCCACTCATGACAAGGAGAAACAAGTCACATCTTATGTGGATGGCAGCAGGCAAAAAGAGAGTTTGTGCAGAGAAACTCCCGCTTTTAAAACCATGGGATCTCCTGAGACGCATTCACTATCATAAGAACAGCAGGGGAACGACTCACCCCCATGATTCAGTCATCTTCCACCGGGTCTTTTCCACAATATCTATGAATTATGGAAGCCACAAAATGAGATTTTGGTGGGGACACAGAGCCAAACCATATTACTCCAGTAGTTATCTAACTGCGAGCTTCATATATTAACTAGAAATTTGTAATTTTATGTCAATTAATAACAGAATAAAACTAAAGAATGGAAAAGTTATCAAATGCATTCATATGCTTCCTAATTCAGTACTAAGCCAGCAACTGTAAGGTAGAAAACAAGTTTTAAAATGTATAATCAATCAGAAATGATGAGTCTATCTCTCACTCCAATAAAATCCCAGTTTGGTATTCTGAATCAGAGGTTATTTCTTCTCCAAGCAGTAATTTGAGCACCCAGTTTCTTTTTATGGTTCAGCCAGTGAAGACATACCTTTGTGACAAAACATTTTAAATGGTCCATTTTCAAGGCATGATAAATCTAAGTACTGGCAGCCAGCCTGCAAATGTAACAAACTGCAGGACTCATGCACCTAGAAGGTCACAATAAACAAATGGAGTGTAGATGAGAGACCAGCCCATAAAAGGGAAGACAGCCCCATGACTACCAGCCTTATACAATTTTTTAACATTTGTACTCACTTTGAGTAACTTAGTGTGTACTTTGGGATGAGATCATATCCTTGACATAAAAAATGGTATTGGTGGGAGAAAATTCTAATGTCTGTGTAGCAGTATTAATACCTGCCTCAGGCTGAAACCTTACTTTTATAATCGATGATTGTAACTGGCTGTGAAGAATAAAGTGAGATTTAGTCAAGCTGTCCTCATTCAAATACTAAAACTGAACTGTGATCTCAACTATGATTTATCAAATGATCTTTTGAGTTTATATCACCGTTTTTATAGACGAAAATTTTATAAAATGTGCTACAGGCTCACAGTTTAATGATATACTTGTATAAATAAAAAAATGAAGTAAAATAACATTTCAAGAGTCATAACACTAATGTAATTTTTGAATGTGCAGTAGTGTATTATTATTTTATTTAAATCATGAATTGTAGGGTTCTCTTATCTGAAAATTTGCTATCCAATATATTTTTAAGAAAAGATTAGAGAAGAAATAAAAGAATTATCTGTAGCATATAACTATATTAACTTGATTTTTTAATTGAAAATTTAATTTATATGTCTTTTCTTAAAGATTTTATTTTTAATCACTTTCTAGAATTTAATTTTTAAGCATATAGCATGTTTTATCTAACTAGTTTGTTTACAATATTTTTCTATCATCAACATTTGCAATAAAAATTATCTCTATCTATCTATCTATCATCTATCTGTCATACACTCATTACTGGAGCTCAGGAATTAGGCCTTATTAAGCAGTTTAACTCCTGCTCAAATAGAATAGGAAAATCTTGTTTTATTTCTTAAATAATTACATCATTTTTAATCTGGTTAATATTAGCAATGCCACTCTTTCCAAAAATACATAGATTCTGTTCTAGTTGTTCTGTGTTGTCCTATGTGTCAATAATACCCTTAATTTAAATTTTGCCCTGAAACATTTAAATTAGTTAGAGGTTTTAATCTGTTAAAGTCTTTCTGTAATTCCTTCTCTTATGATTTAAGACCCAGGCTTACTTGTATATATGTATTTTTTGATATTGTAAAGACCCCAAATTCTAGGTTACCTCTATTATTTGTAACTCCTGCTTATAAACTGGCCAGTGCTTTCCTTGGATTGTCTTTCTTATATCTTCCAACACCATCCAATAATAGAAAACATTTACCACTTCTTTACTGTTTTTTCACATATTTTCCCTGAGAGCTACAGTGGTATGCCTTAGAAGTTAGAGCAGATCAAATCTTGCCACATGTTTTAGCATTAAATGATATGAATATATCGCCTCTAATGGCTTCCTCACCACCTGCTGCCCAATCTCAAAAATGATGCCATCTCCTGTAGAATTGTTTTGGCAGCGCACCATTTCAGGAGCCAGTGTCGATCACAGTTAGAGCCCATATGCTCAGAAGATGAATTCTATGCTGTGGATGTTGTTTGTGTGTCTCCAGATTCATACCTGCACACTCATTCTCTCAGCTGTCAGGTGCGTTGTTGGCTGGATCCCTCCCTAGGAATTGACCTTTTCCAAAGGGAGCTGCATTATTTAAGTTTACATAAAACAACCCAGGGAAAGCCCATGTTTAAATGCCTACTCCTCATGGAAGTGTAGAGTGAAAAGGCCTGGCCCCCTTCCTCAATCTGGGATAACACTGGAGGACAATCACAACTTCACACCCCCAAACTGCTGCCAGGAGATTGGTTGAGGGCTTTGTTGTGCTTAGGGTTTTCATTTCTGTGTTATTTTAAAATATAAAAATAATATGTTTGCAGTTCAGCTTATTCTGTTGTCATACTTATTTTGGGAATTTTGCAAAGCAATTATTTCTTTTTAAAATAAGGAAAGATAACTTTAATTAGGATCTCTGAAAGTAGATAGTTGTCCTTTGTAACGAAAAACAAAAATGCAAGGTACTTTATTTATGCATAATATGGAATTTTACCATAATCATAATATAAATGTGTGATAAGAGTATATTAATAGCAGCGATATAAAGAAAAAATACATATAATCATACTTTCAGTTTATAAAATATATAATAAAGAACTGTACTATAGAAAACTATTAAGTTATTGATTTAGGACTACACCATTTTTATTTCTCTTTGGTGCACCTGAGGTTGGAAGTATGTTTTATTGCATGGATTTATCAGATAAATATTTTGTTAAACAGTGATAATATTGGCAATATCCATTGCTTTGAAAAATTTTACTTCCAATTCCTACAAGTCATTAATATTTTGTCTTTACTGTGTATTTATGTTTTTAAATTTTAACAGTAATGAAAAACTATTTTAAAATTCCTAAATAGTGGCAAAAACTTAAAAATTATTTAAACATATTTGGAAGTTTGTTGAGGAGTTGAAGAGTCAAAGGTTTGAATCAAATTTATATACAATGAAAATATTAAGAGTTTAATATTGCGTTTTAAGTAATAGAATTTAGTGTGCATTTACTGTGTGTCAGATCTTGCTTTAATCAGTCTTTGGGCATATGTTTGTGTGTGTGTGCTTGTATGTGTGTTTATGTTTGTATGAATGTGTGTAATCTCAATTATTTTAACAATTCTAGGGGGAATATGCTCTTATTATCCTTTCAGTCTAGAAAAGAAATCTGAGTAACAGGTAGATTAACCAACTGGACCATGGTGATGCAGGCAGTAACTGGTGAAGCAAGGGTTTGAACTCAGCCAGTCTAAGGTGAAAGTGTATTATTCTATCTACATATCTGCTATTTCTCAAAAGCTCCCAAAGTGTCAGCTACAATGTTAAGTAGATTATATATATCATGTCATTTAATTTTCATTAACACAACATGAGTTACATATAATTACCCTTATTTTACAGAGGAGATTACTGAAGCTTAGAGAGTTCCTGTAATTTTTGAAATGGCTCACACCTATATAGTGCACAGTTGGGATATAAAACCAAACGTATTAGACTAGTCCACTGTGTCAGGTAGTAAAGCAGGCTAATGATTCCTTTTGCATATTTTTCTGCTAAAACAGAAAAGGATGTTTAATGAAATTTAACTCATGCTGAAACAGTTCATTTTCTATTAAGCAGAAGAAAATCAATGTGTGCGTGCTATTACTTCCATTGGTTTTCACTGTAATGCTGTATTCATGACTCCTATAGGCTCTCGGTTATGAAGAATATCCAAAGCCAAGAAGTATCTTTCCCCTACCATTGACACTCTGGACTTTGGCAGAGCAGACACGGGAAAAATATGTACTTTGCCATGTTTTATTTTTGTCAGAAAGCTATCAACAAGTCCAACTGCCTACTACCGTCACTAACCTGAAGTCTGCAGGCTAGCAGAAAAGTGACACGTGGAGATATTTACATATCCCTAAGCCATACTGTCTGCTATCATCTAACTGCCAAATACACAGTTGATAGAGACTTTAAATAATTCCTAGGTTATTTATCCATTTCAAATATGTCTGTCTGACATGCCCTGGTGTATCAGTTTGCTTGGGATTTATGTCTAAATTATGTGCATTTAAATTTTGGCAAAAAGAAAATGCTCAAATAGTTTTAATAGTATGTTTATATCTAAATTATTCTCTTCATAGTTTCCACTCATTAAGACAACCTATTATTGAAGTGGAGAATGATATTTATGTTTTCATTAGTGCTTTGTTTGCTTCTTAATTGTTTTGTTGATTTTAAAGAGATAATTACTGAACATTTTAGAACATGCAAAGGAAAGAAAGGTTCATAGTGAAAGTAAACCTTGTCCTCCCTCATCACCCTGATACCTTCTTCCTCATCTATGTCTCTTTTGAGAGCTATTCTTATACATATGAATATGGATGTGTTTGCATCACTATTGTTTTACACATATGGTAGCGTATTCTACTCAGTGTTCTGCAAATCACAGCAATCTTTCCATATCAGTACATATATGCATGTTTTTAATTATAGACCTTATGATAGGTAATGCTTAGATTGTTAATTGATATTCTATAACTGCGCTTGTGTGCCCCCATATGTGTGCATCTACGACTCTTATGCTAAAATCCTAAAATTAAAAACTTTATTTTCTTTCTATGATCTGAAGCAATTTACATCAGGATAATGAGGAAGCCAATAAACTTCAGCGGAAAGAATTATACCTGTGTTTTTACTAATCTAAAATTTAGTATTTCCTTTCATTATGAATGTAGGCAATGAACTGTAGTAGTGTTAGCAGTAAATGTGACTTGTTCACTAATAAATATTGGATATATTTTGAAATGTGGTTATAGATATTGTGGATATTTTGAATTATGGTTAACTCATTATTGCATTAAAATGATATATATTTTTAAACTGTATGTTAGATTTTTACATAATGTGTTAATAAAGAAACACATACTTTTAATATTACCTTTAAAAATATGTTTGTACCTCGGCATGATTTTTTAGTAATCTTATGTATTTCATTTTGTAATTAAAAAAATGTATAAACTCTCTTAATTATAAGAGGTTCGTGGCATAAATAACCCCCATAAAGTTTAGAAAAAAATCATTCTTTCAACTTAGTTTAAATAATATTAGTTTCCTGTTTCTTAAAGTTATGGTGGAATTGCACAATAAAAATAGATTGACCTGGTACCTTTTGGTAAATTTCCCTGTTTCTTCTGCATAACTGTTTGCTGATTTATATACATTATTAAAATTGTACATTTTATGCAGATCATTTCATTCCATACAGTTTACTTATGTATTTTCTTAACATTCTCCTCTCTTTTGTGTTTTCTTAACATTCTCCTTTGACAGTGATTATGCTCATTGTGTCACTTAGTTTGAGGTTTCATACCTTTCCCTTTTGCTTCTAAATATTTTTCTCTTGCCTCCACCCAATCCCTGCCAAGGAAAAGGCTCATATCAGCCACTTTATGATTTGCTTTATTCTTTTGACTTTAATTTTTTCTTCTACTTTCTACAGATTTATTTGATTTTCATTTTTAAATTTCTTTAGGAGGATAATTAACATGTATTTCAATTCTGTCTTAGTTAATTATATGTATTCAAGGGTCTGGGATTTCCTTTAGCTATAGCTATTAGGTTCTGTTTATATTGCTTTCTCTACTTTCTTTCCCTTACATATTCTGCAATTTGAGTTTTGAGTTCAGTTTGAAATTTAGAATGTGTGTTTGTTTATGTGTTGACACATTTAATTTCCAGATGATAGATTTTTTCACTTCCAGATTTTTTCTCCTAAATTAATTTTAAGTATTATTTCATTACGATCAAATATAATTATCTGTAACTTTAATTTTTGTCTATAATTTAAGATTTTTTGTAATTTTAGTAAGATGAAATGTTATGAATGTTTCATGAAGTTTAATTTTTTGTGGTAAATTTCTTGGGTTTGATAAATATAAATTGGGTCTAAATAATATTAACCACATTTTATTTCCTTGAATAAAATATAAATACATATTAGTATAAAAATGTACATAACTCACAGAATTTGTTAATTTTTTTAATACTCTGACCTCTTTGCCTGAGTGCACCTTAAAATGATGTGTGTATTTTGAAGATTTCATATCAATTGTCTTGACATAGTATAAAAACTTTATAACTCAAGATTTAATATTTTTGCATTTGATAAATTGTACTCTTTTATTGTCTCATTATTTTATTGCTTCAAGGCAATTATTTTTTCTGTGTATCTTGAATATCACTGTTTTTATATCCAAACTATTACATTTTTAAAGCTGTTTTCTGTATCAGTGTGTTTTTACTGAATTTTTGTAATTAAAATTACATTTAATTTTACATCCGTAATTAGAAACTATATTTACAATGCAACTTTAAAAATACGTCAGAATAAAAGAATATATATTGTGATTTCACAAAGCGTACTGATGTTTGAAGAAGGCAGAAGTAATGGCAATATAGATAAAACTAGTCATCTGATGATTACAAGCAAAGAAAGCAGAATTGTGTTTCTTTTGCAGACCAGGGGCAATGAAATATTTAGCTACTATTTTCCCAAACATGAAACAATATTCATATAGAAAAATACCCTCACAAGCAATTGATGGGTGATGAACGCATACCAAGTTTGATCTCTTAATTATTAACTGTTGAAATTTTCTGTTTACACTCTCGATTTACTGTTTCTTCAACACTGTCCTGCAAGTCATTACTATGTTTTCAAGTCTCTCTGCAGTTTGCTTTCACTCTTCTTAGGCCTGTATTTTTCCAACTCTGTTTCTTCACAATCTCTCTCTTGTTATCTCTCTCTTTCACACACACACACACACACACACAGAGTCAGGACTATTTTTATATTCATTTTGCTTCCTTATTTTATAGGAGAGATTGTTTCCACAATATTATGTAATTGCTGGTGGTATATTCAGTCAAAATATTCATCTCTGCAGTGGTAAATTTACTTGTGTCCTTCAGCTAATTCTTATTTGATTGCCATGGTATTGTTTACTGAACAAGTTATTTTCTGGATATTTACGTCAGGTCAGAGACAAGTATATCTTCCAGAATAAAGTGTCTTCTTATAACCTACTATTTAGTGTGAGCTGTTTTAACATTTGTGTCTTTCCATTTAACAAATATTACTCACAAAGACTACTTATAATGCAGAATATCTCTTTATCCTTATCTCTTTCCAATCAGAAACATCCTGGCAAAAGTTTTCTGTTTATAAAACAAAAGCTGACTTTTCCTTCTTCTCAAGAATTCATATTTAATTTGGTTCAGTAAGAACACCCAGCTGGGATGCATACATGTTTGAATGTTTCCAAAGTGTGATTATTGTATTTTAATTTCAGATGAGGCCACTTACTTTAAAAAACAATATTTTGTCAGCTTTGCTTTACAAATTTCGGCATAAAATTCCCATCAGAGTTTGCTCCCAGGCACCTACATGTACACACAGGTACATATAGATAAATAAGATAAATATCCATACAAATATAGACATAAATAGTGAGTGTGCGTGTGTGTGTGTGTGTGTGTGTGTGTGTGTGAACTTTGGGATACAGACATCTCCTTGTCTTATGTATGATGACTATGGGTTTTTCTATATATGGTGTTGCTTTGGGGTGGTTTTTTGATAAGATGAAACCATCTCTTTTATCTGAAGTATAAAATTAGAATGGAAGCTATTTTTCTAATCTCATATTTCACTTTATCAAAGAGGAATGTTTTATTATAATCTATAGTTTTGTAGAAAAATTACATTACCAAGAAAATTTCTGGGAAGCAGCATAAAAAGTGATATAGGTAATTTGAAAGAAAGCCTGCAGTTTGATGCTGCTGATGGTAATGAGGTTTTGTTGTCTGGGCCACATTCTTATTTGACTTCACACATTTTCATTTGAACACCAACTGTTACAAGGCATATGGACTTCCATGGCAATCCCATATGCTACATAATGGCTGCCTGCTATCTACTTAGGATTCAAACAACAACGAGATTTCATAATGATGGTAAAGTAGGGCAACTTTAAACTCTTTATCTAGTTTAGTGTACATCTTAGAGACTAAAGCACAGAATCCTACTGTTTGATTTTGTTAGGTTTTGTTTCTCCTTATGTACATTTTAAAGTTGATGAGAAATGTTTATAAAATACTATAAAATACAGTACTCTATATGAGAAATATCTTATATTAAAAGCAAATATTTGTAATGCCTAATCACATATTCATCTGTGAGCATCATGTTTCTAATACATAAAATATGCTTTAAAGAAAAACATCAAATTAGCTAAGCAACTTAATACCACAAATTATAGATACCTAGACTACCTAAATGTAAAACTATTGTAATGAACATGACCCACAGTATCCATATTATTTTCCAAGGGAAAATTTCCATATGAAGGGACCATAATTGGAGAAACTACATGATATTAACAAAATAGTTTGAATATCTATGTTTAAATATCACTCAGGCTGCTTAAATCTTGGAAAATCTTTGTCTACATGAAATGCAGAAATTTTAGATTTGAAATGAAAATTTTCAAGTAATCCATTCAAGATTTAAAAGTATTGTAGTTTGTCTTCCACAATGGTTGAACTAGTTTACAGTTGGAAACCATCATTATCAGCAAACTATCGCAAGAACGGAAAACCAAACACAGCATGTTCTCACTCATAGGTGGGAATTTAACAATGAGAACACTTGGACACAAGAAGGGAAACATCACACACCTGGGCCTGTCGTGGGGTGGGGGGAGCGGGGAGGGATAGCATTAGGAGATATACCTTATGTAAATAATGAGTTAATGGGTGCAGCACACCAACATGGCACATGTATACTTTTGTAACAAACCGGCACGTTGTGCAAATGTACCCTAGAACATAAAGTATAATTAAAAATAAATAAATAATAAAAACTCATGTCCACACAAAAACCTGCAAAAAAAAAAAGTAGTTTGGTGTTTTTTTTTTTAATGTATATATCTTAGATCATTTTCTGTTGCTATAACAGAATACCATAGACAGGGTAATTTATAAGGAAAAGAAATTTATATCTTACAGTTCTGGAAGCTGTGAAGTCCTAAGTCAAGGGCCACATCTGGTGAAGGCTTTCTTGTTGAATCATAACATAGTGGAGAACATCACATGGCAAAAGGGCAAGAACATGCCGCCGTAGATCTCTCTCTCTTTTCTTCTAAAGTCGGTTGTCTCATCATGTGAACCACACACTGATGACCCTGCCTAATCCAGAATTATCTTCCAAAGTTCCTACTTTTAAAAGATCCCACTTCCAAATACCATCAACATACGCATTTTCAAATTAGGTTTCCAACACAGGAAATGTGGCATACACATTTCAATCATACCAAGTTCTTAATACAATATTACTCTTTTTTATATAATTTTAGTTTTTATTTTAGATTCAGGGAGTACATATGTAGGCTTGTGACGTGAGTATATCATGATCCTGAGGTTTGGGGTTTGAATGATTCCATCACACAGGTGGTGAACGTAGTACCCAATAGGTAGTTTTTCAACCCTTACTCTTCTCCCTACCTTCCCCTACTAGAGTCTCCAGTGTTCATTACTGCCATTTTCATGTCCATGTGTACTGAACGCTTAGCTCCCACTTATAAATGAGAACATTTGGTATTTGGTTTTTGGTTCCTGTGTTAATTCACTTAAAATAATGAGCTGTAGCTGCATCCATGTTGCTGCAAAGGACATGATTTTATTCTGTTCTATGGCTGTGTAGTATTCCATGGTGTATGTGTACCACATTTTCTTTATTTAATTCACTGTCGATAGGCATGTAGGTTGATTCCACACCTTTGCTAGTGTGAATAGTGTTATAATAAACATATGAGTACACATCGAGTACATAAATAAAGTACAGTGATTTATTTTCCTTTGAGTATATATCCAGTAATGGGATTGCTGGGTCATTTGGTAGTTCTGCTTTAAATTCCTTGAGAAATCTCCAAATTGCTTTCCACAGTGGCTGAACAAATTTATATTCTCACCAACACTGCATAATCTTCCCCTTTCTCTGCAACCTTACCAGGATCTGTTATTTTTTGATTTTTCAATAATAACCATTCTGACTGGTGTGAGATGATATTTCATTATGGTTTTGATTTTCATTTATCCAATGATTAGTGATGTGGGCCTTTTTTTTAATGTTTGTTGGTCACTTGTATGTCTTGGTTTGAGAAATGTTCATTAAGGTCTTTTGTCCACTTTTTAATGGGGTTATTTGTTTGTTGCTTCTGGAATTATTTAAGTTCCTCAGATACTCTGGATAGTAGACCTTTGTCAAATGCATACTTTGAAAATCTTTTCTCCCATTCTGCATGTTGTCTGTGTAATCTGTTGGTATTAATAGCTTATTTGGCTGTGCAGGGACTCTTTAATTAGGTTACACTTGTCAATTTTTGTTTTAGTTGCAGTTGCATTTGAGGTCTTAGCCATAAGTTCGTTGCCAAGGCTGATGTATAGAATGATATTCCTAGGTTCTCTTCCAGTATTTTTATAGTTTGAGGTCTTACATTTAAATCTGTGATCCATCTTAGGCTAATTTTTGTATATGGTGAAAAGGCAGAGTCCAGTTTCCTTCTTCTGCATGTGAATAGCTAGCTATCCCAGCACCACTTATTGAATAGGGAGTCCTTTTGCGTTGCTTGTTTTTGTTGACTTTGTCAAAGGTAAGATGATTGTAAGTGTGCAGTTGTATTTCTCAGTTCTCTATTCTGTACTATTGGTCTACTTGTGGCAATATTATACTTTCAACTTTGTTATTTTTGCTTAGAATTTCTTTGACTATTTGGGCTCCTTTATGTTTCATATGGATTTCAGAATACCTTTTGCTAATTCTGTGATAAATGAATTTATAAACAACTCATGTGCATCAGTAAGTAAAAGACAGGACATTAGAGAAAATATAGGATAATTGAAAAGGCAATTGATAATAATAAATATCCACATGGCCATTGGATTATACCAATTTCTCAACATTATTAGTAATCAGGAGAATTCAAACTAAAACTACAATGAATTACCACAACCCCCCTGTTAGTAGTATTAAGGTGAATGCCGACAAAGATATGGAGAAAAATGAATGCTTATTCATCACTAGTGCGTGTGTAAATTGGTACAAATACTTTCGTAAACATTTCTGCAATATCTCCTAATTTTGAATAAATGCATACTTTGACTCAGATGTTTTATTACTAGGGAAGTATCCAATTTAAATGAGAGTGCATGTGAATTAGGAGTCATTCACGAGAAATTTCATAGAGTTTCTTTTCATAATAACTCAAAACTGGAAACTCAAGGAAGGATCAGTATGATTATGGCTTGAAGTCACAACTAGCACAGTCCCAGAGGTGGTGGCTACAGGGGGCCTTGTGTCATCCCTCCCGCAGATCCATGCAGCTCAGTACAAAGAGAGTGACTGTTTTGGAGAAAATAAGGAAAGAAAACAAGACTTTCTGCCTGGTAATCCGGATAATTCTTAAAGTAATTTCCATGGTATATATGGTCTTCATCCTAATTTAATCAAATGTATTAATAATTTTCTTTAAATTTGAATAGTTTGAGGATATTGTTTTAAATTATATGCTCATTCTAAGGTAAAAAATATTTTATGTTATATTTTAAAATATTTATTATTTTACCCAATCTTCATCCTTTCAATTTCCACAGAAATTGAACCTATTTATTTCTATAAAAATCCTGTAGAAAGTTTACCTCAATAGATCAATTAGGGAGAATTGACATCTTTACAATATTAAACTTTCTACTCCATGAATATGGGATTTCTATGCATTTAAGTTATATTTGTTATATTTAAGTTATATTATATATGTTATGTATTTAAGTTATTTATTTTTTTTGCTGGAGAACGAGCTCTTTATTTTTATTTTATTTTTTTCATTATTATTATACTTTAAGTTCTAGGGTACATGTGCACAACTTGCAGGTTTGTTACATAGGTACACATGTGCCATGTTGGTGTGCTGCACCCATTAACTCATCATTTATATTAGGCATATCTCTTAATGCTATCCCTAACCCTCCCCCCTCCCCACAATAGGCCCCGGTGTGAGATGTTCCCCTTCCTGTGTCCAAGTGATCTCATTGTTCGATTCCCACCTATGAGTAAGAACATGTGGTGTTTGGTTTTCTGTTCTTGCGATAGCTGGCTGAGAATGATGCTTTCTACCTGCACCCATGTCCCTACAAAGGACATGAACTCATCCTTTTTTATGGCTCCATAGTATTCCATGGTGCATATGTGCCACATTTTCTTAATCCAGTCTGTCACTGATGGACATTTGGGTTGATTCCAAGTCTTTGCTATTGTGAGTAGTGCTGCAGTAAACATACGTGTCCATGTGTCTTTATACCAGCATGACTTATAATCCTTTGGGTATATCCCCGGTAGTGGGATGGCTGGGTCAAATGGTATTCTAGTTCTAGATCCTTGAGGAATCGCCACACTGTTTTCCACAATGGTTGAACTAGTTTACAGTCCCACCAACAGTGTAAAAGTGTTCCTATTTCTCCACATCCTCTCCAGCACTTGTTGTTTCCTGACTTTTTAATGATTGCCATTCTAACTGGTGTGAGATGGTATCTCATTGTGGTTTTGATTTGCATTTCTCTGATGGCGAGTGATGATGAGCATTTTTTCATGTGTCTGTTGGCTGTATGAATGTCTTCTTTTGAGAAGTGTCTGCTCATGTCCTTTGCCCACTTTTTGATGGGGTTGTTTGTTTTTTTCTTGTAAATTTGATTGAGTTCTTTATAGGATCTAGATATTATCCCTTTGTCAGATGAGTAGATTGCAAAAATTTTCTCCTATTCTGTAGGTTGCCTGTTCACTCTGATGGTAGTTTCTTTTGCTGTGCAGAAGCTCTTTAGTTTAATTAGATCCCATTTGTCAATTTTGACTTCTGTTGCCGTTGCTTTGGTGTTTTAGACATGAAGTCCTTGCCCATGCCTATGGTATTACCTAGGTTTTCTTCTAGGGTTTTTATGGTTTTGGGTCTAACATTTAAGTCTCTAATCCATCTTGAATTAATTTTCGTATAAGGAGTAAGGAAAGGATGCAGTTTCTGCTTTCTACTTATGGCTAGCCAATTTTCCCAGCACCATATATTTAAGTTATATTTGTTACTGTTCTAATATGCCCATTTTATAAATCAGTTGACTCTACATAGGTAAATAAGAATTTGGACTGTCTATTCTTTTGGTTTAGTCCATCTGGCCATCATTTGCCAATACCACACTGTATAAATTATGATACTTTCATAGTAGATTTTCAAATAGCATGAATTCCTCGGTTATGCAGCTCACTCTTCAGGAATCTGGAGTATCTGTTGCCCAGACAGGTAACCTGAGCTGACCCACCCTTCCTCCACAGAGATCGTGGTGTGATGGGCCCTCTCTGCTTCACACCCAGGCTGATCTTCAGGCAGTTTGAGCACCTGCTCACCAGATAAGCAGCCTGAGCTACCCCTTCCTGGGCAGAGACTGTAGTGAAGTGAGTCCCTCTGTGCCTTACATGTAGTCACATTTCCAGTCATTTGGAGCAACCACTTACCTGAATCAAAGGCCTGAGCCAGCCCACCCTTCCTGTGCAGAGACTAGGGTGAAGTAGGATTCTCTCCATTCAACATCCAGGAATATCTGGCAATGAGAGCACCCATTCATCTGGATTACCCGCCAGAGCCTTCAACACTTTTCATGCAGAGATTGTGGAATAGCAGGGCCCTCTACACTGCATTCCTAGGCAGATCTTTAGGCATTTGGAGCACCAACTCTTCTGGATTAGGAATTTAAGGCTGTGCCCCTTGCCCATGCAGAGAGCTTGGGCCTGGGGAGGTTTCCCACCTTCGTGGTTAGGCACACCTCTGGGTGCTTGGTGGCCATTCAGTGGACACTCCTTTGGCAATGGTGCTTGTGTCTGCCATCTGGGGGACCATCTTTCCCATACCCATCTTGCCCCGCAGCCTGTCTTTGGCTGAGCAGGGAGCTCAGATTGACTATGTACTCCACACATCAGTCTAATGCCCAAGGCAATAGAGAGCTCGTGGTATACAAGGATCAAATGTATATTCGGCAATGTTGACTGCAGCCAGTTCTTACCTATAAGCACCATCTACTGGCTTCTAGGTAAAACTGCACAGCCCAATATAAAACCTGCCACTGGAGTGAATAGAACTGTAGAAGCAAAGTCAAAATACCCTACTCAACATTCTCAATAGACACACAAGCTAGGAAGGGAAAAAAAAAAGGGAGGAGGGGAGCAATAGTACTATAGGGACAGAAAGAAAAATTTAAGACCCTATGCACTTGGAAATAATTACAAAAGTTAGAATGCCAGTGTCTCCATATGAGAAGGAAACAATGCAAAAATTCTGGCACCAGGAAGAATAGGAATGTAGCGACAGCACCAGAGGATCAAACTAGCTCTCTAGCAACAGTTCTTAATCACAGTAGAATACAAGAAATGACAGATAAATAATTAAAAGCATGGATTTCAAGGAAGCACAGTAAACTCCAAGACAAGGTTAAAAAATAACACAAAAAAACTCTAAATTAATCTAGGAAATAAAAGAAGAGATAAACATATTAAAGATAAATCAGGCCGGGCGCGGTGGCTCAAGCCTGTAATCCCAGCACTTTGGGAGGCCGAGACGGGCGGATCACAAGGTCAGGAGATCGAGATCATCCTGGCTAACTCGATGAAACCCCGTCTCTACTAAAAAATACAAAAAACCGCCGGGCGCGGTGGTGCGCGCCTGTAGTCCCAGCTGCTCCGGAGGCTGAGGCAGGAGAATGGCGTGAACCCGGGAGGCGGAGCTTGCAGTGAGCTGAGGTCCGGCCACTGCACTCCAGCCTGGGCGACAAAGCGAGACTCCGTCTCAAAAAAAAAAAAAAAAAAAAAAAAAAAAGATAAATCAATCAGATGTTCTGGAATTGAAGAACTCACTTAAGGAATTTCAAAATACAGTTGAAAGCTTTATCAATAGACTGGATAAAACAAAAGAAAGAATTTCAGAGCCTAAAGACCAGCCTTTTGAACTATCCAGTCAGTCAGAAAAAAAAAGAAAAAAAGTAAAAAAAAGAACAGGACGGAAGATGGAGCAAGATGACTCGAAAAACGTTTCCACTGATTGTTCTCTCTGCTCAAATGTCAAATTTAATATCCACACAAAAATCACCTTCATAAGAACCAAAACTCAGGTGAGTGATCACAATAGTTGGTTGTAATGTTATATCACTGAAAGAGGCTCTGAAGAGGAAAGACAGGCTCATACTTCCAATGCCACCCTTCCCCCATCCACTGGCAGTAACCCACAGAGTGATTAGAAACTTTGCACTTGGAGGAGGGAGAATCCAATGATTGTGGGACTTTGCATTGGTACTCAGTGCTGCCCTGTCACATTGGAAGCAACAGAGGGCATCATTCAGCTGATGCCGATGGAGGGACCATTTAGATCAGCCCTAGACAGAGGGAAATCATATATCCTAGCAGTCAGAACTTGAGCTCTGGCAAGTCTCACCACCGTGGGCTTAAGTACTCTGTGGTTCTAAATAAACTTGAAAGGCAGGCTATGCCACAGAGATTGCAGCTTTTATGCAAGTACTAGTGCAGTGGTGGACTCAGAGCCAGTGAATATGAGGGGCAGGTGTCCTAGTGAGACACCAGCCAGGGTGCGCGAGGGAATGCTTGCACCTCCTTTTCCACAGCCCCAGGCAGCATAGCTCACAGCTCTGAAAGAGAGTCCTTCCTTCACTTGAGGACAGGAGATGGAAGAGTAAAGAAAACCTGCAACTTTGTCTTTTAACTTTAACACTGGCTCAGCCACAATAGGATAGGCTACTGGGGAGAATACTGAGTAACTCAGTGCAGGCCCTAGCTCCCAGATGACATTTTAAGGTATACCCTGGGCCAGGGAGGAAACTCTTGTCTTGAAGGGAAGAAACTAGGAATCAGGAAGGATTAATTGATTGCTGACTAAAGAACCCTTGGGCCCTGAATAATCAGCAGTGAGAGCAGTTAATTCATGTTGTGGGTCTTGGGTGAGACTCTGAGACAAATTGGTTGCAGATATAATCCAGCACATTCTAAGCTATGCTAGCTACAGGAACAGACTCCGTCTGCTTAAGAAAATTGGAGTGGTAAATTTTGTCTTAAAGCTTAGGTACCAGTTTAGACACTATGGGGTAGAGTACTAGGCAGGTGCTTAAGGTGCCCAATTCCAGACGGGGGCTCTTTTATAGCTTTTGTGGATATCCCTGGGCCAGGCGAAATCTCACTGCCCTGAAGGGTGAGTTCTAGGCCTGGCAGCATTCACCATGAGTTGACTGAAGAGCTCCTGGGCCTTGAGTGAACATTAGCTGTAGCCTGACAACTTGTAGGCCTGCGGCAATGGTGGGAATAGGCTCTTCTACTTGTGAAAAGAGAGGGAAAGAGTAGGAAAGGCTTTTTCTTGTGGCTTGAGTCCCAGATCAGTTGCAGTAGAATAGAGCATCAGGTACATCCCCAATGCATCTGACTTCAGGCTTGGCTCCCATATTGTATCTCTAGGGACACCCTGGCTTGGGGGGACCTTGCAATGCTTAGGGGAAGGACGAAAGCATGGATGGATTTGCCACCTGCTTATTCTAGAGCCCCATGACCAAGAGAATATAAAGGAGATAAGTAGGTAGTGATTACAGTGAGCCTCAAGGGAGAACCAGTATGATTATGGCTTGGAGTCACAACTAGCACAGTCCCAGTGCTGGTGGCTACAGGGGGCTTTGTGTCACCCCTCCTGCAGATCCATGCAGCTCAGTATAGAGAGAGTGACTGTTTTGGAGAAAATAAGGAAAGAAAACAAGACTCTTTGCCTGGTAATCCAGATAATTCTTAAAGTAATTTCCAAGACCACAATCCAGAGAATTCTTGAAGGTAATTTCCAAGACCACCAAAGTAGTACGTCTATGAGTCTGCAAGAGTCACAGAATTACTGGACTTGAAGTTCCCCCTAATGCAGATATGGCAGCAGTGGGAAAAAAAATCACAACATCCAAGTCCCTTTGAATACCTGGAAAGCCTTCCCAACAGAATGGGCACATACAAGGCCAAACTGCAAAGACTAGAATAAATACCTAACTCTTCTATTTTTCCATGCCCAGACACTGATGAATACACAAAAAGCATCATGACCATGAAAAACATGATCTCAACAAATGAACAAAATAAGTCACCAGGCATTAATCCTGGAGAGACAGAGATATGTGACCTTTTAAACAGATAATACCAAATATTTTTCTTGAGAAAACTCAAAGAATTCAAGATACCACAGAGAAGGAATTCAGAAGTTTATCAGATAAATTTAACATATAGTTTAAAATAATTAAAAATAAACAGTAATTTTGAATTGAAAAATGCAACTGATACTGAAGAATGCATCAAAATCTCTATCCAGCAGAATTGATCAAGCAGAAGAAAGAATTAGTGAACTTCAAGACAGGATATTTGAAAATACACAGAGGACTCAAAAGACAAAAGAATAATAAAGCATGAAGTATGCCAACATTATCTAGAAAATGGCCTCAAAAGGGAAAATCTAAAAGTTATTGACCTTAAAGAGGATTTAGAGAGGAAGATCTGTGTAGAAAGTTTTTTCAAAGGGATAATAACAGAGAACTTCTCAAACCTACAGGAAAATACAGATACCAAGTACTAGAAGTTTATAGAACACCAAGCAGATTCAACCCAAATAAGACTAACTCAAGGCATTTAATAATCAAACACTCAAAGGCAAAGAAGAAAGAAAAAATTCTAAAACCAATAAGAGAAAACAAGTAACATACAATGGAGCACCAATAAGCCTGCCAGAAGACTTCTCACAGAAAATTTTCCAGGCCAGGAGAGAGTGGCATGGCATATTTAAAGTGCTGAAGGAAATAACTTGTACCCACAAAGAGTATATCTGGTAAAAATGTGCTTCAACTGTGAAGGAGAAATAAAGACTTTCCTAGATAAAAAGCTGAAGGATTTTATCAACACAAAATCTGTCCTAATATAAATGCTAAAAAGACTTCTTAAGTCTTAATGAAATAAATGTTAATAAAAAATAAGAAATCATCTGACGGTACAAACCTCACTGGTAGTAGTAAGTACACAGAAAATCATACAATATTATAACACTGTAGCTGTGATGTGTAGACTATTCATATTTTGAGTAAAAAGACTGAAAGATGGATCAACAAAACATAATAAGTACAATGAATACTACTCATCTTGAGTAAAAAGACTAAAATAAAAATAAAAAATAATTACTACAACAAATTTCAAGACTTAGGCAGTATAATAAAACATAAATAGAAGGAAGAAAAAGTGAAAAAATGGGCACATGAAGTTAAAGTGTAGAGTTTTTATTAGTTTTCTTTTTCCTTCCTTCTTTGTTTGTTTATCCAATCAGTGTTTAGTTGTCATCAGTTTAAAATAATAAGTTATAAGATATTATTTGCAAGTATTGCAGTAACCTCAAATCTATAAACACACAGTGGATACACACACACACATACACACACACACACACACACAAATAAGAAATTAAAACATACTATAGAAAAAAATCTCCCTTACAAAAAGTAAAACAGCAAAGAAGAAAAAAAGGAAGAGCAGACTACAAAACAACCAGAAAACAAACAATAAAATGGTAGAAGTAAGTCCTTACTTATCAATAATAGCATTGAACGTAAACACACTAAACTCTGTAGGCAGAAACATGGAGTGGCTGAATGTATGGGAAAAAAAGACCCAATGACCTGTTGCCTGAGAAAAACTCATGTCACCTTTAAATACACACAAAGATTGAAAATAAAGAGATAGAAAAAAAATACTTACATGTCAATGGAAACCAAAAAAGAGCAGGAGTAGCTAGACTTATACCAGACAAAATAGATTTCAAGGCTAAAATTATGAGAGACAAAAGAGGTCATTATATATTGATGTATGTGTTAACTCAGAAAGAGAACATAAAAATTGTATATATGCACCCAAAACTGGAGCGTTCAGATATGTAAAGCAAATATCTTTAGAGGTAAAAAGAGAGATAGCCCTCTCTACAATAAGAGATTGCTGGAGATTTAAACACTCCACTCTCAGCACTGGAAAAATCATTCAGATGGAAAATAAACAAAGAAACATTGAACGTAATCTACACTACAGACCAAATGGGCCTAATAAATATTTACAGAAAATTTTATTCAATGTTCACAGAAAACATATTTTTCACCTCAGCACATGGATCATTCTCAAAGACAGGCCACATGTTAGGCCACAAACATATCTTAAAACATTTTAAAAATGGAAATAACATCAAGTATTTTCTCCGACCACAATGGAATAAAACTAGATATAAAAAGAGGAATTTTTGAAACAATGTAAACATATTAAAATTAAACAATATGTTTCTGAATGACCAGTGGGTCAATAAAGAAATTAAGAAGAAAATTGAAAAATATATTGAAACAAATGATAATGGAAAAATAAATTATCAAAACCTATGGGATACAGAGAAAGTAGTGCTAAGAGGAAAGTTCATAAAGCATTAAGCTCCTACTTCAAAAATTAGAAAAATTTCAAATAAGCATTGTAACATTACCTCTAAAATAACTAGAAAAGCAAGAGCAAGCAAACTCAAAATTAATAGAAGAAAAATAAAAAAGATCAGAATAGAAATAGATAAAATCGAAAAAACAAGAAAACAATACAAAAGACACATAGATCAATGCAACAAAATAGAGAACCCAGAGGTAAAGCTATACATCTAGAGCAATCTCATTTTTGGCAAAGTTGACAAAATTGAGAAAGTATCATTGGAAAAATGATACTGTCGTCAAAAGGTAGTGCTGGAAAAATGGGATATCCATATTCAAAAGAATAAAACCAGGCCCCTATCTATTGCCACATATAAAACTCAAGTAAAAATGAATTAAAAACTTAAATGTAAGACCTTAAACTATGGAATTACCAAAATAAAACACTGGGAAAACTCTCTAGGCCATTGAACTGGGCAATGGTTTATTGAGTAATTCTCCCAAAAGTGCAGGCAGCCAAAGCAAAAATGAACAAATGGGATCATATCAAGTTTTATCTACAGAAATAAAAAAATGAACAAAGTGAAGAGACAACCTGCAGAATGAGAGAAAATATTTGCAAACTATTCAAATGATAAGAGATTAGTAACCGAAATATATAAAGAGCTCAACCAACTCCATAGGAAAAAATTCTAATAACCCATTTAAAATGGGGAAATATCTGAATATACATTTTTAAAAGAAGACATACAAATGGCAGACAGGTATATGAAAAAGTACCCAACATAATTGATCAATAGAGAAGTGCAAATCAAACTACAATGA
Source organism: Piliocolobus tephrosceles (assembly GCF_002776525.5). NCBI lineage: Eukaryota > Metazoa > Chordata > Mammalia > Primates > Cercopithecidae > Piliocolobus > Piliocolobus tephrosceles. The sequence goes on from NC_045438.1 coordinate 69,457,613, forward strand.
GACATCATCTCATCTAAGTTAAAATGGCTTTTATCTCAGGTAGTATAACCACCACAGAGAACACAATAGAGGTTCCTTGAAAAAATAAAAATAGAGCTACCATGTAATCCAGGAATCCCATTGCCAAATATATTCCCAAAAGAAAAGAAATCAGCATATTGAAGAGATATCTGCACTGCTATATTTATTGCAGCACTATTCACAATAACCAAGATTTGGAAACAAACTAAGTGTCCATTAACAGATAAATGGATAAATAAAATATGGTACATATACACAACAGAGTACTATCCAGTCATAAAGAAGAATGAGATTCTGTCATTTGTAGAACATGGTTGAAATTGCAGGTCATTATGTTAAGTGAAACAAGCCAGGCACAGAAACACAAACTTCACATGCCCTGACTTATTTGTGGGAGTTAAAAATTAAAACAATTGAATTCATGGAGATAATAGAATGATGGTTACCAGAGGCTGAGACCGGTAGTGTAGTTTTGGCAGGTGGAGTTTGGGGGGGGGGGGGGGGGGGGGGGGGGGGGAAGATAAAAGGAAAAAAAAAAAAAAAAAGGAGAGAGAATGAGATAAATTAGATTCAGCACTTGATCACACAACAGAGTGACTGTAGTCAACAATATTCTAGTGTACATTTACAAATAACCAAAGGAGTATAATTGAATTGTTTGTAACACAAAGAATGAGTGCTTCTGGTGATAGATACCCTCTTTACCCTGATGTGATTATTATGCATTGTGTAGCTGTGTCACAATATCTCATTTACTCCATAAATGTACATCTACATATGCCTACTAAGTACCCCCCAAAAATTAAAAATCAAGAAAAATTAATAAACTCTTCAAGCAATATGGGATTATGTAAAGTAATGAAACTTATGAATTATTGGCATTCCTGAGAGAAAAGAAACAAAGTAAACAATCTGGAAAATATATTTGAGGCACCAATTCAGGAAAACTTGCCTAATCGTTCTGGAGAGTTAGACACCTGGATATGGGCAATTTAGGGAACACCTGTGAGATATTACACAAAATGAAGAACACCTATGTATATAATTGCCAGACGGTCCTAAGTCAAAGTTAGAGGAAAAAAAAAATGTGGCTAGGTGCAGTGGCTCACACCTGTAATTCCAGAACTTTGCATGCCAAGGAGGGAGGATCACTTGACCCCAGGAGTTCGATACAAATTTGGAGACAACATAGAGAGACCCTGTCTCTACAAAAATTTAAGAATTTTGCCCTGCATTAAAGCATGGGCGTCTAGTCCCAGTAGCTTGGGACGCTGAGGTTTAAGCATTGATTAAGTCCAAGATATTGAGCAGTGATCACAATATTTCACTCCAGGCTGGGTGACAGAGCCAGACTCTGTCTCAAAATACATTGAAAAAAAAAAAATCTTAAAGGTAGTTAGAGAAAAAAATTAAATTATGTGGAAAGGGTACACCTTTAAGCTAATGGTGAAACTTCTCAGCAGAAACCTTACAAGATAGAAAAAATTGCAGGCCTATTTTCAGATTTTTTTTTTTTTTTCTTTTTGAGATGGAATATTGCTTTGTCGCCCAGGCTGGAATGAAGTGGTGAGATCTCCACTCACTGCCACCGCCGCCTCCTGGGTTCAAGCAATTTTTCTGCCTCAATGTCCTGAGTAGCTGGGATTACAGGCACCTGCCACCATGCCCAACTAATTTTTGTACTTTTAGTAGAGATGGGGTTTTACCATGTTGGCCACACTGGTCTCAAACTCCTGATCTCAGGTGATCTGCCCACCTAGTCCTCCCAAAATGCTGGGATTACAGGCACGAATGTGCCAGATGTATATTCAGAATTTTTAAAGTAAAGAATTTCTAACCAAGAATTTTTTTTTTTTTTTTTTTTTTTTTTTTTGAGACGGAGTCTCACTCTGTCACCCAGGCTGGAGTGCAATGGCATGATCTCGGCTCACTTCAACCTCCACCTCCCAGGTTCAAGTGATTCTCCTGCCTCAGCCTCCCAAGTAGCTGGGGTTACAGGCTCCAGCCACCAAGACTGGTTATTTTCTTTTCTTTTCTTTTCTTTTCTTTTCTTTTCTTTTCTTTTCTTTTCTTTTCTTTTCTTTTCTTTTCTTTTTTCTTTTTTTTTCTGTAGAGACAGGGTTTCATCATGTTGGTCAGCCTGGTCTTAAACCCTTGACTTCAAGTGACCCACATGCCTCAGACTCCCAAAGTCATGGGATTACAGGCATGAACCATTGTGCCCAGCCACTAACCAAAAAATTTTCTATCCTACCTAACTAAGCTTCCTGAGTGAAGGAGAAACAAAATGCTTTCCAGACAAGCAAGCACTACAGAAATTCATTACCACTAAACCAGCCTTACAGGAGATCCTTAACAGAATTTTAAACATGGAAACACATGATTCCTTTCACCCATAGACTCTGTAAAGCAACAACACAAGAGAAATTACTAAGCAACCAATTAACAACTTCACAACAGCATCACAACATCACATATCGATATTAACCTTGACAGTAAATGATCTAATTGCCCCACTTAAAAGGCACAGAGTTGCAAGTTGGACAAACATTTTAAGAATTATCTATCTTCTGCCTTCAAGAGACTCCACTTATACATAAGAGCACCCATAGGCTCAAAGGAAGATGTTGGAGAAAGATCTATCACACAAATGAAACACAAATAAACAATAGGGGTTGCTATTCTTATATCAGATGAAACATACAATAACCAAAAAGTAAAAAGGGACAAAGAAGGGCATTATATAATAATAAAGTTTTCCATTCAATAAGAAGACTTAACTATTCTAAATATATACCTACCCAAAATTAGACAATCCAGGTTGATAAAACTCCTACATCTAGACAAACAAAAAGATTTAGATATCTATACGATGATAGTGGGGAATTTCAACAACCCACTCACAGGGTTAGATGGCAAATCAAGGCAGAAAACTAACAAAGAAAATTTGGACTTAAGTTTGCCACTTGACTAATTGGACTTAATAGTCAATTACAGAATACTCCATCCATCATCCATATAATATACATTCTTCTGACCTGCACACAGAATATACTCCAAGATCAGTTATATGCTTTGCTATAAAGTAAGTCTCAATAAATAAAAAAAATTAAAATCATATAATCCATACTCTCAGACCACAGTGGAATTAAATTATAAATCAATACCAAGAAGATCTCTCACAACTACACCATTACATGGAAATTAAACAATGTTTTCCAGAATAACTTCTGGGTAAACAACAAATTTAAGGCAGAAATTTTAAAAAGAAGTATTTGAAATAAATGAAAACAGATACAAAACACACCAAAATTTCTGGGATGCAGCAAAAGAGGTATTAAGAGCAAAGTTTGTAGCACTAAATGTCCATCTCAAAAGTTGGAAAGATGTCAAATTAACAACTGAACATCACATCTAAAGGAACCAGAAAAACAAGAACAAACTAATCCCAAGCTTTTAAGAAGAAAAAACATTATCTAAAGAGCAAAACTGAACAAAATTGAGAAGCTAAATTCATACAAAGACTCAATAGAACAAAATTTTGATTATTTGAAAGGATAATCAAGATTGATAGACTGCTAGTTAGATGAATAAGGAAAAAGAGAAGGTACAAATAAGAACAATCAGAAACAACAAAGGTGACATTACAACTGATCTCACAGAAATACAGAAGATCCTCAAAGACAAATACGAGCACCTCTATGCACACAAACTAGAAAATCTAGAGGAAATTGATAAATTTCTGGAAACACAACCTCCCAAAATTGAATCAGGAAGAACTTAAAACCCTGAACAGACTCAATAATGAGTTCCAAAATTTACTCAGTAATAAAAACTTACAAACCACAGAAAGCCCCAAACCACATGGATTCTCAACCAAATTCTGCCAGATGTACAACAAATGGTCCATACTAGTCCTATTGAAGCTATTTCAAAGAACTGAGGAGGAGGAGCTACTATCTAACTTACTCTACAAAAGAAAAATCATCCTGATACCAAAACATGACATAGATACAACAAAAAGAGAAAACTGCCAGTGAATATCCTTGATAATCATACACTCAAAAATCCTCAACAAAATACTAGGAAACTGAATCCAGCAGCACATTAAAAAGTTAATTCACCATAATTAAGTAGGCTTCATTTCTGGGATGCAAGTTGGTTAAACACATGCAAATCAATAAATGTGATTCATATACAAAAATTAACTCAAGCTGGATTAAAGGATAAGATATGACATAATTAAACTAAAGCGTTTCTACACAGAAAAAGAAATCAGCAGAACAGACAACCTACAGAATGGGAGAACACATTCACATATACAGAAATAAAAAGAAGAATCATATTATCATCTCAATAGATCAATAAAAGTCTTTGTTAAAATAATCCAACGTCTCTTCATGATAAAAACCTTCAACAAACTAGGCCTTGAAGGAATATACCTCAAAATAATAGGAGAGTCATCTAAGACAAACTCACAGCCAGTATCATACTGAATGGACAAAAATGGAAGCGTTCTTCTTGAGAACCAGAATAAGAAAAGGATGCTCACTGTCACCACACCTATTCAACATAGTACTGGAAGTCTTTGCCAGAATAATCCATCAAAATATATAAGTGAAAGAAATCCAAATAGGACAAAAAGAAATAAAGCTCTCTCTCTTCACTGTCAATATGATTCTATGCCTAGAAAACCCAAAAGACTCTACCAAATGCTCCTAGAACTGATGAATGACTTCAGTAAATTTTGGGATACAAAATTAATATAAAAAATCAGTAGAACTTCTATGCACCAAAAACATTCAAACTGAGAAGCAAATCAAGAAGGCACTTTTATAGACAGTAACCACAAAACATAAAGTATGTAGAAATATATCTGATAAAAGAGGTGAAAAATCTCTACAAAAAGAACTACAAAACGCTGCTGAAAAAAAGCATAAATAATACAAACAAAAGTAAAAATATTCCACACTCATGGATTGGAGGAATCAGTATTGTTAAAATGGCTATACTGCTCAAAGCAATCTACAGATTTAGTGCTATTTCCTATCAAACTGCCAATGTTATTTTTTCACAGAATTAGAAAAAAAGAAACTATTCTGAGATTCATATGAACTCAAAAAGAACCTGAATAACCAAAGCAATTCTGAGTGAAAAGAACATAGCTGAAGCATCACATTACTTGACTGCAAACTGTACTAGAAGCCTACAGTAACCAAAACAGCATGGCATTGGTACAAAAACAGATACATAGACTAATGAAACAGAATAAAGAACCTAGAAATAAATCCATACAGCCATCTGATCTTTGACAAAATCGACAAAAATAAGCAATAAAAAATGACTCCCTATTCAATAAATGGTTGTTGAATAGCTGGGTAGCCACATGCAGAATTAAACTGGACTCTTGCTTTTTATCATATACAAAAATTAACTCAAGCCACATTAAAGAATATGATCTGATGTAATTAAACTAAAGAGTTTCTACACAGAAAAAGAAATCAACCGAATAAACAGACAACCTACAGAATGGGAGAACATATTCACCAAGTATGCACTTCCGTGGGTCTATAATCCAGAATCTGTCAGAAACTTAATTCAACAAACCAAACAATAATAATAATAATAACCCCATTAAAAATGATATAAGGGGTTCAGCTTCAGTCTTCCATATATGGCTAACCAGTTATCTCAGCATCACTTATTAAATGATGTATTTTACCCATTGCTTGCTTTTGTCAGCTTTGTGAAGGATCAGATGGTCATAACTGTGCAGCCTTATTTTGGGGCTCTTTGTTCCATTGCTCTATGTGCACATTTTTTGTATCAGTACCATGCTGTATCAGTTTTAGTTATTGTAGCCTTGTAATATAGTTTGAGGTCAGGTAGCATGATGCCTCCAGCTTTGTTCTTTATGCTTAGGATTGCTTTGGTTATTTGGGCTCTTTTTTGGTTCCATATGAATTTTAAAATAGTACTTTTTCTAGTTCTGTGAATGCACTTGGTAGTTTAATAGAAAGAGCACTGAGTCTGTAAATTGCTTTGGGCAGTATGAATATTTTAATGATATTGATTCTTCCTATCCATAATCATGGAATGTTTTTCCATTTGTGTCTTCTAAGATTCCTGAGCAGTGTTTTGCAATTTTCCTTGTAGAAATCTTTCACCTCCCTTGTTATCTGTATTCCTAGATATTTCAATCTTTTTGTGGCAGTTGTGAATGGGATTGCCTTTCTGATTTGGCTCTCAGCTTGGTGTTGATGGTGTATAGGAATGCCAGTGATTTTTGATTTTTTTTATCCTGAAACTTTGCTCAAGTTGTTTATCAGCTAAAGGGGCTTTGGGCCAAGACTATGGAGTTTTCTAGATATAGAATCATATGATCTCAAAATAGAGATAGATTGGCTTCCTCTCTTTCTATTTGGATGCGCTTTATTTCTTTCTCTTGCCTGATTTCTCTGGCTAGGACTTCCAATACTATTTTGAACAAGATGGATTAAAGGATTAATCGTAAAACCCCGAACTATGAAAACCTGGATGATAACCTAGGCAATACCATCCTGGACCTTAGAACGAGCAAATATTTCATGAAAAAAGATACCAAAAGCAAAAGCAACAAAAGCAAAAACTCGTAAGTGATATCTAATAAACTTAAGACCTTCTGCATAACAAAAAAAGTTATCAACAGAGTAAACAGACAAACTGTACAATGGGAGAAAATATTTGCAAACTATGCATCTGACAAAGGTCTAATATCCAGCATCTGTAAGAAACTTAAACAAATTTACAAGAGAAACACCCACTTAAAAATGAACAAAAGACATGAAGGCTTTTGAAAAAGAGACATACATGCAACCAACAAGCATATGAAGAAAAGTTCAACATCACTGATCATTAGAGAAATGCAAATCAAAACCACAATGAGATACCATTTCACACCAGTCAGGATAGCTATTATTAAAAAGCCAAAAAATCGGCCAGGCGCGGTGGCTCACGCCTGTAATCCCAGCACTTTGGGAGGCCGAGGCGGGTGGATCACGAGGTCAGGAGATCGAAACCATCCTGGCTAACCCGGTGAAACCCCGTCTCTACTAAAAATACAAAAAATTAGCAGGGCGTGGTGGCGGGCGCCTGTAGTCCCAGCTACTCGGAGGCGGGAGAATGGCATGAACCCGGGAGGCGGAGCTTGCAGTGAGCCAAGATCGCGCCACTGCACTCCAGCCTGAGCGACACAGCGAGACTCCGTCTCAAAAAAAAAAAAAAAAAAAAAAAAAAAAAAAGCCAAAAAATCACAGATGCTGGAGAGGTTGTACAGAAAAGAGGGCACTTATACACTGTTGGTTGGAGTGTAAATTAGTTTAACCATTGTGGAAAACAGTATGGTAATTCCTCAAAGAGCTAAAAGCAAAACTACTATTCGACCCAGCAAACTCATTATTAAGCATATACCCAGAGGAATATTAATCATTCTACCACAAAGACACATGCACACAAATGTTCATTGCAGCACTGTTTACAATAGCAAAGGCATGGAATCAACCTAAATGTCCATCAGTGATAGGTTGGATTTTTAAAATGTGGTACATATACACCATGGAATACTGTGCAGTCATTAAAAAAATGGGATCATGTCTTCTGTGAGAATATGGACGTAGCTGGAGGCTATTATTTTCAGCAATCTAATGCAGGAACAGGAAACCAAATACCACATATTTTCAACTATAAATGGGAGCTAAATGATGAAAACTTGTGAACACAAAGAAGGAAACAGCAGACACTGGGATCTAGCTGAGGGTAGAGGGCAGGAGAGAGAAGCGTAGACAAGATAACTATTGGGTACTGGGTTTAATACTTGAGTCATGAAATAATGTGTACAACAAACCCCCATGACATGAGTTTACCTGTGTAACAAACTTTCACATGTACCTCTGAACCTAAAATGAAAGTTAAAAAATCATGGGCAAAAGACACAAACAGACACACCTCTTAAAAGAAGACATTAAAATGGCCAACAAACCAGTACTCCACATCAATAATCAGAGAAATACAATCAAAACCACAGTGAGATAGCATCTCACATGAGACAGAACAGCTCTTTTTAAAGTGCCAGAAAGCAACAGACACTGGAGAGGCTATGGAGACAGGGAATGCTTATATACTCTTCGAGGGAATATAAATTAGTTCAGCCTCTGTGGAAAATGGTTTGGAGATTTCTCAGAAATCTTATAACACAATTACCATTTGACCCAGCAGTCCCATTACTGGGAATATATCCCAAAAAATATAAATTACTCTACCAAAATGACATATGAACTTATATGTTCTTTGAACCTCTATTCACAGTAGCAAATAAATGGAATCAACCTAAATATTTATCAATAGTGGATTGGATGAGGAATATATGGTACATATATGCCGTGGAATACTACACAGCCATAAAAATCATGGAATAATGTCATTTGCAGTGACATGGATGCAGCTGGAGGCCATTATTCCACGTAAATTAATGCAGAAACAGAACATCAAATACTGCATATTTTCACTTATAAGTTGGAGCTAACTATTGGGTACTCATGGACATAAAAATGGCAACAATAGACATTACTGCGATGCATACCACTAGAGAGGGAAAGGAGGTGATGGGAGTAAGGGTTGAAATACTAACTGTTGGGCACTATTCTCACTGCCTGAGTGAGGGGATCATTTGTATCCCAAATCTCATCATAACACAGCATACCGGTGTAAAAAATGTACACATGTACCCTCTACATCTAAAATAAAAGTTGGAATATTTTTAAGTGAAATTTGCTCCTTTTATACTGAGGAAAATGCCTTTACAATATACACAAATTATTCTGTGTATTATTACTTAAATGTTTTGTATTACTGAATAGTATTTGCAATATTGATCTATCACACTTTAGCTACTTGTCTGATAAGGTATATTTTGATTGTTTTCAGTTTTTAAAATTAGAAATCAATCTACTATAAATATTCATGTATGGAGTTTTGCATTAAAAAACAATACTTGTTTCTCTGGGGTAAATGCCCAGGATTGCAATTGCTTGCTCCTATCTTATGTGTATGCTTAATTGTAGAAAAGGTTTTATATATGTATTGAAATTTTAAATAGTATAAATCTAGTAATTCGTCATCCATAGTCATTTTTTTCAGGATGGGAAATGTTATTTTTGTAGAGATTCATCCACTTCTTTTAAGTGAACAAATGACTGTCATAAACTAGTTTGTAAATTTTCTCATGTTATTTTTCCTCATCTTAAAATATATTTTAACATTGCATTTCTTTGTATATTATAAAAATTTTACATATTTTTATTATAGTAATTGCCCTGGAGATGAAAACATGCATCTTTAAATACTCGGAGTGGAATAAAAATTATTACTTTTGCCCCTTCAAGGAGAATATAATTAACTCAGAGCATTTTCACTCTATTTCCCTTCTTCCTGAATGGCATTATGTGATTGTATACTCATCTTTAAATTATAAACTCAAAATGACATTATTACAATTGTTTACATGGTCAATATTTGTATTTACGCAAATTTTTACCTTTTATTGTTTATTTTTGCTCTAAGTCTGAGTTTCCTCTGAAATCATGGGTTTCTGCACTGCCCTTCTTATGCCCCCACCAAAAAGAAAATTCATTTATTCTTAAATGTGAATCCCCTGTTCATATACTGAGTCAATTGATTTTTTTTTTTTTTTAATTTTGTGTGTGTTTGTGGAGTTTGGCCTGACAATATTCATCTTATTTTTATTCCTGAAGTTTATTTTTTTCTGAATGTAGCATTCTGGGTAAGCACATCTTTTTTCACCATACATATATGAAATTATTCTATGCCTCTGGTTTTTACTTATTATTTGCCAAGTTAAAAATAAGGTTTTAGACTTGTTTTTGCTTTCAATGGTAGCATACATTTTCCTCTGGTTACTTAAAAAATTTATTTGTTGTTGTTATTCAACAGCTTTGTTATATGCCTGAATGTAATGCTCCTTTTGTTTATCCTGGTTTGGTATTATTCTCTTTTGTAACATATTCTTTGATATGTATGTGTTAACAGTTACAATTATTCTCAGCTATTTCCTCTTAATCTTTTTTTTTTTTTCTATTTTTAAGATTCTGTGTAGAAGTATCTCAAGGCTTTTTCTTATATTCTGTGTACTATAGGCTTCAATTTTTTTCTTCTCCTTGCATCTGTTGCTTTCTTTTAAATATCTTCCAATGCATGATTTAGCTTATAATGTTTGTCTGTTCTCTTGTCAAACCCATTCATTGAGTTCTTAATTCTATTCTGAATTTTTTTTTTATTTTTTCTGGTTTACTATTTGCCAAAATTATTAAACTTATTTGTTTTTCATTTATTTAAACTTCAAGCATGGCTACTTTATATTTCTTGTATGATACTCCATTTTCTCTATCAGTGTTTCTATCCATATTGTCTGTTGTTACCCCTAAGTTCCATTCATATATTCATGCCTCCTTTATGTTTGGTTGTTATTTAATTGGATGTCACATACTAAATATGAAAAATTGTGCTGGTGAGTTTGAACTCCTGGTAATACTTTTTCTTATGTACGTTTCCATAAAGCAAATAGACTCAGTAGTATTTTCTTAATTCAAAAGGTGAGACTGACTCTAAACCGAACTTCAGGTCGTTTGAAGATCAGTCTTTAGTTCACAATTATTTCTATGACCAAAAAGCAAAACTTGAGATGTTAAACATGGCTCTTAGATTGCTCTTTGAATACAAATTTTGAACTTTTTTTTTTTTTTTTTTTTTGAGACAGAGTCTCGCTGTCACCCATGCTGCAGTGCAGTGGCGTGATCTCGGCTTTCTGCACTCTCCACTTCCCAGGTTCAAGGGATTCTCCTGTCTCAGCCTCCTGAGTAATTGAGATAAGGCTTACAGGTGTGTGCCACCGCACCTGCCCACATATTAATCTTTAAGTGAGTTAAATGTTCTTCTGCGCTTCTCAGTTTCTGATGCATTTGACCTCAAATTAACAATCAGCTGCTGCTATTATAATCAACAGAGACTTCTGCATAAAAGTTTAGATTCAATTCTAACTTCTCTGGCTAGGTTCAATATATGACCTCTGACAAGTATTACTTTCTGTATAGATACATTCTCCCTCTCACATTAAGAAATAGACCTATGACACTTCCCCACAGCAGCTGAACCTTTGAATAGTTTGGCCAATTACGGGTGAAGGAAGTAACATTTCAAGTCCAGGCATTAAGAAGTCTTCAAAGCTCATGCATTCTACTATTTGAAGCTCTGAGTAGCCAAATAATAACCCCAGGCTACCCTGCTAGTGACAGAGGCTACATGGAAAGGTCCTGGAGAATGAAATGCCATATGGAGAGAGGACTACAGGGGACTACTGAAGCTTTGGATATCTAACCTCAGGCAGAGCTCCTGCTGCCACCTGAATGCAATCACATAAGAAATTTAAAGTGAGACTATTAGGGAAACTATCCAATCCAGCTCAGCCGAATTGTGAGATATAAGCAATAATGGGTTTGGATCATTAAATGTTGTGGTGATTTTTTATGGGGCAATAGATCATAAAACAGAATTTTGTATCTAGAATACGGTGATGTCAAATAAATACTGAAAACATATTGCTTCACTGGGTCAAAGTGTAAGCATCAGATAAAACCAGGAAGGTTCTGAAAGATACTGTTAGTGAGTTTTTGAAAAATGATGAAGAAATTGTTTTTAAGCCAGACCTGTTACATACCAGCAGGACAATTAGCAAAACTGTTACCAGAAGTAATGTGGAAGATAGAAAGATTACCTAAAAAAATTATGGATTGTGCCAAATAAATTTACAAGCCTAAAACTTACAATATCAATGAGCTTCTTTTATTTGTATATAGTAAAATATTTTTAGGCAGAATCCAGGTGAAACATAAATAAACATAAAATTATTTTCTTCCTCCTGAACTTTCTAGGTAGTAAAATATTACCATTGCAAAAAAAAAAAAAAAAAAAAGGCCTTAGGGTAGAGCTCAAATCTAACAGACTGCTGGGAAGATATGTTCTCATGGTAACATTCAGACTGATAATCATGACCTCAGGAAAATTTAAGTTGTTATCTCATTGTCTCTATTATTTGGCCAAAACACTTCTAAGAATCCTAGAGGTATGAAACTTGGACCTACTCAAATAAGTAGTTGTGTTCCTAATACTTTAGTATTAGGAACTTCTAAAGTACTCACTTCTAATAGGTAATTAACCCATTTAAACTTTATGTGTAATACGTGGTAGAGAATATCTTGTCTTGGAAAAAAAACTAAGAGTGCATTTTATCTAATGGAAGTGATTATAATTTGCTAATAAAAAATCTCAAAAACTTTTTAAAGTGCCAGATTGATGTAAACTAACCAGAGAGATTTCTTGTCTCTCTAATCTCTACAGCCAGCAAATGGGCTGCAAACGACATTCCGTGAAAATATGGGCCACTTATTGTGGATGTGAAGACTGAGTCACAATGTAGAATTAAGTGCCCAGAGATCTGAGCCAAAAGCCATGAGGAACCACTGCTAGAGATCAGAACTGTTCCTTAATTAAGGACTCCAAAGTGTCAGAATTGTCAGTGACTACTCTGTGACTCCCATGTTCCTTCTTTATAATAGAGTGTCTACGGCAGTTTTATTGTTCCTCATGTGCCATTTTTCTCATATAGGTAGGGGCAGATCACTTGTCTCTCTATTTTTCCCTTCACAGGTCATCAAATTTGCTGTTTTTGAGAATTATCTAAAACATGAAAATAGGAAAAGATCACTAGACTTTTCTCCCAGTGCAGTGTTGGGCTTGAAACTTTGGATTTTTAACTGAATGATTTTACAACTTGGGAGGGGTAAATATTAACTTAGAAATGTTTGATTAGTAAAGATCCCAGGATCTTCTTTCTTTAGAAAAAGATAAGCCTAAAGCATACACACAGGTTACTCCCCTCTTGGATAGTAACCCAATAATCTTATTCTAACATATTTTCATTAAATTATCTATGAATAATTAGCTGAAGTCTTATAAGAACCATTTTTAACATCTTATTGATTACATCATTAGCTAGTAAATAAAATCAAGTCCATTAAATGTACTTATATAATTTTATGAGTTATGTTTTCTAATATTTTAGAAATTACTCTTTAATAAAAGGAAACATACCTGAAAGAGCTGCTTCTATGTAAAAATTCCTGAGAAGCTTCATTTTCATCTGGATTTGATTTATATGACAAGATAATGGATTTTGAGTTGATGCCATAATTGAAGATGAATTTGAATCTTGGGATGGAGACAGGATTGATTTTGCACAGAGGGAAAATAGGAATGGATTTTTTCAGGGAGTAGAATGTGATGGCTAGTTTCCAGAGATGACCAAAAAAAATCTGCACCTATGTTTAGTACTTGATGCTCGCTTAAGAGATGAAAGTTACTTTCGCTCCCATTGAACTTGACTTGAAGTATGGGACCACTTTGATAAAGAGATGGTGGAAAAATTATTATGCTGAAACTTCTGAGCTCAGCATTAAGAAGCTCTGAAAGCACATCTTATTTTGCCTTTATTCTGTTAAAAAATTGCTTTCTTTTTATATATATTTTTTCTCTACTAAAAAGTCATTCAATTGTTTCATTTTTGCATTTTGAAAATCATACTAGTTTTTTTAATTTTTATCTTTAAATTTTAGCCCAATAAATTATTGTAACTGAGTCTCCATGCACAACTTTCAAAATAATTTCTACCCTAAAAAGGGCAATTACAATTAATTAAAAATATTATATTCAAATACATCAAAGAGCTGCAAACTGAATTTCTTGGAATGTGTAGAACGTGCACTTTTTGGCTATTTAAGTGGGTTTTAAATTAAATTTGAACTAACTTCAATACTGTATAAATATTAGTTGCTAAGTAGGCAATCTCAGTGATGTTATAAACTCTTACATGTAAATAATTATTTTGTAAGTCTTGGTAACATGTCAATATGAACTTTTAAAATTAGGAATTACTCATATTATTTAATACAAATACAAAGGAAAGATGACATCAATCTAGGACAATCACTTATGGTAGGCCAAAGCATAAGTAGGTAGCTTCCTTTCTAATATAATCTCATACCTTAGTTTATTTTAGAATTACAATAACAGTGAAATCTTTCATAGTTGTGAATAAATTGTCATATAAATTATTAACGGAAATATAATTTATGTTAATTAATACATGTTCATAGGATTATTGTTTCATATCTGTATTATTTAACTGAAAAAACTAATATTCAAAATATGTTTATAAAGTTATTTTAATCATCATTTGATTTTGATATAGACGTCACTCAAATTATTAGCTCATATCGCACTGAACCAAATAATTCATATTACCTATAAATACATATGATTGTTGAATTGGGCTATATGTCAACAATTAAAAACACAAAGATATATTATTTAATGATTACAGAAATCATCAGAATGCAAGATTATCTAATATATGCTTTATTACATGTGTGAAAATAATGCCTCATGTATCAAATGTATTCATTTACTTCTTATACTATCCGTAGAAGTATTTATTTACATAAACATATTTCATTCAAATATGGAAACTCACTATGCCAATTTCTAAAAAGTAAATAAACAAAAATCACTATTGGAAACATTTCTTAGAAACATTAAAATAGGAGAACTAGCAGCAATGAATCTGAGTATTTTAGGAAAGGAATGAAATTGAATAAACACAACAAACATCTTTCTCCTCTGCCCTTCAAGTCTTCACCATAACCACTAACAAATGGCCAACATAATACTATTACTACTCTTAACAAAGGCCTTAGGAGAGGACAGAGACTTATGGATGCATTAGATTCTTCAGTTATAGAGCAAGTAGTAGACCTACTTTAACACAATTAATTTGTAAACATTAAAAAGTAAATGTAATTTATATAACATAGCTTAGAAAGCAAATATATATATATACACGTGTTTCAAAATTGCCCAAAGACATTATTGCCATAATAGAAAAAATGCACAGGAAAGCTGAAGAATATCAGAAAACGTTTCCAAACACTTCAATAAACATAATAAAACATTTAAGCATGCGTTATTTTGGAAACTTTTTGATGTTCAATTAAGTTTTTTTTGTTTGTTTCGACTGGTTTTGGTTTTTATTTTGTTTTGATTATATTAATAGACTGAACACTCAATATATCCCAAGATTATGCTGTCTCCTTTTTCATGAAGATTATATTACCTTACCCTAGTGTCTCTACCTTATGTTATTTTATTTTGTACATATATATTTAAAATAAAAGTCAACTAAACATATTGTAGAAAATAAGCCCATAATCCACATCTTTAAGTAAACTTGTAACACGTAGCAATGTTTTTTGCAGTCTATATTTTTATATATCCATAAAAATAAGTAGTCTAATAATAAATTTTGAATAAAATGACAATAAACAATTTATCATAAAAGTTTATTATTTATTATAAACATAAGCATTATTATCTAAATAATTGTGGCAGCAATTTTCAAAAGTACTAAAAATACAGTCTTAAAAAAGCAAATACTGATTTTGAGACCAGCCTGGCCAACATGGTGAAACCCCATCTCTATTAAAAAATACCAAGACTAGCCAGGCAAGGTGGCTGGTGCCTGTAATCCCAGCTACTCGGGAGGCTGACGCAGGAGACTTGTTGTAACTTAAGAGGCAAAGGTTGCAGGGAGCCGAGATCGCATCATTGCACTCAAGCCTGGGCAACAGAGCAACACTTTGGCTCAAAAAAAAAAAAAAAAAAAAGTAAATACATAAAATTGGAAATAAGCTATTCATGGTTTTCATGTAGAGGAAAAGTATTAATTAGCACATTTAAAGCAGATAGAACTTATTGTACTAAACACAAAATATAAAAGGAAGTATATTGGCTATAATAATTTTGTCCTGGCTAATATGATATTTGTCAGTCTTAGCCTCATAATTGTTCAAAATATCTTAAGTGAGATAACCAAATACTTACTCTTCCCTTTCCTTTAGGATTAAGCACCTACAAATGTTATAATGCCTACTATCACTTAAAATTTGATTTGTTAATTTGATTAGCAGTACTTTTAGCTCTTTGGGCAGTGAAAAAACACTGGAGTTTGCATTAGTCAGGGTTCTCTAGAGGAACTAATAAAATAGATGTATATAGGAAGAGGAGTTCATTAAGGAGTATTGACTCACATGGTCGTAAGGTGAAGTCCCACGATAGGCCCTTGGCAAGCTGAGGAGCAAGGAGGCCAGTCCAAGTTCCAAAACCTCAAAAGTAGGGAAGCAATAGTGCAGCCTTCAGTCTCTGGTCAAAGACCTGAGAGCCCCTGGCAAACTACTGGAATAAGTCTAAGAGTCAAAAAGCTGAAGAACTTGGAGGGCAGAAAGCAACCAGCATGAGTGAAAGATGAAGGTCAGAAGACTCAGCAAGTCAACCCCTTCCACTTTCTTCTGCCTGCTTTATTCTAGCTGCACTGTGCACTGGAAGCTGATGAGATGGTGCCCACCTAGATTGAGGACAGGTCTGCCTCTCCCTGTATACTGACTCAAATGTTAATCTCCTTTGGCAACACACTCACAGACACATCCAGGAACAATACTTTGCATCCTTCAATCCAATCAAGTTGGCACTCAATATTAACGACCACAAGTCCACCCCTTGTCAACTTGAACCAATACACATCTCATGAAATTATACATAATCTTTAAATAAAGATAATAATAAGGTCATAATTATGCCTAACATAATACAACTATCCTTCCTTCAACAGGAAGCACACTAATCCTTAACCTAAATGCTGTCACATAAAGTTAACAACACTTAAATGCTGATACAAAGTCAATAAACCTTATGTCATGTGATAAAGCAAAAAGAAGGGAAATGAAACAAAGATAATTTCTTAGTAACAGTGTATACATGTACAAACATGTTCTTAATAAAAGAAGGAGGAAACATTCCTGACAATTACAGTCCTCATTTCTGCAACTGGTCACGTATTTGTAGCTGGGATTGATGACTACCTTCTTCTACTATCCATTCTGTATTCACTTTGCCTTTAGCAAGCAACTCAGCAGGTCATGTTTTCTTACATGATGGAGTGACCCAAATCTTCATTCATGAAAGCTCTGGGACATTTGTAGACTTGTCTGAATTGGGTTGTTATAGTTTCCCATTGACCTTAATCACAGGGCATGGTAATACTAAGAGACATCCTAAGGGATTTCTTGTATTCCATGCATACTCTTCCTTACCTCCGTTGTGGAGTAGTAGACTGATTTCATCTTGAAAGTGCAGGTCAATCACACCAGCCAACAGTGTAGCTTACTTCTTAGCCTGTTGACTTAGAGATAGGAGGAGTTCAATGTGGCCAGATGGTAATTTTAACTTCGATTTTAATGGAATCATTGTTGTGTCTCCTGGTGGCAGCGTTCCTCTCTCTGGAACTAAGACCTCTAGACAAGTAGAAAGTAATGTCACAGAAACAGCAGCAAAAATTTGCTCGTGGGTCACTAGGGGTCATGGTGAGTGGTGCACTACCACTTCCATTCTTTGATTCCTGGACGCGTGAATCGTGACTATAGGAGAAACAATACCATATGTTGGATGCTGATTTAGAGCAAGCACAGCCTTCTGGATAACTTTGCCCCAGCCCTGGAAAGTATTGTCACCTAGTTGGCATTGTAATTGTGACTGCAGAAAGTCATTACATCATTCTATCAATCCGGCTGCTTCAGCATGATGGGGAACATGGTAAGATCAGTGTATTTCATGAGCATGAGTACACTGCTGCACTTCTTTAGCTGTAAAGTGCCTAGGTCATAGGCAATGCTGCACGGAATACCATGGTGGTGGATAAGGCATTCTGAGTCCGCAGATGGTAGTCTTGGCAGAAGCATCATGTGCAGGATAGGCAAACCCATATCTGGAGTAAGTGTCTATTCTGGTGAGGACAAACTGCTGCCCTTTCCATGATGGAAGATGTCTAATGTAATCAACCTGGGCTGTAGCTATAGCTGGCTGATCAACCCAAGTAATGGTGCCAGATCAAGGGTTTAGTGTTGGTCTCTGCTGCTGGTAAATTGGATACTCAGTGGTGGCTGTAGCTAGGTCAGCCTTGGTGAGTGGAAGTCCATGTTGCTGAGCCCATGCATAACCTCCCTCTCTGCAACATGACCACTTTGTTGATGGGCCCATTGGTCATTGACAGGGGTGGCTGGGGAAAGATTCTGAGTGGTGGTCACAGAACGAGACATCCTATCCACTTGATTATTAAAATCCTCCTCTGCCGAGGTCACCCACTGGTGTGCAGTCACATGGGATACAAATATCTTCACAGTTTTCCACAACTCAGAGAGGTCCATCCACATACCTCTTCCCCAAATTTCTTTGTCACCAATTTTTCAATTATGCTTCTTCCAAGTGTCTGACCATTCAGTCAAACCATTGGCTACACCCCATGAATCAGTATATAATCGCACATCTGGCCATTTCTCCTTCCATGCAATGTGTATAAGAAGATGCACTGTTCAAAGTTTTGCCCGCTGGGAAGATTTCCCTTCACCACTGTCCTTCAGGGATGTCCTAGAAATGGACTGTAGTGCTGCAGCTGTCCATTTTCAGGTGTGCCTGCATATCATGCAGATCCCTCTGTAAAGCAGACCCTAGTCTTTTCTTCCTCTGTCAACTGATCATAGAGAACTCCCCATGAAGCTATCAGTGCAAGCTGGGGGAGAGAAAAGGGGGGCATGGGCATTTGAGCCGCTTGCTCATGTATCTTGCTTGTGCCTTCAGGATCCTCTCTAGCCTAATCACGTACATAACTCTTTCATTTGATAATGGAATGCCTCTGCACACCCCCACTTTGTGGTTAGATGGATCAGAAAACACCCAGTTCATGATAGGCAGTTCAGGTCACATGGTGACTAGATGACCCACAGTCAAATATTTAGTTTCTACCAAAGCCCAGTAACAGGCCAAGAGTTGCCTCTCAAAAGGAGAGTAGTTATCTTCAGCAGACAGCAGGGCCTTGCTCCAAAACCCTTGAGGCCTCTGCTGTGATTCACCTATGGAGGCCTGCCAAAGGCTCCAAACAGCATCCCTACCTGCCACTGACACCTCAAGGACCATTGGATCTGCTGGGTCATATGGCTCAAGTGGCAGAGCAGCTTGCACAGCAGCCTGGACCTGTTGCAAAGCCTTCTCCTGTTCTGGACCTCACTCAAAACTGACAGCCTTTCATGTCACTTGATAAATGGGCTGGAGTAAGGCACCCAAATGAGGAACATGTAATGTCCAGAATGCAAATAGGCCCACTAGGCATGGTGCCCTCTTCTTTGTTGTAGGAGAGGCCAAATGCAGCAACTTATTTTTCACCTTAGAAGGAATATCTTGACAGGCCACATGCCGCTGGACCCCTAGAAATTTCACTGAGGCAGCCCTGAATTTTAGTCATATTTATTTCCCATCCCATGGCACACAAATGTCTCACAAATAAGTCCAGTCTAATAAGTTTGCTACTTCTTGCTCACTGGGTCGAATCAGCATAATGCCATCAATACAATGGACAAGTGTGATATCTTGTGGAAGGGAAAAGCTATCAAGAGCTCTCCAAACAAGATTATGACACAAAGCCAAAGAACTGATATACCCCTGAGGTAGGACAGTGAAGGTATATTTCCGGCCTTGTAGCTGAAGGCAAATTGCTTCTGGCAGCCATTATGAATAGAAATGGAGAAAAAAGCATTTGCCAAATCAATGGGTGATTGGATATCAGGTATCGGGAGATGTGTTAATATTACTCAAGCAATGAAAGCACGGCCAGTACAGCAGCTGCAACTGGAATCACCACTTAGTTAAGCTTACAATAATGCACTGTCATTCTCCAAGATCCATCTGTCTTCTGCACAGGCCAAATGAGAGAGGTGAATGGAGATATGACGGGAATCACCACCCTTGCATCTTTCAAGTCCTTGATGGGGGCACTAATCTCTGCAGTCTCTCTAGGGATACAATATTGTTTTTGATTTACTATTTTTCTAGGTAAAGGCAGCTCTAATAGCTTCAATTTGGCCTTTCCCATCATAATATCCCTCATCCTACCAGTCAGGGAGCTAATGTGGGGATTCTGCCACGTGCTAAGTATGCTAAGTATATCTGTGCTGATTATGCATTCTGGTACTGGTGAAATGACCACAAAATGAGTCTGAGGACCTATTGGACCTACTGCAAAGGCAGACCTGAGCTAAAACTTCATTAATACCTGCCATAAGCCCCTACTTCAACTGAAAAACCACAGTGATGTGTTGTGTCCCCTGGAACCAATGCCAGCTCAGAGCCAGTGTCTAGTAATTCCTACAAGATCTGATCATTCCCTTTTCCTCAATGCACAGTTACCCTGCTAAAAGGTCAGAGGTTTCCCTGGGGACGCATGGGAGTAAGATTAACAGTATACATTTTTAGTAGTGTAGTGAGGTTCTCCTCAAGCATATCCAGCCTCACCTTCATTCAAGGGGTTTTGAGTCCATAAACTGGTTCCAGTCTGGAAATTGAGGGTATGTGATTGTTTTTATAATTCAAATTTGTGTTTTGTCCATTTGACCTGGAAGTTTTCTGCTTATACAAATTAAGTAAGAATGCAGTAAGTTTCCTATCAATTTCACTTCTAGGAACACCATGATTAATTATCCAATGCTGGAGCTCTACACAAGCCAAACTATTCTGATTGTTACTTTGGCTCTGCTGTCTATTATGGTAACTGCCCACCTTGCCTTTGATGGTTAAGTGCTGCCACTTGACTCCTGCCACCCTGGAATCTAACTATTCCCATTGCGTTTAAGTTTTCTAATTGAGTGACTGTGGTTCCCACTGTAAGATCTGGCATACAGAGGAAAAGCAATAACAGAGCTCTTCAAAGATGCAGGTTCTCCCCTCAAAAATCTGTTTCACAAGGTATTGGTGAAGGGTGTGTCTTCTGGGCCCTCCCAGCTGGAATGAGTAGGCCTAAAGTAACTAATACATTCCAGCATTCCAGTCTCCCTAGGCCTTTGAATCCCTTCCTCTACATTAAACCAAAGGAGATCAGGCATTTTCAGCTCTTTCTCAGTGGGCCATCTTTTGATCCATATTTCAGCTAATCAAGTAAGTAAACTATTAGTGCCCCTTTTAACTTCCTGAGCTGCATCATTAAACACAGAATTCCTGCTTAATTGACCCATATCAATAAAGTCAGTCTGATCCAAATTTATGTTCCTTCCACCATTATCCCACACCCTTAATATTTATTCCCATGCCTGTTCTCCAGATTTCTGCTTATATAAATTAGAAAACTCAAGCAGTTCTTTTGGAGTGTAGCACACTTCCTCATGATCACACTCTGAACCTCACCTGTGGGGCCTTCAGGGACTTGAGTCAAGTTATAGGTGTAGAAGCAAACTGGGTGTTAGGGGTGGTTACTGAGGAGAATCAGCATTGCCTTGCCTCAGAACTGCCTCAAAGGAGGCCACTTATAGCCTCAGGCAGTGCATGGCTAATCTCCTCAGACCAAAGTGGAAAGGCTGATGGCAGTGTGGGTGGGGAGGGGATGTTGCCACCACTGAGGACAACGTGGGTGAACAGGTTGTTTCCTCACAAAAAGTCTCATCAGAATGTTGGAGCTCAGTGCCCCAGCCACATCATCAGGGTCCTCCCACACATCCCCATTCCAAGTTGCAGGGTCTCATTCTTTTCCAATCAATGTCCTCATTTTAACAGTAGACACCTGGTGAGGCTGTGCATGAACCTTTCGTTGCAGGTCAGCCACTCACATGATAAGAGCTTGTGTCTGATTTTCCACAATTTCAGCCCTTTGTCTGCAGGAGATAAGACTCTCACTCAGGGCAATCTTCGAGGCTCAGTATCTCCTTCTGAGGCCGGGAGTTAGAATCCCTAAGCTCATCTTTTACTTTCATCACTTTGTCCAGTGAACATACGGGCAACCAACCAACTTCATTATATTCCTTGCTTCTCCACATATGGTTGAAGGAATGATGTATACAGTCACTAAACTCCTCACCTCTCAAGAGTGGTGAATCGAGAGTGTCAAATGCATTCATTTTGCATAACTCTCTAAACAGTTCACATCAAGGACTATTAGTGTTCTTCATACTATTAAAAGTAGAGTCCTTAGCATTTTTGGGTCTAATCAGATTAAGCAGCGAACTCCAGAAACTCCAAAGCCAACTAAATTAATCTATCCTTAAAATTTTGTTCCTCTAGAACCACTGCTGGTACCAAAATGCTATAATGCCTACTATCACTTAAAATTTGGTTTGTTAATTTGCTTACTAGTACTTTTAGCTCTGTGGATGGTGACAAACCACCGGAATGTATTAACCTTAGAAACAGACCGATATATGTAAGTGTGGTGAATTTTAGACAATTTTAACAAAGTGAATAAATATATATAATAAGTAATTCACCACTTTTATTAAGTGCTTTCCCAGAAACAAAGAAAATATTTAGCAGTTTCATAAATCTGGCACATTTTGAAAAATATAAAATAAGTCATTTGTGTCTATGGCTGAATTTCAATGAGTTTTATAGGGTCCTCTTAAAAAAGTACCTCGATACACACATGTCAATATAAAAATCTCTAGTATTAGGTAACAATAAATAACATAAAATTCTGCATTATTATTAGAGTATACCCTGGATTTTTTGACTTATATTAAAATGTAAATGAGTCCTAGAGGGCATTTATCAAGATAATTTATGTCATTAACAATATTAACTAATTGGCAAGTGACATCATTGTTCAAAAACAAAAAGTAGAACAATTTACTAAAATTTATATAACAGAAGTATATAAATGGAGTTATATATCTTATTTCTTATAGTAAACTGCGAAATTATATTAATGGAATCCATATTTTACAGTTGACGCTATTGAGATTCAGAGTGTGTAATTAACTTGACCAAGATACACTTGCGTAAGGGAGAATCTGAAGCTTGAACTCTGTATCTATGATACACTATTTCATCTCAAATGATTCTTTTGTGTACATTTTGCATTGAACACTTTACCTTTAATTCACAAAAATCCAGAAAATAATTAGCTCATTTTTATAGATTACTGATTAGTTTAAAATGACCTTTTTATTTAACTTAAAATTTCCAGCTTTAAGTTTTCCTTCAAAATGGAGTAAAATTTTTCTACTTGGACTGGGTTTCTCTGAACCTTCACAAAAACATGCAAATCTAGAGATGGTCCAATTCTTTTTTCTCTTGTCATCAATCCTTTCAACAAGTAGACAAGAGCAAACTCTTGTCACTTACTGCTCAGTTAATAAAAATCATGAGCACTTATTATTTCCTAAACTTAATATGTATTAATACATAACAAGCATTCCTAAAATAGTTTTGTTTCTGAACAAATATATCCATATGTAATTTCTGTATTTTATTTATTCTTTTATTCATGAAGTGCTCATTGAATGCCTAATACATGCAAACACTGTGCTGGGTGTTGGAGATACAGCTATAAGTGGAACAAAAAAAAAAGTCTTAATTTTCATGGAGCTTCCTCTTAATGATTGAAGATGGGGAAATGGAAGATAGTAGAAAATCAGTATATTACATTTTAGGTGGTGTTAACTGTTATGAAGTAAAATAAAGCAGGGGAATAATCTGGAAAATGAGATGAGAGCCAAGATTGGAGCAAAACAAGGGAGTGCACTCTGTGACTTCCTGCAGGGGGAAGCTTTCTATGCAGAGGTGACACAGGGAAGGAGGAGCAAGCATGACCTGTTCAAGGAGCAAAAATTGGCCATTGTGGCTGGAGCAGTTGGAAATGAATGGGACAGTGATAAGAAATAAGGTCAGAGAGGCAGTGGGGATGGGAAGGTAGGACATTTAGGATCTTTGGATTTTCTGAGAAAGATGAGAAGCTATTAGATATTTTTAAGCAGAGGAATATGATTCTTTAATTTCCTATTTGAAAGAATCACACTGGCTGCTTTTTGTAGAACAGACTATAGTAGGCAAGCTAGAAAATAAGAAACCAAGTGAAAGTCTCATTAAACAATCCAGGTGGGAGAAAACAGTGGTTAGAATGAGCATAACAGAGGTGTAGATGGTAAGAAGCAGTCATATTTGTGATATATTTTGAAGATACAGCCAACAAGATTTTCTGACAGAATGTGGGATTCAATAGGCAGGATTTCTGATGGAGGAATTAAGAAAATGCAGTTACACTTCGTTGGGACAATTTACCCTTAGTAGTATCTGAAATAATTCAAAGGGAATTAGTGTGATTTCATTATATGTTGGTGTTCCTATAATGTATGTGTATAGTTTTGATTTCACAATATTTGCTTATAAAAAGGCAGATGAAAAATAAAAGTATGTAAATGCCTAAAAAGACATAAAGTGAAAAACAGGTCAAGTGAAATAACAGTAAATAAGATGAATCTTCCAAATCAGTAGCCAAAGTGTTTTGTTTAGACACAAAATAGGGTTCCCACTGATTCACTTTGGCATTTTCTGCTGATCATGCTGGTTGTTTGAGATTGAAAGCACTGGCTGAGACAGTTGACATAAGCAGGGCCAAATGGAAATGCACAGAAGCAGTGACATAACTCTACAACAACATCAACAACTCCAGGAAGTGATTCAAAATGGAGAGTGTCTCTCATAATATTACTTTTCTACATGAATTCCCAAAACTGAATTCTTCACTTTATATTAAATACACAGTAAACTATATCTTTTCTATCTTTATCTTTTTGTCTAGAACTGTTAAAAATGATAAAACTTCCCACTTTTTAAAATCATTTAACCTTTCTGTATCTCATGCCAGTATTTATGATTAACAGCCTACAAAATCTTAGAGTTTAATTATTTTCATTTGCACTTAAAAGTTCTTACTGATAATACTTCACTCATGTCCTTATTAGTTATTCCTTCATAGTGAATCATAGTAGTCCAACTGTATGCCTACTCTGTAATATATGTTATTTGAGGTTGTCAATCATCTTGTATTTTTATTCTACTGTAATTTGTAATTTTGTCTCTCTATATAGACTAAGAGTGCCTGGAGGTCAGGAAACTTGCCATATTCAAACTGTATTCTTAACACATAGCGTAGTGCCTTAACAAATATTTACAAAGGAAGAAATAAATAAATGGATACATAATTTGGGTCTTATAACTGAAACTGTATATATGATTTTCTGGAATTTAAAAATATGAACTTTGAAGTAAATGTCTTTGCAAAATTGGTTTCCATAGAAACAAAAATAGCCAATTTCTTTGTTTTTTTTTTATTAATGTAGCACAATGCTCTTGAGAGTTGTCCATGCTATTGTATGTATCAGAGATTTTTTTTTTTTTGGTGAGAAGAAATATTCCACTAAATGATGAAAGTCTGAATATTTAACTCTAATATTGTGAAATCATTGCCAGTTGTCAATGTGCCATACATGTTGAGGAAATGAAAGAAAATGAGAAATAAGCAAATGTTTCCCAGCATTTTCCTAAACACCTCTTTCAGTTCCCACTTTTGTACTTATACTCATTTGTACTTGGAAGGAAACAGTGCACGAACCAAGTGTTACCATTAAATGAAGTGAAAGTTCTTCTTTTATGGTGATATAAGCTTGATTAGATAATAAAACTGTGAAATCTCAAGACATCTTTTATTTTATTTTCTAATTTTGTAAGTTGAATTAATTTTGCTTTTTAGTATATTATTTTATCGATCCATCTCACATCACTACTAGAGCTATACAGGATTTTTTTTTTTCTTCTAGAATTTCTCAAATTACAAAAACTCCTTTTAGAATAAGTTCTTGACTATATTCTAATATTTCTGATTTCCTTAACTTACACATTTGAAGGATTTGGCATAACACAGGCAAAATAATATAGACTTCAAAGTCAAATTAGTTTACTTTTTCCTGCCTTTTACAATTATTATCTACTTAAGCTTGAAAAGTTTTCTAACCATTCTACCCATGCGTTCTGTCTTCTGTTGGACAATGATAATGATTCATATAATTGTTGTAAGAGATAGATCAGCGTTCGGCTAGCAAGATGACCAAATAGAAACAGCTCCAGTCTGCAGCACCCAGCAAGACCAACACAGAAAGCGGGTGATTTCTGCCTTTCCAACTGAGGTTCATCTCATTGAGACTGGTTAGGCAGTGGGTGCAGCCTATGGAAGGTGAGCAGAAGCAGGGTGGGGCATTGCCTCACCTGGGAAGTGCAAGAAGCAGAGGGCCTCACTTTCCCAGCCAAGGGATGCTGTCAGGGACTGTGCTATCTGGCCCAAATACTACACTTTTCCTAAGGTTCATGTCCTTTGCAGGGACATGGATGAAGCTGGAAACCATTCTCCTCAGCAAACTAACACAGGAACAGAAGACTAAACATCACATGTTCTCACTCTTAAGTGGGAGTTGAACAATGAGAACAAGTGGACACAGGGCGGGGAACAACACACAATTGGGCCTGTCTAGGGGTGGGGGAAAAGGGGAGGGAGAACATTAGAACAAATACCTGATGCATGTGGGGTTTAAACCCCAGATGACAGGTTGATAGGCGCAGCAAATCCATGGCACATTTATACCTATGTAACAAACTTGCCCGTTCAGCACATGTATCCCAAAACTTAAAGTAAAAAAAAAAAAGAAAAGAAAAAGAGAAATAGATTAGATATTCATACAGGTTTCTCATAAATGTTTGTTTCCTATTGATAATAACTGACTTGTCTATTTTTACAGGTAACAGCACTTTATTTTAAACCCCTGTCCAGATCTGTTGGTTATTAGTTGCTTCTTTTTTCCCAAGGATTTTCTTAATGCAAGTATATGTACTCTCACCGGCTTGTTCTGCTCAAATCTTTAGTGTTGAACAGGGAAGTACATAAATATAATCTATTTTTATAGCTTTATTGAAGTATAATGAACAAATAAAATTGTATATATTCAAGGTGTACAATGTGGTAAATTTATATGTGTATACATTGTGTAATGATTACTACAATAAAATTAATTAGTATATCCACACCACACATGGTTGCCATTTTATGTGTGTGGTAAGGACACTTGAAATCTACTTTCATCAAATTTCAAGTAAACAACACTGTATTACTAAATATAGTCAGCGTGCTATATATTAGATACCCAGAATTTATTCATTTTAATATGAAAGTTTTTATACTTTGACCAACAACTTTTGATTTCCCTCACTCCCTAGCTCTGCCAACTACTGTTCTACCCTCTGCTTCTATTAGTTCATTTTTTTTTAAGACTCGCCATATAAGTGAGGTCATACAGTATTTGTGTTTCTGTGTCTTACTTTTTTCACTTAGTACAATGTTTTCTAGGTTCATCCATATTGTTGAAAATGGCAAGATTTCTATTTTTTACTTCTGAATAATATCATTGTGTATATGCAAGCATTAGCATTTAAATAGTAAATTTAGAAAAACCAAGAGTGTTTATTCCTTATACATGTTTATAGTGTTTTCTGGAATAAATAAAATTTAAAGACTCACATACATGGATTATGACTAAGAGCAAATATTGTTTACTGGGAATGACAAGAAAGTTTTAACCTCATATATTATATTTAATTGATTGTATATGGCTCTAATAAGTGTATCTTTCTGAGAAGGAAGCTGAGAGTGTCCTGGCTCACAGGAAATGCCGATTGGGATTAATTAATTATTTAATTAATTGGTATTCATTAGTTAATTAGCAATTGTGCTATACTCCTCATTGTGGTCAAATTTTGGCAAATGCGACATTTTTTTCTAAAGGCAGCTTGATTCATTTAGATGAGTATAAACAATGAACTTTTACATATCTTTGTGCTATGTGCACTAAATGGTGGCTAAATTGATTTGTTGTTTTCGGTTGCATGAATTGGACCATAACATTATATTTTGTTTTAGCATCCAAATAAATGCTGTACTTGTTTGAATAAGATTAATTTAAAAAATATAAATATACATCATCAATGTAAATCATTATTCTGGGTTTAAAAATAAATTTCATTCTTTATTTCTTCCCAAATTCAGCAATATTTCCCAATGAGAACCTACATGTTTGAAAAATAAAATGTTGACAGTAAGTATCAAGGAGGCTTTTAACTCAGTTTCAGTGGGGATGGGAGGGTAGAAGTCAAAGGTGCACAAGCCAAATGAACAAGGCAAGAAATAAAATAAAACACACAGACACACAGACACACAGACACACACAGACACACACACAGCATTTCCACAGCTTTAAATAGTATACTGGTATGCCACAATATCTTATGTATTTTATGCCAATGAAAAACAGCTTTTCATCAATAGAGATTATTATGCTTAGTATAATTAGAAGAAAAAAATTTAAAAATCTCTCTAACTTGGAAACAAGTGAACTTCATGTTTCTTGTTCTGCTTTTTATATTAAAAATGTATGCCTGTTTTGTAGAATAACTAAAGCAAGCTACAGAGGTGATTCATGAAATAAACAATTTCTGCCTGATGTTCAAAGTGAACTTAGTCAAACCTATGTAATTTCATATCTGTTATTTTCTTTTCTATCAACACATGCAATTTGAATGGAAAAGTAACAGCAAAGTATAACACTAGAGTAACATACGTATATAATAATATATTTTTATAGAATGTAATACATATACTTTTGCAAGTACTACATCCCTTTCATACAACTATGCCTTCATAGCTTTCTTATAATGCTCAAATGGCAATGAAGAATTTCAGTATGAAGACCTACATTTCATATGATGAAAAAATTGTCATGAAGAAAAGACATTTACTATGCTGTACTTAAAGACAATATATTGGTGGAGAGATGAGTCAAAGGAGAAAATATAAACATAATCTATGTTAGAAGTATTTCTTTTATCTAAGTCTTCCTGGCTAAATTCTGGAATGTGGACTGTGTTATGCAGCTGAAATAGAGTTCATAAATTTAATTTAAATGCCATTATTTTATACAGTAACTTTGTTGTGGTTATCAAAACCCACAAATTTTCTGGTACTTTAACTTTGCAATACCCTACAAATACAGTTTATTAGTAGTAGTTGTATGTTCTTTAGGTCGGAATAACATTTATATTTGCTTTAGAAACCACGTCTTTTCAATGCCTTTTTAAGGCTATGATAACAAAACCTTAGCCACTTTGGTCCAAGATCTCACAAGCATTACTCAAGCTGTGTCATATTGATCCCTTGTGTTTGACTTTATCATTGTAGAGCCTTTGGGTGTCAAATATAGGAAAATTTTAATTAAATTGTTGCTTGCAATATAAAGAAAATCTACATTTAGTAGCTGAGAATGGAGCTAAGCAGAAATAAGCTGTAAGCATGGGGAGAAGCAAACAAAAAGAGGGGAGGGTGTGCAGAGATAGAGACAGACAGAGATGAAGAGAGAGAGAGAGAGAGAGAGACCAAAAGCGGTCTGGTTGGCTCTTTTCTCCACAGCCATCCCAGGGGACTGTTCACAAGTTCCTCTGTATCTAGATTTATATCATTTGTATCATAAAAGAGTAGACAGAAAGGTACAGGTACTTAGTAAAAAAGAATAAAACCAAGTAAAGTGTGTGACTAATATTGCTGTCTAACATTTGAAGCTTTGTGTTTAATCATATTGAAAGTTACATATTTTGCCAGTATTCTTATTATCTACTAAGAGGTATATTACATTTAATCAACTTATTCTGATAGTGGAATAAAAGTGGATTTTCCAACTTGACATAATCCAGATTTAAGAATTTACATATTACATCAATCCATTGCTAGTTTTAAATTTTCCTTGTATGTGCTAAACTGGCAATTGAGGCAATATAGGATATTCTGCATAAGTTCTGAATTGTCAAAATTAAGTTAAATATGGCATTACTGCATTTCAGGAGACTTTCTGGAATGGGTTTGCAAACTGAATTTAGATAAGATTATGAAGTAATGTAGTAACGGAACAGATTTGGGCTAAAGAAAAAACATAACATATTAGCAGGAAGAGTTCAGACAGGTATAGTTAGCAAGTGAAAGATACGCAAATGGAAACATTTGACTTGACATAGAAACAAGAATAGTACCAAATTATTAAAGAAGTGCTTAGGGTGGGCACTCTAGAAAGAGTAGTCTTACCAAGACTGCTAAGAAACAAAGCAGGTTGATAATATGATGTCTCCGCATAGTGTTAGAAGAGTTCGTGAGAACAGAATGAAGAAGCAAAACCCTGTTGATAACTCAGTTGTCAGAGAAAATTTGACTCTGGTTACAAACTTGTAAACCTGACTCAGCAACATAATCCTAGAAGAAACTGGACCTATTGATCTTAAAAGCAAATGCAATCTATTTGATATTGGAGAAAAAAAACAGGCACACACTTGCCAAAAATTTCCTTCCAACATATACTATTTTTATCCAGAAAGACTTTCAAGACACCTTCTACTATGCTAGAATTTCACCAAAGTTTTGGTACACACACTCACCTAAGAATTGTTTGCTACCACTTAGCATTTGGTGTTCTATGCAACTGGTTGTCCAGCAGACACCTTAATCCATCTGTGTGCACAGAATGTTAGTAAGTTAGGGAGATGATTCAAGAGGGCTAAGTTTAATAAGCAAAATAATTGGTTAGCGGAAAATAAGAACATAAAGAAGAGTTGTAGTACTATAATATTATAATATAAGTTTAACATAATTTGGAAAAACTTCAAAGATGTAGGTAGAGATTTAGGGAGCAAAGCTGTATAACTCTCACTCTCTTACATGTGTTTTGGCTGAACAGACCAGGCCATGTTTGCCTTTTCACCGAGGTCATGGAACCAAGTTGAAAATTCAGATAGCTGCTGCTGCTCCAGGTCCTTCATATTGCTCATAGAGTAACCAGATGTAACCTTACCTCGTGCCCTGCTACGCATCTCTCCCTGTGTACCCCAGGACTTCCTTGGTGCCACCAAAGCATGAGGTTCCAATGAGTCACACTGGTGGCTACAGATGTGTATTAACTTGACCAGTGCACTGTGGCTTACTATTTGGATGGCACTACTTCTGTAATGGGCTCTAGATTTTCTTGCAGAACCAAAAGGACTGGGAGGTTCAAATTTTGTTAATACAAAAATAACAAATTAATCTTTCCCAGTTCTTCCTCAATGAACTCTTTAGAGATGCAGTATACGATCTCTTTGAAAGGATCAAGCAACCAGCTGTATGTTCTGAAAAATTGTAGTTACGTATTCCCTAATATTCACTGTAATTCCTTTTCTGCCTTACTCCCTTTATTCTCTCACTCCTGCTTTCCTGCCTTACTCCCTTTATTCTCTCACTCCTGCTTACCTGGTATTGCATTCCCAGTAAAGAATTAGCAGCTTTTTTTTTTTTTTTTTTCTTTAGCCTCTCTGTGATGGTTAATACTAAGTGTCAGCTTGATTGAATTGAAGGATGAAAAGAATTGATCCTGGGTGTGTCTGTGAGGGTGTTGCCGAAGGAGATTAACATTTGAGTCAGTTGGCTGGGAAAGGTAGGTCTTCCCTTAATCTGGGTGGGCACCATGTAATCACCTGCCAGTCTGGCTAGACTATAAAGCAGGCAGAAAAATGTGAAAAGACAAGACCGGCCTAGCCTCCCAGCCTACATCTTTCTCCTGTGCTGGATGTTTCCTGCCCTCGAACATCAGACTCCGAGTTCCTCAGTTTTGGGACTCAGACTGGTTCTCCAAGCTCCTCAGCTTGCAGACAGCCTATTGTGGGGCCTTGTGATCGTGTTAGTTAATACTTAACAAACTCTCCTTTGTATATATGTCAATACATATATATATATATATACACATACATATCTCCTGTTAGTTCTGTCCCCCAAGAGAACCCTGGCTAATACAACCTCTAAGTAAAAACAATGTTAAAAAATAAAAATAAGAAAAAACTTAAAAATAGCACAAATCCAGGATCAAAACAAGTGAGTACAAAGAGATAGAAGATGGATGGGGTTTTTGAAGGAGATGAAATGTAGGAGAACACTGGCTAGTTATATATGTTGAGGAGAATCGGGGATGAATGCCAAGCTTGGGCGTTTTTGTATGGTTAAAGGTTGCTGGTATTTACTGAAAGCCTAAGTTGAGAAGGAAGACAGTGAGTTTTGTGGATAATAATAATTACTCAATTTTGACATTCTCAGTTTCAGATCTTAGATAAATTACCAAGTTGAAATTTAAATGACCCCTAGATAGTGAGATAGTTGTTGTGTTAGGAAAGGCATAAGAGGAAAAAATTATGAAGATAACTAATGTTTGATGAGCAAATGGTATAAAAAGACCTTTGGAAATAATTTTCCCCACAAAGGAAATTCTAAAATTTCAATATATTTTTTTCTAAAGCACTTATGTTTAGGTAATATTACCTATACTAGGGAAGAGGTAAACTCTAACACTGTGAAACTATTTAACACTTTACATCAGGACAAGGTAGATTTCCTTTTATTTTTTTTTTCTCCAATTTACAGTCTTGATTTTATCCATGAACTAACTAAACCTCAATGAATAAGTAAAATTTTCATAATACTTTTAAATTCTTTATCTCATTTATACTTTGAAGTGACCATGTGATATAAGATTTACAATCTTATTTTTCCGAGAATGTAAGTGCCTTACTTATGGATACATGGACATAACTTAGTCTGAAACATGTTTTTTTTAAATTCAGTTCTTTTCTGATATGTGTTTCTATGTTTGTTGTACATATTTGTTATATTCGCTATGATAGCTGTGTATTTAATTTGTGGTGTGATTTGGCAAATGATCGTGGTGTGATTTCACAAATGAGAGAGAGAGAGAGTCTCACTCACCAACCATCACGCCCAGCTAATTTTTGTATTTTTAGTAGAGATAGGGTTTCGCCATGGTGGCCAGGTTGGTCTTGAACTCCTGACCTCATGTGATCTGACCACCTCAGTTTCCCAAAGGGTTGAAATTACAAGCATGAGCCACTGTACCAGGCCCACCAATGCCATTTTTTCTTTTTTTTTCTTTTTTTTTTTTTTTGAGACGGAGTCTCGCTCTGTCGCCCAGGCTGGGGTGCAGTGGCCGGATCTCAGCTCACTGCAAGCTCCACCCCCCGGGTTTTTACGCCATTCTCCTGCCTCAGCCTCCCGAGTAGCTGGGACTACAGGTGCCCGCCACCTCGCCTGGCTAGTTTTTTGTATTTTTTAGTAGAGATGGGGTTTCACCGTGTTAGCCAGGATGGTCTCGATCTCCTGACCTCGTGATCCGCCTGTCTCGGCAGCACATAACTGTGATATACACTTCAATAAAGTAAATCAAGAATGGTACTATGTATGTTTTGACATTATTATTTGTATGAATATTATTTCACATTAAGAGTAATTATTATTACTGCTATTATTATTATTATTTTGAGGTTCCATTTTGCTCTGTCACTTATGCTGAAGTGCAGTGGTAAGACATAGTCTTATTGCAGCCTCCAACTCCTGGGCTCAAGTGATTCTCCCATCTCAGTCCCCTAAGCAGCTGGGACTACAGGCTTAAGCCACCATGCCTGGCAAGGAGTAATTTATATGTTATATTATATTATATTATATTATATTATATTATATTATATTATATTATATTATATTATATTATATCAAATATATGGGCAAGTTCCTCAATGAGCATACACTAAAGGTAAAATAATTAAAAGTGCTTTAAAGTGAAGAACTATGGACTAGAATTTGTGAGAGCTTATTTTAGGGCCTCTGTTTCTATCAATATGAAAATAGTGAATGCTGTAAACTTCCTAACAAATAATCTCTATAAGTTCTTGAAGTGATATTTAAAACATCATTTTTCTTTCATGCCTGAAAAAAAGTTTTAAGAATATTCTAAAATAAGGAAAAAGTGTTTGAAAACATGAGAAATTTATGCCTAGAGCATCAGTGGGTTCAGAACAAAAATATTTGAACATTCAGGCTTTGGAGTTGAATGCAATTCAAGAACAAGTACTAACTAACTGAGTAAATAAATATATAAATAAATAAAAGAAAAAAGATGGTCCAAGAGGAACAGTCTGGGACACGAAGGGTAGAGTGAATAAAAGGAATTACTGACTTAGTTAGTTTAAATAAACATTGATGGTTTAAAACAAAAATAATAGTTATTAGACAGACATAGGTTGACTTTGTTCTATAATATTTACTAGATATCTAGTAATATTTCTTTGTCTAGATACTTTAGTTGCATCTCTTGTCAAATCCAGTTATCTGCTTACAAGAGAAACACTTAAAACTCACCTGTATGAGGAAACATTAGTAGAAAGATATGCCAAGCAGGTACTACCTAGAGGAAAATTGGTAAACCTGATGCAAGTGAATCCCCAAACTGCAGCTGGGCCCAGGAGGGTTCTTGGCTTTGTGTAAGAAAGAATTCAAAAGAGAGTCAACAATGTAAAGTGAAAGCAAAGCAAATTTATTACAGCAACAGAGTAGAAGAATATGGCTGCTCCATACACAGAACAGGGTTACCCCATAGGCAGTGTAGCAGTCATGGATTGCTGGCTGGCTATATTTATACTAACTCCATCCTCTATAGTAAATAAGGGGTGAGTTATTCATTAATATTCTAGAAAAGGAGGTGGGGAGTTTTTCAGAACCAAGAGTTCCTCCCCCTTTAAACCATATAAGGTAACTTCTGAGCATTGCCTTGGCATTTGTAATCTGTCATGGGACTGGTGGGAGTGTCTTTGGCTGCTAATTCATTACAATTAGCATATACTGAGCAATGAAGGCAACCAGAGGTCGCTTTCACCACCATTTTGGTTTTAACTGGTTTTAGTAGGTTTTTTTACTGCATCCTGTTTTGACCAGATCCTGTTCTGATCAGCAGGGTAGTGAGTGCTGTGTAAAATTCAAATCCTGCTGATCTCTTACCGAAAAATTATTAATATCATTCAAAACAGACACTCATTGTAAAACCATCATTAAAGTTGAAAATATTCAATACATAATATTAAAAGGCCAATGTGGTAAGCAGAATAATGTTCCCTCCAAGGACGTCCACATTATAATTCTTATATCCAATGAACATGTTATATTGCACAACAAAGGTGAATTTAGGTTGCAGATGAAATTAAGATTGCTAATCAGATGATCATAAAAGAGGGAGATCATCCTGTATTATTTGGGTGGACCAATGTAATCATGCAATTTTTAAATGGAAGCAAAAGAAAGTTCAGAAAGAGTTGTGAAGATGCAAGTAGGGTGAGAGATATATTATGCTGCCAGCTTTGAAGATGAAGGATAGGAGCTCCTGGCCAAGCAATGTGGGTGGTACTAGAAGCTGGAAAAGGCAGTGAAATAGATTTCCCCTACAGCTCCCAGAAGGGAACACAGCTAAGCTGACACTTTGATTTAGTGCAGATACCCATGGTAGACTTCTAACCTACAGAACTGTAAGATAACAAATTGATGTTGTTTTTCTTTTTTTTTTTAAGCCACTAAATCTGTGGTAATTTGTTATAACAGCAATAGGAAACAAACACAACTAGAATGATATTATAGAGATCACAGAATAAAAATTTACGGAAGTATACAGATCAAGTGACATGTAACAGATTTACTCTCATGATAACTAATCTCCCTGGATAACTCATTAATTTAATAATTCAATAATTCATGAATGGATTACTCTATTTACGAGGGCAGAGTTATGATAATCCAATCTCCTCCCCAAAGTCCCATTTCTCAACACTGACGCAAGTTTCAAACACATAAAATTTGATAAGACACATTCAAGCAGTAGCATATGGGTAATATTTTTTTTTTTTCTTGAATCAGGAGGTTTGTGTTTTCTCTCACCATTTAAAAAACTGTGACTTACCATGGCTTTTCGGCTTGCAAACAGGGTGAAATCTCAGATCTTCAGAGTAGTTAACTGTTCTGGAGCCAATTTGCGCTGACTCTGAAGAGCTGATTAGGTACAATTCTTTCTAACTCTGGATTCAGTTACATTGCATTGGTAAATTAAACTTGGCCATGTTGTGAATATTCACACCATGGAAATTGACCAACAATACAAATTATGGTTTTGTTTAGTTTTGTTTTTGTTTTTGTTTTTTTTTCCCTGGAAAGTTCCTATTAAAAATTTACCAGCTCAACATGGAACTAGAGACAAATAGAATCCTGAATGATGATAGCACTTTTACGCATTTGAATAAGGATTTAAAATATTTCATACAAAAAACAATAGAATGAGCAATTTTACAGTTGAAATCTGTCAAATAATCAAGACTCACCCAAAAAAAAAAAAAAAAAAAAATCTCTTTCAGATAATAGTAAAAAGAGGGAAGACTCCCCAAATTATTCTGAGATTAATGTGAATTTAATATCAAACCCAATATAAATACCAGGATAAATGAAAACTAATTTCACTTATGTTTGCATATACAAGTATCCTAAACACAATAAAGTACATCAATTTTAAAAGTGTAGCAGAAAAATGTAATATAGCATTAATATGTTTTTAGTATTCTACAAACTGTCACAGAATGTTCACACTTGAAATATCTCAAAATAATTTATCACATGAATGGTGAAAATTAAAACAATAAAATTATCTCAATTGATGCATTTGCTAGAATTCACTATTAAATCATGATTTTTTTTAAAAAAGCAGGAAACTCTGAACAAATTGCAACATCTTTAAACTAACAAATGATGACTTCCAAAATATTGCAGGAACCATCATTTTTCATGTCTGTATATAAAAGAAATCTCATAAAAATAAATTGTGAGGCTTGCTGTAACCAATTATATTCAATGCTCTACAAAGTTTTAATCTGTGCAGTATGTAAACTGTACAAAAGTGATAGGAATTACAAGAATTTAATTATCATTGTTTAGAAATGCTACAATTGCCTATACAGAGAACCCAACGGATCTACAGAAAAATGATTAACGTTAATTAAGATAACACAGCAATTTTATAAAACATACAGTCCATATCCAAATATTAGTTATATTTTTATATACTAGCTACAATTAGAAAATTATTCTGGCTGCTAGAATTCTAGAGAATTATCGGAGGAACCAGCCCCCAATATTTCAATGTAGGTCCTTTCTATTTTCCATAAGTGTTGGCTAGCTGAGAAATAAAGAGAAAGAGTACAAAGAGAGGAATTTTACAGTTGGACCTCCAGGGATGACATCACATATTGGTAGGACCATGATACCCACCTGAGTTGCAAAAACAGCAGGTTTTTACTGAGGATTTCAAAAGAGGAGGGAGTGCAAGAACAGGGAGTAGGCCACAAAATCACATGCTTCAAAGGGCAAAAAGGAGAACAAAGATCACATGCTTCTGAGGCCAATAAAGATCACAAGGCAAAGGGCAAAATCAGAAACTCCTGATAAGGGTCTATGTTCAGCTGTGCACATATTGACTTGATAAACATCTTAAACAACAGAAAATAGAGTTTGAGAGCAAAGAACCAGTCTGACCTCAAATTTACCAGGGTGGGGTTTCTTCCCCACCCTAATAAGCTTGAGGGTACTGCAGGAGACCAGAGGGTATTTCAGTCCTTATTTCAACCACATAAGACAGACACTTCCAAAGTGGCCGTTTATAGACCTCCCTCCAGGAATGCATACATTTCCCAGGGTCTTAATTATGAATATTCTTTGTTAGGAAAAGAATTCAGTGATATCTTCCTTACTTGCACGTCCATTTAGAGGCTCTCTGCAAGAAGAAAAATACGGCTCTATTTTGCCTGACCCCACAGGCAGGCAGACTTTGTGTTTGTCTTCCCTTGTTCCCTAAAATTGCTGTTATTCTGTTCTTTCTCAAGGTGCAATGATTTCATATTGTTCAAACACACATGTTTTACAATCAATTTATACAGTTAACACCGTCATCACAGTGATCCTGAGGTGACATACATCTTCAGCTTACGAAGATAACAAGATTAAGAGATTATAATAAAGACAGACATAAGAAATTATGAAAGTATTATTAGGGAAGTGATAAGTGTCCATGAAATCTTCATGATTTATGTTCCTCTGATGTGACTTCAGCCGGTCCCTCCATTTGGGATTTGGGGTCCCTGACTTCCCACAACATCTCTCCCTTTCTTTTTTTTTTTTTTTTTTTTTTTTTTTTTTGGAGTCTCACTCTTTTGCCCAGGCTGGAGTGCAGTGGCGTGATCTCCACTTACTGCAAGCTCTGCCTCCTGGGTTCACACCATTCTCCTGCCTCAGCCTCCCATGTAGCTGGGACTACAGATGCCGGCCACCACGCTCGGCTAATTTTTTGTATTTTTAGTAGAGACGGAGTTTCACCATGTTAGCCAGGATGGTCTCGATCGCCTGACTTCGTGATCTGCCTGTCTCGGCCTCCCAAACTGCTGGGATTATCCCTTTCTTTTTATATAAATGTGCCATGGTGTTGAAGGCTTGTTCATTCTCTCAGTTTTGATGCAGGATTCTTTGGTCCAGCACACTAAAAACAAGCTGATTAAACAGATAAACATAATTCCAAAATTTACTACAGTGGAGCCCCCAATAGACTTAATCCAAGTCATGGGGTTTAGTCCAGAAAGGCTTTCTACCACCTGATCTATCGCCTCAGTTCCAGGCACAATGGATAAATTAGCCTGAGATGCTTTGAAAAGTTGTTTCTTTAATTTAGTTATGTCCAAGGATAAATTATCTTCCCTACCCAGAAGGTGTCCTTTGACCATTTCCCATGAGTGATCGATCTCATTGTAGGAATATGGTGTGATACAAAAATCGGAAGTATTCCAATTGCACTGCAATTGCACTGCATTTGCATATGATGTTCGAGACTCATTAGCCGATCCCCAAGCCAAATAGCAGACTGTCTTAAATCATTAGTTTGATTAACTAATTTTTGATCAATGCCTTGTTGAGAATTCCACATTTGGGTGATATTGGCTTGCCAATCATTAACAAAATGAGCCTTTTGAATAGATTGAAGTAACGCCATTCTGGCAGTGGTGGCCAGTGCAGTGGCTGTAATTAGGCCCATGATCACAACAATTAAAGTGAAAACAAATCTCTCAGATCTTTTGAGAATTCGTTGTAACACTTCATTAATTAAATGTACTAAGGGGGAAGATTCCCAAGGTCTGGATAAGGTTACTGGTATCCGGATTCCTTCTCAAGCTCGAACCAACATTATACTTTTCCTAGGGTCAAAACAGGAGTTAACACAAGTGTATAAATGACAATTAATGCTTTGGACAGTTTGATTGTTTGTCCAAATTTTGATTTTTCCCACTAGCAGCATGTAAGAAGGCTTAACACAACTCTGTATAGGAATAGTCAAGTTGGAGGTAAACAAAGCAGAAAGTCTGAAGCTACATTGATACTGAGGGAGAGGAGCGGTGGTGGCCACGCCAGATGTTCTCTGCCATAAAGAAGCAAACCAAGATGCCCGGGGAAGCCAACGAGGTAAAGGGGCATACCTGTGTTGATAAGAATTATCATAATGCCAGTTGGAGTCCCATAAGGAGGATTGGCATCAAAAAGAGGAAAAGGGCTCAGAGGGGATTTATCATGGTGTTCAGAATCACAGATGTGAGGGGCGGTAGTGGGGACAACAGACAGAAAAGTTTCCCCTTCCCATACTCACAGCTGGACATGGCAATATCCAATTTCCAAAGTTCTGGGTATCCTGGGCTCAGAATGGGAAATATCATATGAGACCTTGTGGGGGTAATGTCTTTATCTTCTCATTTTAAGGGAAAGAATGAACTGAACCTCCTATGTGAAGTAGGATGATGATTCTCGTCCTCCCAATAATAAATAAAATAATTAGCCTCCAGGCATTCCCTTCTGCCAGAGGAGCAATTGTTTTTTAAATAGCCCTTTGGTGTCCAGTCTACTACTAAATCATAAGATTCATTTTTTAATATTACTGCATGTGAATTAACACAATCTTCTCAAATTAAAGTTTTAGATGGGCCCTCAAAATTTTTAGGACATGGTTTTCCTGGAGGTTTATATTGAAAGTATGGGGTATCTCCTATTACTCCCCTTTTCGTTTGTCTTAAATGAGAAATGGAGAGGCCAGAGACCAAATGCCCACATTCCCCTGTGGCTAATCTCTCTGAAAGATAAGCAGCCCAGATTTGAGTTTCTAGATGTATACAACCAGGTGCATATCCGAGGCACAGAGGAGGGTATTTACAACCCATAGTAACATTAAATGCAGTGCCTTCTTCTCCTGGTTGAGTGGGGCAATGGTCATCTGCAGCTCCAGGGATCCACATACTATCATTAGTATAGATTTCCACAGGAGCATCCATCCAGGTGAGAGGTCGAATAAGTGTAGGAAAAGGCACATAGGCTCAATAAGAATAGTAGCAGGTAAATCAATGTGAGAGGAAACTGGTGAGACAGAAAGTATGAGGAGGAGAATTATTAAATAAAACGTATTGTAAGCGATATCCAGTGTTGAGGGAGGAAGAGAAGAACAGAGGGATGTTATTTTTAGGATAATAGGAATGGTGAGATTTTTAGGTTTAGGAGAAGTGGGATTAGTTAGAGGGGTCTCCGTTGTCATTAGGGAGGATTGACCCCTACCCATTTCGATTTGGTGTGCCAGTTTCTGAGGAGTCGGCACAGATCTCACCATGTATGAGGGCAGTCTTTGACATGGACGTCTTTTCCCTGTGGTTTTCACTGTCAGGATTCACATGAAGTTAAAGTCTCCTAGTGGGCACCCAGACGGGGGATTGATATCTCCTGGTGAAACACAAGGATACCCTCTTCCACACATTATAATTGTTCCAGGTTCCCAGGTATTGATTTGGGAGTTTTTCCGTAACACTGGCTTGCCTTCATTCAGGGAGAATTTTTTGCTTGTATAATGGCATTCAACTGCAGTCATAGTGTTTTCTTTAGGAACATTTAGAAAGTTTAAAGTAAATAATGGTAAATGTAATTGGGAGTGAGGAGTAGTTAAATTATGCTTTTGTTGCTCAGACTGTTTGGACAACTGAGTTTTTAAAGTGCAACTGACCCGTTCCACCACAGTGGATTGTAAGGGATTCCGGTAATATGGGAAATTCCCCATTGTTGCATAAATAAATCAAAAGCCTTGCTAACATATCCAGGGGTGTTGTCTGTTTCTATCTGATATGGAAGCCCCATAACTGCAAAGCCAGAATACAGATGTCTTTTAACATAGGTCATGCCTTCTCCCGTTTGGCAAGTAACCCAAATAAAGCCTGAAAAGGTGTCTACAGAAACATGTACATGTGAAAGTCTGCCAAAGGAGCTAACATGAGTCACATCCATTTGCCATAAATCATTAGGAGCTAGGCCTCTAGGATTAATGCCAGGTTCTTGATTTGGAAGTATAAGAACTTGGCACTGAGGGCAGCAGTGGACAATAAGCTTAACCTCCTTCCAGGTGAGAGCAAATTTATCTTTTAATCCAGCAGCATTGACATAAGTGCAATTACGGAACTCCTGAACTTCTTCGGTTGCAAAAGAGATCAAACAGTCAACTTTATGGTTACCAGCAGACATGGGTCCCAGTAAAGTGGTATGAGATCTAATATGTGTAATATAGAAAGGGTGTCTACATTGGCGAACCACCTGTTTATTATAACCTTGAAAATAAAGAAACCAATTCATAATCATCAACGTATTTGATAGTAGCGGTTTCTATATTTTTAGTGGCATGTACAACATAGGCAGAATCAGAGACAATATTTTAAGGTTTGGGGAAATCCTGTAAGGCAGTAATTACAGAAATTAACTCTGCCTTTTGAGCAGAGGTATAAGGAATAGAAACAAGCTGGTCTGTAGGACCCACACAACCAGCATTGCCATTACTGGAGCCATCAGTGAACACTGTGACAGCCTCAGGAATGGGCTGATCCTTGGTCAATCGAGGGACCACCCAAGAAGTCATTTTTATAAAATCAAACAATTTGTTCTTTGGATAATGATAGTCAATAACAATGATAAAATCTGCCAAGTGAATTTGCCACAGTATGGAATGTTGAAAAGCAGCTTCAACTTCCAGCCAATTTAAAGAAATCACAATTAAATTCGGATCAAATTGGAAATTTTAAGTACTCTACACTGAACTTGTACAATTAGAGTGGCCATTTGGTCCAGATAAACAAAGTTTTT
Organism: Piliocolobus tephrosceles; assembly: GCF_002776525.5. Taxonomy (NCBI): domain Eukaryota; kingdom Metazoa; phylum Chordata; class Mammalia; order Primates; family Cercopithecidae; genus Piliocolobus; species Piliocolobus tephrosceles. Next base: position 69,499,845 of record NC_045438.1, read on the forward strand.
GACAAAGAATGAGGAAGAAAACACCACTCCACTAAATCATTACATTGAATTATTAGCCCAATAGGGGAGTGCAATGAAGTGAAAACCAGAAACTGAAAAGACTGAAATGACTGTACCCTAGATAACTGGGCAGTTTGGATTCTTTCCTCTATGGATTCCAGTTCCAGTGAAGCCTCAGGGGTCAAAGTCCTGGGACTGCAGAGATTGGAATCTCCACGCAGCGTAGAAAACAAGTTAGCACATATGTTGGAATGCCTAAAATATGTCTTAAATAATTAATGTTACCTGAGAGTCTCTGGAAGTCATTTAAAGTTTTTAAAGAATCTCTCCTAATCTGAAACTTTTGAGGTTGAATACATTCTTTGTCAACCACCATTCCTAAATATTGAACAGGAGTGGTCTGTTGAATTTTATCTTGAGTGCTATGTAATCCAGCCTCTGTAACACTGTGGCTCAAAAATTGATAACAGTCAATTACTCCTTTATCAGTGGGGGCAGCAATTAATATATCATCAATATAATGAAGAATATAGGCCTGTGCAACAAAGCTGGCCGATGGTACAGCTATTCAGCATTCCCCGAGAAAGTACTTTCCATTGATGATGAGCTGCAGGCTCCTGATTATTGATAGATGGTACAGTGAAAGCAAATTTTTCACAATCCAATTTATGTAAAGCAATATGAAAGAAACAATCCTTAATATCAATAACTATGAGAGGCCAATTCTTAGGTATTAAAGCAGGGGCAGGCATGCTGGGTTGGACGGCGCCCATACGTTTAATTACAGCATTAATGGCCCTTAAATCAGTTACCATCCACCACTTGCCTGATTTTTTTTTTTTTTTTTTTTTTTTTTTAAACTAGAAAACACAGGAGAATTCCAGGGGGAAAGAGAAGGTTCCACATTTCCAAGTTGTAACTGTTTGGAAACCAATTGAGTTAAAGCCTCTAGTTTTTCTTCAGAGAGCAGTTGCTGCTCAATCCAAACAAGTGTTTCTGGTTTCCATTGTAAAGGAATAGGATTAGGAGGCACAGCAGTGGCCACCATTAAAAAGCATAACCTAAACCAGTCCTGTCTTGTTTTACAGTAACTTGAAGGGGTTTAGTAATTCCTTCAAGTTTTGGACCGAGACCGAGTCTGGGAACAAACCCCGTGTTTTCCGTTTTGTGTTGACTGGCAGCACTATAGAGTTATGTGGAATATTAATTTCAGCCCCCCCCCCCCCACATTGTGCCAGCAAATCCGTACCCCAAAGATTAATGGGGATTGGCATGATATAAGGCTGGGTTGTACCCTTTTGACCATCAGGGCCATTGCAAGGCAAGATAAATGTGCTCTGGTGAACTTCATCAGCTTTTCCAACCCCTACTATTCCCATGTTAGTGGGATGTTTAAGCCAGGAAAAAGGCCATAAATTAGAGGAAATAATAGAAACATCAGCCCCAGTATCTACCAGGCCCTCAAACTTTTTTCCTTGAATGTGTATAGTGCAGGTGGGCCATTGTTTAGAAATTACATTAATCCAATAAGCAGCTTTTTCACCGCCAAAGCCCATCCCAGGTCCCCGTGTCTTATTTCCTTTGTTTAAAACTCCTTTGTAGTAAAAGTAATTGAGCAATTGACTTACCCGCTGGAATGGAAACAGAAACCTTGGCAGACACCATGAGTTTAATCCCATCAGAGGAATCAGAATTAATGAGACCAGTATGAATGGTGATTCCTTTAGCAGAGGTGGATTACCTACCTAACACCAGGCCCACTGAATCTTGAGATAAGGTCTAGGGAACCCCATGAGAACAATTAAAGGCAAAGAATTAAGTAATAAATTTAGAGGAATGGTACTATAGAGGTCGACTGCCCAACCGCCTACTGTGGAGGTAGACAAGCATTGTGCTGAGACAGAAGAAGAGGCCTGCAGACAGGCCTCCTCTGACCAGCAGTTATGAATTCTAAATGCTGAGATGGAGTTAGAACAGCTTTTGCCAAAAGGTACCAGTCTAAAGGAAGCAAAATGACCTCAGTACAAAGAGTCTGTAATACCATTGTAACATATGGAGAAGTAGGACCATACTGAGTACAAGCATCCTTGAATTCTTTTAAAAAGGTAAGATTGAGTGGCGCATTATCAACGCTCTTGTACCCCTTGAGCATTTGGAGGTTCCATCGCGACTGGATAAGCCCACACGTCTAATCCCCTTCTTTCTTTGTTTTGGCGTAATAAGTGTTGCATGGAAGTTTCAAGAGCATGCACATGAGACGGATTTGGCATAGAAGTGACAGGAAAAGCATGTGTAGATAAGGGAAACTGAGGCTGAGGAGGTCAGACCAGTATGAGAGTGTGAGAAAGGCACATTGGGGGAGCAGAAGAGGCAGAAGCATACTGGTGATTATCGGCATCAATGCCTAAAGAAGGGTACAGAGAAGCAGGTTGAGTGGACGGCAAAGTGACCGGTTTTGGGTCTGAAATGACAGGAGGGTGAGGGGTTGTGGTATACAGGGGTGGGCCTGCAGAATTACAGGTAAATTGTAGTTTGGTCCCAGAGCCATTAGGTGACTCTGGAGCCAAAGACTGCAAAGGTTTGTAGAGGGAAGAGTTAGCATAGATATGGTCCTGGGCTGTACGGTTAGCGCAATCATCTCAGTGGTCCTGAGGTGAGGTAGATCCTCAGTTTATGTAAATAACAGGATTAAGAAATTAAAATAAAGACAGGCATAAGAAATTATGAAAGTATTTTTAGGGAAGTGGTGGCACATGCCTGTAATCCCAGCTACTCAGGAGGCTGAGGCAGAAGAACCGCTTGAACTTGGGTGGTGGAGGTTGTGGTGAGCCAAGATCTCCCACTGAATTCCAGCCTGGGCAACAAGAGTGAAACTCCACCAAAAACAAAATTAATTTAAAAAATTTAAACAAGCAGTTATAGTGTTTGAATCGTGCATATGATTTGGAACAGGGTAGTAGCAATGGTATTGATGCAAAGAAGTCAAATATCAAACATATTTTGAAGACAGAGTGAAGAGGATTAGAAATAAGACATTCTGTTTTCCAAAATAGAGTAAAAAGACACTCAAAATGTGAGAAGTATTGTACTACATATAAAGCAAAGAATTTTTTCTAAATGTATAGAGCCCCAAATAAATTTAAAGTGACAAAATGTAATCAAGAAAAATTAATAGTTATTACACAAGATAAAACATATGAAAATATTTTATATAAAAATACATTTGACTTCATTTGTAAACACCAGAATGCATATTTAAAATTGATTGAGATGGATGTCCATCATGCCACACAAGAATGAACTAGTTCTTCCTCCGGAAACAACTATAAAATATAGATAAAATATATGAAACAATGTTTTCAGAGGTTGAACACCAGGTATTCAGGACTGTAATCCCTGAGAGAAGCCAAACACAGAATCCCATGCCTGTCCAGTTTTTTACCCAGAGGTGTTCACCAGTGCTGCAGAGGGGAGGAGTCATTCATGTAGGGCACAATAGTCTTACAGATCAGCTTAGAAGAAAGAGATTCAAAAATCTACATAGGTGTTTCCATAGGTCTTTGACTAAATTCTAAGCTGCCTATACAGCTACTAAGCCGTTGGAGCTTCATTAAATTCAGAAGAACAAAATAAGAATGATGGCTAATGCCTCATTATGAAAATACGCAGGCCAAAAGGTATTGGCATGTCATCTTAAAGTACTGGGGGGGAAACATCTGTCACCCTAAACTTTATATGAGAAAACACACACACACACACACCCCATAGAAAATAAAGCTGATTATGGGTAATTGACAAAAACTGGAAACAGCTCAAATGATCATTAACAACTGAATAGGATAATGACCTATGGTGTAACTATATAATGAAATACTTCTCAGCAATAAAAAACAGACTACTGAAACACTCAACAATATGGATCAATCTAAAAATCATTATGCAAAGTTAAATAAGTCAAGCAAACAAGAGTACAAGAGTACACAGGTATTATTCCACTTATTGTGAATATCAAATAATCAGTTCCATTGATCATAGTCAGGGTTATCCCAAAATAACAAAAGGGGACTAGTCCTCTGTGCTTCCAGATCAACTAGACATTCCCCTGGGCATCGCTGAGGAGAGAGCTACCTGTGAGCCTTCAGCTGGGGTAAAAAGTACCTGAGCCCTGAAGGGAGATTCCTGGCAGGACACCACAGCAATCACTAGAGTAATGGCCTTTTTGGTTTGGTTTTGCTTTGTTTTGCTTTTTGATTGTAGGTTCTAGGTTAGTTTTTAAATAGCTTTGTTTCATTGTGCCTACATTCTTTGTATGTTTCAATTATCTCCAATTTTTTAAAAAAGAATATATCTTAGCAATTCACATCAACATCATATGGGTGAGAGAAAATCAGTAGTCACAAAAAGAAATGTGCACTGTTCCCTATTATATGAGCAAGGCACACATTAGAACCAGAAATGAAACCAATTAGAAGACATTACTTATATAACTATAGATGCACATTCTGAAAATTAGGTGCACGAAATATGAAACACTGTGAAGATGTATACATTAATAGAGTAGAAAATGTGTAAGGCCACAGTATATTTTACAAACATGATAATGGATGAGAACTTCAATTCATGATTGAATGCCATTTTATGTGTCACTTATAATTTCACAGGTAATGTTACACGAATTCTCACCTCCGTGGCTCATAGCGTTCTGTGAAACTCCCTTGGTTTTGCAGGCCTTTTCAAAGACTTAGCGGCAAATGTAAATAATGTGTTTTAATGATTGATGTTTTGAAATCCTATGAAGTTCAGAATGAGATTTACTAAGAAAGATACTTGGTTTAATTAAGGATAGGTACTGCATATAAAAGCACCAGGATTGAAGTACTGAATGTCTGTGTATTCTTGATAAGCATTTTTTTTTTCATCTGTCAAATGAAGAAGGCAGGATCATGCTTTATACTGTGCTAATGGATTTTCTCTCTGCTAACAAACTCAAAGCTTGAAGTAAAGGAAAAATTTCTACATATCCCCATTTCTATGATATCCATGTCCACTTCCCTGTTATTTTATTCTCAAATGCAGATTTGAAATATTCTTATTTATGGTTTATGCTTGAGGTTATGTTGCGTGATTAAAGAACAAACTAGACTGGAAAACCATATATTTATCCTTTCCCTTTATAAAGCTACTATGTGCTTTCAGAAAAATAATTTGGTTTAAAATTATCAGTTTTAAAATTTATGTGGTACTTATTTGAAGAACATATGCAAAATAAAAAGATAAAGAATAATATAAGAATGATACAATACCAAATATTAGATAAGGCTATACTGTATTTGTCCTTTTAATTAAATTTTAAATAGGCAAATTTAAAAGGCAATAAATTTAAATGTTTAAAAAGTGGCTTGTAAATAAAATGTATCTTTCCATTCTGTCTTTTAATGGAAAACTGATGTTTCTATTTTTATTTTTCTTGAACTTTCGTCTCTATACTTAACTAATAATCTACATATATATGGGGATATGAAACCTATTCTTTGTTTTGCGTTGAGAAATACAAGCAAATGATTCCAAGATGATAACTGGCACTCTAGTAAATATGGGAAATACATAGAAGTAGAAGAGGAAATAACTAAATTTTAGAAAGGAAGGAGTCAAGGCAGGCATGTCAGTACTGTCAGGGAAATTTTTATTTTTATTAAAAATAGTATCAAAGTAATATGTACTCAAAAATTTGTGATCCAAAGAAACAGGCTTCTGCTGCACACCTCCTCACCTCCGAGGTTATTCTCCCAAGGCAATTACCTTCAAATATTTCTAGTTTTATTTCTTCTGATGTTTAAACTCTAAAACTCTAATCCCTAGAACTCTAAAGTCTAATGTCTCTGAACAATATCTATTGACTCTATAATATAAAAAAAAAAAAAATGAGAATTTAGTGCACTTAAATTTAGTGCACTTATCTTAATCTCCTTGCTATTTCCTTTTCCCAAACTTGATAGCTATATTATTATTTTTAACTCTTCTTTTATAGGGAAATCCTTAAACCTTTTACTTTTTTTTTCTGTATGCTTTTTAGCCACATAACACTTTATTTCAGCCATTTATCACTTCACTTTATTGTCATGTAAATATACCTATGTATATTTTAAAATCTATTGAGAACATGAAACAGATTCTTTAATTGTCATTTTAAAAGGCAAAATTAATATTTTTAAAGTAAATATTTCCAGAAAAGAATAAAATGCCCTTTCCTTCAAATATGATTTTCAAAAATAAACACAACACACTTGTATAATATTTCTAAATGTTAGATACGTACAAAAGCACATGTATGGATGCATTATTATATAATTAGTCTTATACGGTTAGTCTTTTGTTTCCACTGTTTTCCCTTCATAATCAAATTAACAAAAACATCTTTTTTAACTATATACAGTTTGCAAATGTTTTAGGATATACTTTTAGAAACAGAAATGGTGAGTCAAGACATATATGCATTTTATATTTTCACAGACATTTCTAAATTGCCCTCTAAAATGTATGTGTCAATTTACAGTGTCATTACTTACACTCTCATGTCTTAAAATAAATTATTTTCCCCTTTTTGCTCTGATAAGCAAAACAATTCATCACCTTTTTGCTTTAGATTTCATGTGCTTAATTTTTAGTGAGGGTAAATAACTTTTCATGGACTTACTGCTTATTTCTCTTTCTTTTATGAAGTCTCCATTCATAAACCTGTTTTTGAGTTACTTTTACAATAAATATTAAAATTTATTTTTATTTCTAAGAATTGCCATTTTTTAATTTGCCTATTCTAAAATTAAAAGAGTAAATATAATATAGCATCCTATAATGTTTTGGTATCATATTGCTCTAATACTATTATCTTTCTATTTTTTATGTGGTCTTAAATAAATACCATTTAATTTTAAAACTGTTAATTTGAAACCAAATCATTTATTAACAGACTTGTATTAATATGAGTTACTGAGTAGAGTGGGAGCTTTCAAGATTTGTTGTTGTTGTTTTAAGACGTGACCACTAGAGTCTATTCGATTAACAAGGTAATTGTGATGATTGCCTGACATGATCAATTCTGCAAATTCAGATAAGGGCCATTTCAGCAGAACTAGCATTAAAAATTTCACATCCACTTTTGAAAACTCTTTTCTTCCACCCTGGTTGCCCCAGATTGTACACAAAAGGAAGGAAGAAGAATCATCTCTGAGCATAAAGCAGTGAGCACCATTACAGAAAGGGAGACATATTCCTCTTTCCGTTCACACAATCACTTTTCACAGTAGTTTCTCCTAAGTTAGAGACTTCTGACTGTACCTCTTCTAAAAGTAAGAGAACCCATGACTCAGGACAGTGCTGCTTTGTTTTGAAAAATGTGTCTGAAGAGAGACAATATAGTTGATGGGGGGAAGCAAGGTACCAGCTGAGAAGTTTATTTTCCCACCCACCTTCAGTTTTGCAACTTATAGACTTTCCCTGAGAGTCAAATAGACACATAAAATTTAAATTATCCTGCATATACTCACAAAGAGGGTTGCCTGCTGGGTGAACAAAATGCTAGAAATATTGTGTAATATGCAAACTGAAGTCTGAAAGAAAAAAGAGAAAAAGCCTCAATAATCATTCCCATACATGCAGACTGAGCCCTGCAAGAAACCAAGAACTATAAATTTATGAGACAGCCAGGGTTTGTGCGGTTGCCTCACAAAACCGGTAGTGTCTAGATTCACATCTCGTCTTGTAAAGAATGAATGCAGAAAAACTAGATATATTTAATTTTGAGGTATTTGCGAAAAAAATCATTCTCACCTATTTTCAATATGTATATTTAAAATAGTCAATCAAATCACAGAAAAAAAGGGTAGCAATTCTCACGGAAACGTAATTTTGACAACCTGAGTTAAAAATTGAACCATGGATAGCTAATCTTTAAGTCAGATACTTTAATCTCATTTTCCCTGTTTTCATTTTTATCCAAGCCCATTTTATTTATTACAACATGTGCATTGCATTGCAATCCAGATCTCAAACTAATATTTAAGGAGAAAAGTAAAAATAAAAATACATATGACATAAAAATAAATAACACTTCTTTTCTGTCTGCAAGATCAGTTTATATCCAGCCAGGAATTTGTTGTTCCAGATAATAATACCCGTCAAATGTTGAAAATATATACCAACATAGTGCCTAAAGCTTTACATAAGAATAGGTCCAATTGTTGTATGAATGCAAAACTACATTGCCCTATCCTGGAAAACTTTCCCTGGGCTTCTCTATTTGCTAGACAATGAATGTAAACACTTAATGTTTATTGAGCAGGATTTATGAAGCTGTCAGTGAAGTGACACATGGCAATAAAATGTATTGTGGCTGGAGCCTAGATAATCTGCAGCTGAATGAATTACGTTAATTCTGGTGCTTGCATATTCATGCTATGGAAATAGTTCTTGTAACAGATTTCTACATTGTCTGCAGGTGCTACAGCGTGGTTAGAAGTAGAGCTAATTGCACTCTAGGACTCGTGGGAATTCACACGTCCCTGGAATTGGCTTGTTTTCTGGAGGAGTATTCATGGTTTGTGTAAGGAGGCCAAAACACTCATAATTAAATTATCACAACCGCAAACACTTAACTTTTGAAAAGATATTTAAAATACATGTAGGTATTTCCTAATATTATGTTAATATTAAAATTTTATCTTCATCCACCTTCTGGTTAACACATACATTTATATTCCAAATTTAACATCACTTGATACATTTAAAAGCTTTGGTTATGCTTCTACAGTCAAGCTATATGCATAGTTGCTATACCTCCTAGATAAATAAGATTACCTAGTTCTGTAAACTTAATTAGAAGAGATGTTCTCCCTCATGGGGCATAATTAAAAGTAAAGTGTTTTATTTACTTTGGCAGAAAACACTTTAGAGCATCTCTGAAAGGAGAGAAATTAATCATAGAAAAGATGCACATATTATTTCATTACAGCGGCCCATTGTTCACAATTGCATTTTAGGATTTCTTTTGAAAAAAGTGTCAATTTTCTGAATTTTACATTGGGCAATAATTAGAGAATTGTTGATGTTATTTTTAATTTTTTAAAAATTTAGAATTATGTTATTTTCATCCAAAATCTGTTTTTATCCAAATCCCATTTATTTTGTTGTTGTTGTTGCAGATCTTACTTGCCCTAGAGATATATATATATTTTTTTTGATGGACTCTTCTGTTTAACAGCAGCAAATATTTCAAGAACTATTGGTAGAGCAACATACTAGATATAAGGGAAGCAGAAAAAAATATTGTCATACCACTAATAAAATAAAGGTAACAATATGTATAAAATTATTTATAGGAATTTATAGGCAAATAGAAAAATCAGTCCATTATGCCATCTTGAGAAATGAAATCATGTTTTCAGGAAAAGGTGATACTAGACCTCAATCGAAGGGAAAAAAGCCATTAACTCCTATCTAAATGAAGAAAATATCATATTTATGTAGAGCAATGGCATTATTAAAATGATGGAGATTTAAGGTGGTTAGTTATGGAAAATTCTAAGTATGTTAAAATGGTATTGGAGAAGAATGTACATATGATTAAAGCAGAAAATAACTTGAGAGAGAGACTAGAATAAAGAATGGACCATAAATCTCCTGCTAATGAATTTGAAAGGGATGCAAACAGTGACATTGAAGCCTATCTAAAAAGGAAATCTACAAATCTCTTAAATCCACAAATCGACCTGACAACTACATGGAGGATGAATAAATAAAGAAGGAGGATCATCAATACTGGAGCCAGGTAGATTTATCAGGGGAAAATATTTAATATTTTAAATGTTTCTATTGTAACATCAAAGTGAAAATTTTTAGAGTTAGCATTTTTATTTATTGTTAGAATATATTTTATATATTCTGGAATAATACATGTATTGATATAATTAATATAGTTATTGCTGTATCATATTAATATAATTAATATCGCTAATAACAGTTTTTTATTTCCTAAGTATATTCATGTATGAGGTAAATAGCCAGTGTGCCTAAATTTTAATTTAACTCAAAATGGAAAACAAAAGTTTTGTATTGTTTCCAACAAAATTTGAATGTAAAAAGTATATGAATATAGAACTATAACCTGTAAAAAACATTGGACTATAAAGTAGAAGTTCCCAGCACAGCCATAACATTTAGTTTTCTGTTGGAATTTTCATTTCTAATGAGAATTATTCAGGTGAAGAAAGCAATAGAAATGCATTGAGGAACAATGAAAATCACCAATACTGATTTTTTTTTTTTTTATTTTTTTATTTTTTCTGAGTTCTCACATTGTGTTAGGATTGTGGATTTTGGGAAGAAATTCTTTAAGGTATCTATGACACTAATTTTGTGTTTATTATGAAATGCTATATAATTAAAAATAAAGTGAAATAACAGCAAAAAATAATTACTAGGGATAAAATAGTAAATGCATTTTAAAATATCAATATGTAATATAAACATAATATGTAATTAATAACATAAATATAATTGTTTACATTGACATATGTTAAATACAGATTTAATATATTAAAACATTTTCAAAATGAAATCATCTCAAGTGTATTTTGTATGAAATAGGATAGAATCTTAATTTTATCTTAATCTTCCATTAATTTTATGTCCAATATAAGTTGAAATTATTTATTTAAAAATTAATGTTAAACTGAGTGTTACTGGAGAATATTCTATAAACTAATGTTACACAAGTTCTATCTGACTCTCACATAGTAAACATTTTAAACTGCAGTAAATATATAAACAAGACACTAACGAATATTTTCCCCAGTTTATTTCATGGATTGACTGGTTTCTTCCGTATCAACTAATATTGACTCTTTCTTCAACATAAACTCAAAGCAAAATAAATATATGTCATATTTTTACAGTGATATGTCACTTCATATATATCTATGACTAATATTAAAGTGTTTCACTAAAGGTTGGTTTTTCCAAGGTTTCATTGCTTCATTTTCGGGACAGTTTATTTGATTGTTGGACCTTCTTCATCAAGTAATAAACCTTCGAAAACTTTGAGGCAATAAAGTGAGCATATTTAAGCTTTTGGATCAATATTCCTTGAAATACATTTGTTATCAATTAACCTAATGTTTTAAATAGTCAAACCAACAAAGTATTTAAAAGATACTCAAGTAAATCATTAAGCATTATTAAAGTGTATAAAATTCAAATTTATTTAAATTTATTGAGTGTTTGTGACATTGATTTTCTTATTCCACATTCATTTGTCAAGCATTACTGTTATGTGCCAGGAACTGGTCTAGCAATTAAGATATATCAGTGAAAAAACGAAAAGAAATGCCTACCCTTTTTTTTTTTTTTTGAATTGAGTTTTTAAGAGATCTTACAAGTTTGAGATCAAATTTGTACACAAGCATAAGAGATTCTGTGTAACTGCTTACTATAATTTAAAGGACATCTTAGATATCTATTATATATTTGGGTCTTATAAGACTTTATGTTCATGTCTTCAAAGCTCTCTGGAATTTGAAAAGGCCACAATGTTTTGTTACTAGAAAACTATATACCTCCTTTGAACATTTTCTGGTGTTATGCAGGCAGGCACAGTTTTATCACATTAATTTTACCACATTATTTTTGTAATTAACTTTTGTTGAGTTCAGTTTCATCATATTACTTAAGATTGTTTAAAATATTTGTTTGACTTATTAAAACAGATTAGAGATGGGCAATTAAAATGGCTGTTTTATTATACCAGAAATGTATCATAATTAATGGCTCAGTTATAGGTTGATCAACCTATTATTAGGACCAGTTTTACAGAGAAATTTATGTTATTTTTACATTAGATCAAATTAATTATATAATATTCTATTTACTGTTTACACCTTTATACTTAAAATGTGTTTCTTACCTTCCAAGTGAAAGTTATTTAGACTTACTACTATATTCTCAGTAACCTTATCTTTTCTTCAAAATCATTCTTTATGATTGATTATTAATTTTATGTTTGACAACAAATGGCTAAAATTTTCCTCAAAATGATTATTTAAAAACATAATTACCTATTTTCAGTAATTGTGGACATTTTAACTGTATCTAAATTATTTTATCTGTGCCATTTTCTACCTGGGTTTGGTTTTGTTTGTTTGTTTTTGGAAGTGAATTAACACTACACCAGAGTTTAAAATTGTGTGTGTGTGTGTGCATGTGTGTATGTGTGTGTGTGTGAAAACACTTTTGCATGCTTGCAAGGTGTGTGATGTCGGCTTAATGTCAGCCTCTTAATAATGAAGAGTTTTCCATTAAGTGATAAAAATATTGTGAGTTCAGAAGATCCTCAGTTTTTCTCTCCATTTTGCCAACTCAGATGGTTAGTTGTATGACCTCATTTTCCCTGAGAAATTCAATCTTACCTTTTAAAAAATATATACATTATTCTTACTAGGTTTCTGGGACAACATTTATTTTTGAATTTTATCTTTTTTTTTTTTTTTTTTTTTTTTTTTTTTTGTGGCAGCCTCTAATGGCATGCCTTGACAAAAAGTCCAATAGCTTAGTGTTAAAAAGATGACAGAGGGCTGGACGCAGTGGCTCATGCCAGTAATCCCAACACTTTGGGAGTCCAAGGGGGGCGGATCACTTGAGGTCACCAGCCTGGCCAAGATAGTGAAACTCCGTCTCTACTAAAAGTAAATACAAAAATTAGCCGGGCGTGGTGGCATGCACCTGTAGTCCAGCTAATAGGGAGTCTGAGGCAAGAGAATTGCTTGAATCTGGGAGGCGGAGGTGGCAGTGAGCCGAGACCGTCCCATTGCACTCCAGCCTGGGCGAGAGAGCAAGACAGGGAGAGTCTGTCTCAAAAAAAAAAAAAAAAAGGCAGAAATATAGAAATGGATAAATGTACAGCTCTGAGTAACTACCTTTCTTGTAATTAGTTACATCCTTGAGCACTAACATGACTCTGCTTCATTTTCTAATGTTATAAAATGCAGCATTCCTGGCTCCCTTACTCCTTCACCCCGGGAAGTTTCTCATTTCCTGGAGAGTGTGTGCTGCCTGTTGGAATACACGTGTTCAATTACAAAAAATTTTAGAGACATTGGTGAGCTTCTGCATTCATTTATTTACACCTTATTTTGTATTTCCTCTGTCCTATTGTTCATTGGTGTAGAAATAAATTGAAGTGAAATCAACAATAAAACAAATCTGAGTCATAATTATCACCAATTATCTTTTCTACATGGGCTTTTTTGGATCTGGTCTAATAGATCCTTCTCAGATTAGTTTGCTAGTCCTTCTTCATGTTGTCCAAACTTCAGTGCTGGAGCTGTAGCAGGCATCTAAATAATTTCTGAGTGATACCATGTAGCCCAATGACTTTAAATAGCATCTGTATATTTGCTTTTCCCAAATTTAATTTCTATCCTCAACTTTGGCTTTGAAATCTAGTTTTACTTATCCAGCTATCTCCTCGACATTTCCACTTGAATATTTCTTAGATGACTCAAACTTAATATGTATATTAGTTAGGGTTCTCCAGAGGGACAGAACCAACAGGATATATGTATACATAAAGAAGAGTTTGTTAGAGAGAATTGGCTCACATGATTACAATGCAAAGTCCCACAATAGGCCATCTGGAAGCTTGTGAAAGAAGCCAGTAGCATGGCTCAGTCCAAGTCTGAAAGCCTCAAAACCAGAGAAGCCGGCAGTGTAGCCCTCAGTCTGCGTCCTAAGGCCTCAGAGCCCCTGGGAGGCTGCTGGTTAATGTTCCAGAGTAAAAAGGCTGAAGAACCTGGAGTTTTGATGTCCAAGGTCAGGAGGAGGGGAAGCAAGTGTCCGAAACAGGAAGAGAGAGATCAAGAGGACTCACCAAGCTGCTTATCCTCCTTCTCCCAGCTGCTTCGTTCTATCCATGCTGGCAGCAGTTTGTATGGTGCCGATCCACATTGAGGATGGGTCTTTCCCTATTAATTGACTCAGATGTCAGTCTCCTCTGGCAACACTCTTACAGGCACACCCAGAAACAATACTTTACCAGCCTCTTAGGCATCCCTCCATCCAGTAAAGTTGACATCTAATGTTAACCTTTACAATATGTAAAATCCCAATTTGGTTCCTTCTTACCTACACCAGTGCTACTCCTCCCTCAAGTTTTCCAACTCGGTAAGCAGCAATGACATTTTCACAGTTGTTTAGGACATATTCTTAGACTTATCCCATTTTTTTTATTCTCACACCCTAAACCTAATACATCTGCAAGTTATTCTATCCAATATAGCATAAACATCTCAAATTTAATCATTATCAATATCTTGATAATTCTAGCACAATCCATGATTATATGCCTTCTAGTCTACCCTAGTGGCTTTCTATATGACCCTGTTGTTTCCACCCTTGAATCCCTACAGTAAATATTCCATATAGCAGCTTAGATGAATTTTTATACACACACACACACACACACATATAACCATGTTACTTGCACAAAACCTCCATTAATTTTTATTACAAGTAGGATTAATCCAAGGTGTTTAATTTGACGTACACAGGCTCCACATCAACTGACCTCTGGTTAATTTCTTCCTGGCTCACTACTCTCTAATCACACAAAACTCTTTGCTGATGCTATAACTTATACCACCACAGGACTTTACACATATTATTTCTTCTTTCTAGAACACTCTTCTTTCACATATCTCCATATCTAACTCACTCTACTCAATCATTCTATACTCTAAAGACATTTCTTCAGTGAAATATTTTCTAATCATGCTATCTACAATGGCACACTTCCATCAATATATTTTCCTGTACCTTGAATAGTTTTTCTTCATACAGTACAATTCGATAATTAAATTTATATTATCCTTTTCACCATCTGTTGCTACTGAAACAAATTAAGTTTGTACTTAGTAGACATCCAATAAAAATTATTATTATTATTATTTTTCTTTGGGATGGAGCCTTGCTCTGTCGCCCAGGCTGGAGTGTAGTGGTGAATCTCAGCTCACTGCAACCTCCACCTTCCGGGTTCAAGTAATTCTTTGCCTCAGTCTCCCAAGTAGCTGGGATTACAGGCACTCACCACCATGCCCCACTAATTTTTGTATTTTTAGTAAAGATGGGGTTTCACCATCTTGGCCAGGCTGTTCTTGAATCCTTGACCTCGTGATCCACCCGTCTCGGCCTCTCAGAGTGCTGAGATTACAGAAGTGAAACAACTAAAAATTGTTTAATTGTTAAATACATTATTTTTATAGTTACATAATAAATATAGGATAATTGTTAAAGATTCCTGTTTCTGTAATATTTGCAATAACCTGCTGACTTTCCTAGCCTCTGTAATGTGTCACGAAAAAATCATAGTTATAATATGGTGGCATCAAAGGTAATAAAGAAAAAGAAAACTACATCATTAATATCTTATTCTAGAAAACACTTGTATTTTTCCCTTACACAAAGTAACTTATTAATGTACTGACCTAGGCGATAGTATGTTTAAATCTTGCCTACCGTAATTCTTGGATAACCTCTATGCTTTTAACATCTTTGTTCCCAAGACATAGCAATATTTAAGAGTTTTAAAATAATCTTTGTGTTTCTAATAATAATAACTGATTTTTATCACATATCAAAGTCTATTTTTGTTTTCCAATATTTTATTTGTAACAACTGTACTTGACAGTCATAAAAACCACTTGATAAAGCAATTTCAAAACTTTTCAAGTTTTGTAATTGATTGTAAGATGAACTGTTGTTTTACACATCACTAAGAAAAAAATGCATTGGAATAAATTATAATGGACCATCAACTTAGGATACATATTGATTGAGACTTGTTATGTTGTGGAAAATGTACACTTCAAAATTGATACAATATCATAGTAAAATCCCTTAGTAATTATTTCTTGTGAAGATAGGAGTTCTGAACAAAGAATGACACGTGATTTAGGTAAACAAATTTTCTAAGCAAATACTAATTAGTTAATATTTTATTATCTGTCTTGTAATAAAATTAATCACTAGAACCAGTTTTTTTTTCACATGCAGTAGAGTCTTATTTGAACATCTCCTAAGATCTAGAAGGCTCAGCACCAGGAACTTTTAGGTTTTATGAAAACACATAAATTTTGTGCAGAAAGATATGAAAACAAGAATGTGAGAGAAATAAAAATAGAAAGAACAGCATGAAATGTGATGCCTAACTAAATCTACCCTGTTAATTAATGAGCTCAGAATAGTGAAGCCTAAGAAAATAGCTCTGTTTAATCCCAGAAAATCTGTAGTGAATATTTGTCAGATAAGGTAGAAACAATGGCACTGTTTTGGTCTAAATGTGAGGCACATATTTGAGGTTTTTTTTTTTTTTTTTTTTTTTTTTTCCAGTTTTGGTTTAGATTATAGCATGGCCAAGCTGAAGTAGAAACTGAATGGAAATGAGTGGGGCTTAGTACTTCCAAGGTTTTGCATGTTAGGTAACTCTCAACTTTCCCTCAGCAGGGAGACAGCTTTCTTCTCTGTGGGCACCAGAAAAGCAGTATCCAGACACTGAAGAGATCACACAACTTGAGAGAAGTCTGCATGTTTTCAATAGAATCTTGTACTAGGAATATGCTCTGGGGAATATGAAGAGTTAGATGGAAGCAGACTTTTTGTAAGCACAGGTGACTCTTGAGAGTCTCAGAAATGCTACTCATGGTCATTAAAGGAAGATGGAAGACCTGGATTTGCATGTGGAAGCAATTAACTAAAAAAAATGTTGTTTCCATTACTTACACATGTAATATATACATATAAACTGATGAACCTACATAATTTCAAGTTATCTATATAGTTATCTACATATTTATTGTGCTTCAGATAATTAAAATTGAGTTAAAATAATTCCTATAGAAAAAATTTCCAAATATTTTATTTTAATTTAATTGACTAGCTATGACAATAGTTACTGATTTTGACTTTAGGACTGTATGCCTATGGTAGATTTATCACAAAATGTGAAGGAGAAATATAGACCTACATATGCTTTCACCCTATGGCAATAATGAACAATAAATGCAGCTGTGGGAAATGAACATAAAATTAAAAAGCCAGGAATATGTGCTGAACCCAGAACTATAGCTGTAGAAGGAACAGGAACAAGGAAAAGGACTCACCTCCAAGACCCAGCATACAATGCTTGCCTAACTGAGGCTTAACCAGAACAATGGCACTTTCCTGCACTCCCACCCATACCAGGCTAACAAGCAGGGAGCAATAATTAATGGTTAAATACTCCATGAAGTGTTAAAGAGCTACACAAATAAATAAACTGAAGGAGACCGTCATCAGATGCTGGAGCAGGAATTGAGAAAAATCCTCTGGTCAACCAGCCTCCACCCTTAACACAAGATTTGACTACAGGAATCTGAAATCTGTGGTGTACTAAACGTGACATAGCAACAACAAAGTCAAAGTCACTGCAACTCCAGAAGAGATTGTTATCAGCCAATATGGGCCTAGTGGCAGAAAAGGTTTACTTATTTCCAGGCATGCATAATACCTGTCTCTAACAGTCTATGTATGATGACTAATTCGACAAGAAATTGTGAAAAAGCAGCACAATGCCAAGAGCCAAAACCACAAATAGAATCCAGATTCAGATAGAACATATATGTTGAGACCATTCAACAAGAAATTTAAGTGGAAATCTGATACTTTAGATCGTTTCTGCACTAATTAATTTCTGGCTTGTTCATCAGAATTTGAATTATTTAAATATATGCTCCACATTTAGCGCAGAATACTAGACACAGGCAGAAACATTAAAAATATCCTAGTTCTCTCGATAAAATGAAGATGAAGAAAACTATACTGCTCAGAGTCAGGGAAGATAATGGCAAACTAGATCAAAATGTTGAATAACCATTTTCCTTCATTTCTTTTTTTATTATCATCTATGTTTTTGGTATTTTTCTCCATTTTCTACTTAAATGCTCTTGCTCAAAGGTTATATATTCATCCTTCTTCACTTCAAGTTTTTAATACATTCATTTTTTATTTGTATCCATGCTTTACTTTTGAGCTCTTACCAATACGCTAATGAGTACTAACTCTGCATCTTCAGACCAGATAACTGCTTGGTCTGCAGGAATACATTTCTGATGTATTGCTGCAGGATATTCTGCCAAAACTTTTTCTCTACATGCCTAAAACAGATTTCAATATGCATAATGTACTATTAAATATCTCTTTCTCAACATTTGTTTAATAAACTTGTATTAATTTTAAAAATTTACATCACAACTATCTAACACCAAAAGCTAGAAATAAACATTCTTAACCTCTGTATGCACTTCATTTAGTATACCTAAATCTTCCATTACCTCTAAGGTTCATCATCTCTTGTCTAAACTATAATATTAATCCTTTTAAACAGTTGGCATATCTGGAATCTCACCTTCTTCAAATTCATCCTAAAATTGACATCAGTATACTCTACGTACTCTAACTATGTATTTTATATAGCTACAAGTCAAAAATAATATTTTTGATAAAATTTTTTAACATTTATCTGTTGCCTGGTGAAGTAATTACAAACTTCTTAGACAACATGTGTTGTACAAATATGTTCACACACAGTTTCTTTCCCTCAAATTGAGGTGTATTTCTGGTGACTTGAATGTATACATATTCTATCTGTTATCTTGAATAATCTTTCCTTCCTAAAAGTGCTTTAATTTCTCATAGTTCCCTATCTGTGTTCATGCTGCTTCCAGTTACTGGAATCTCTGTCATAATCCTCCTGATACAATACATTTTATTATTTTTACCTTTTTTCTGGTACTTAGTACATTGGATTTTACTGATTTTTAGGTGAATAGATCATATTGATTCTATATAACCCACAGTATGAAACAGATTTTCTAGTACTTAGTACATTGGACTTTACTGATTTTTAGGTGAATAGATCATATTAATTCTATATAACCCACAGTATGAAACAGATTGTAGTAAATTTATCAGTTCCAAAGTATATTTTTATTATCATCTGCTGATGGGAAATGCAGGTATTAACAATACAAAAAAGTTATTAGCAAAGAGCTCTTGTTTTCTTTTACTTATATTACAGGAATGTTTTTGATAATGCAATTTGCAAATGTGTCATCATCAGTTATATCAAAGGTTAGATCTCAGATGTGGTGACTACTTAAAAATTCTTCGTATTTAGATGAATTAATTATTAGGTTTTTGAGGGGATTGAGAGCTGAGGAATAGTTTTGTAGTTTCAGTGGGAAATCATCCTGTTTTACAAAACTGTAAAAATAGTGGATAAAATTTATAATTTAAATAAGTGAAATAGAGAAACAAGTCCCTATCATGAATAATAGATACATTTTTATTAAGTAGGGATGTTATTAACAGTAGAGAAATTGGTTTGTAAAAGAATGATTTTGATGCTCCATCTTTAAGCTGTTCTCTCCAGCTAGGTCCCAAGGCTTCTTCAGCTCTCTGACATATAAAACCTCAACTATTCAATTCAGCCTCTTTAAACTAATCTGCATATTGTGGTTATCCTTCCTTGGATAACTGTATTACTTAATATTGAAGCCAGTTGATTGAAATATACATCACATTGATTTTTGAAATGTATGCTATATTTGGCCATCTTTAGGCCATAATTTGAAAATTATACCATGTTACTTTTATTTTACATTATATTGACATATAATGGCATATAATCATAACCAGATTTTTAGTCAATACCTGAGGGTAATTTCTTTTATAAAATAGACCATGTAGCATAAAGTTTTGTAAGATTCTCAGTGTATAGAGTGTCCCTAAGCACAAAATAAGTGTTTGCATACAAATTCTTCTAATGTATAACTCATTTGTGCCCATTCACAATTTAATATTTACAGATGAATAAAAATAATAATATACATAGATATATAATCTATGTATTTCAAAGTATATTATTCTCCATTTGCTCACAGACCAAGACACTGCTCAAGTAAGCAGTATTAGAGTATTGGGACTTTAGAAGTTGGGAATCTTTAAAGATCAAGATGTCTTTCACTCATTTATTTTTTTCTAATTCCTTAAAACACAATTACTAATGTCACTGGTTTTCTCTAGATAATTTCTATGACCAGCCTCCAGCTCCACAACTTCTTCACAAATGTTCATGAATTGACCAAAAGTTGGCTTTAAAATCCAGGCAAATCCATAGATTGCATGGCTATCAGTGGACTTAAAAGATATAGAACATCTACTCTCAAAAATTACCTTTCTTTTTTCAGTAACACAATGTGAAACTTTTGTTGCCATTTTATATCAGACATTTAATACAGGGTACAAGCATATGTAACTTTACTCAATTTCTATGTCTTTTCACCCACTGTAGAAGCTATTTGGGCTCATGGAAGGGAATATTTTTTCAATCCAATTAATTAAGATATATAAACCAATTGTTCTCATTTCTTTATGTTAATTAAATAAAATTATGTCATTCATATGGTTTTTCGTTCCTTTTTCCTCTTCTAAACAGAAGAAAAGGAAAACTAATGACGAATCAGCCTTTTTTGAAATCTATCAAAGTTTTTACATTGAAGCAAGAAATTATTTAAAAATTAAAACGACATAATGTTAATTTAGATCTAATTTTGTCATTAATGGTTATCTGTAAGTCATGTGGATATCTGAGTATTTAAAATTAAAATATTACAAAACATTGGATTATATAATATTGCTTTTTATTGCAAGCAGGCCAATGGAAACTATCATGTTCCTACAATACTTCTATTTCCTGGATAAATTGATTCATTCAGTATTGGGCATAAAAACGGAGATGAGCTAATGAGTTCTTTCTCTGAAACTTTTGAATTTGGTATACAGAAGACAAGCTCTCTATTGCTGGTAGATGAAGCTGTGAGGCTTAAGCTTTGGATTCTAAGAGAAGCTACATTTTACCTGCAAATATCATGAAAATTTGAGAATTCTGTTGTTCAGAGAAAGAAAAAGGAGAGAAATAAATGCACAGAAAGAAGCATAAATGAGAGGTAGAGTGAATAGTCTGATAATATATGAGTCCCTAATTCAAATCATTACTGTTCTTGGTTTCATAAACAAAATAGTTTTCTTGAAATACATTTCCCATTTATTTAGTTTGAGTTACTCTGGAATCTAGGAAAATAATTCCAACAAAAATAGGTTATGATTGGAAGTTCTGGCTAGGGCAATCAGGCAAGAGACATGAGGAAAAGAGGAAGGCAAATTGTCTCTGTCTGCAGATGACATGTTTAGAAAACCCCAATGTCTCAGCCCAAAATCTCCTTAAGCAGATAAGCAACTTCAGCAAAGTCTCAGGATACAAAATCAATGTGCAAAAATCACAAACATTCCTATACACTAAGACTAGACAAGCAGAGAGCCAAATCATGAGTGAAATCCCATTCCCAATTACTACAAAGAGAATAAAATACCTAGGAATCCAGTTTATAAGGGAGGTGAAGGACCTCTTCAAGGAGAACTACAAACCACTGCTCAATGAAATAAAAGAGGACAAAACAAATGGAAGAACATTCCACACTCATGGATAGAAAGAATCAATATCATGAAAATGGTCATGCTGCCCAAGGTAATTTATAGATTCAATGTCATCCCCATCAAGCTACCAATGACTTTCTTCACAGAATTGTAATAAAACACTTTAAAGTTCATATGGAACCAAAAAAGAGCCCACATAGCCAAGACAATCCTCAGCCAAAAGAACAAAGCTGGAGGCATCATGCTACCTGACTTCAAACTATACTACAAGGCTATACTTCAAACTATACTGCAAACTATACCACAGTAATCAAAACAGCATGGTACTGGTACCAAAACAGATATACAGAACAATGGAACAGAACAGAGGCCTCAGAAATAATACCACACATCTACAACCATCTGATCTTTGACAAACCTGACAAAAACAAGAAACTGGGAAAGGATTCCCTATTACATAAACGGTGCTGGGAAAACTAGTTAACCATATGTAGAAAGCTGAAACTGGATCCCTTCCTTATACCTTTTACAAAAATTAAATCAAGATGGATTAAAGACTTAAAAGTAAGACCTAACACCATAAAATTCCTAGAAAAAAACCTAGGCAATATCATTCAGGACATAGGCATGGCCAAAGACTTCATAACTAAAACACCAAAAGCAACAGCAAGAAAAGCCAAAATAGACAAATGGGATCTAACTAAATTACAGAGCTTCTGCACAGTAAAAGAAACTATCATCAGAGTGAACAGGCAACCTAAAGAATAGGAGAAAATTTTTGTAATCTATCCATCTGATAAAGGGCTAATATCCAGAATCTACAAAGAACTTAAACAAATGTACAAGAAAAAAAAAAAAAAAAGCAAACAACGTCATCAAAAAGTGGGTGAAGGCTATGAACAGACACTTCTTAAAGAAGACATTTATGCAGCCAACAGACATATGAAAAAATACTCATCATCACTGATCATCGGAAAAATGCAAATCAAAATCACAGTGAGATACCATCTCATACCAGTTAGAATGGCGATCATTAAAAAGTCAGGAAACAAGAAACAACAGATGCTGGAGACGATGTGGAGAAATAGGAACGCTTTTACATTGTTTTTGGCAGTGTAATTTAGTTCAATCATTGTGGAAGACAGTGTGGTGATTCCTCAAGGATCTAGAACTAGAAATACCATTTGACCCAGCAATCCCATTACTGGATATATACCCAAAGGATTATAAATCATGCTACTATAAAGACACATGCACACGTATGTTTACTGCAGCACTGTTCACAACAGCAAAGATTTGGAAACAACCGAAATGTCCATGAATGACAGACTGGATTAAGAAAATGTGGCACATATACACCATAAAATACTATGCAGCCATAAAAAGAATCAGTTCATGTCCTTTACAGGGACATGGATGTAGGTGGAAACCAGCATTCTAAGGAAACTATTACAAGGACAGAAAACCAAACACCACATGTTCTCACTCATAGGTGGGAGTTGAACAATGAGAACACCTGGACACAGGAAGGGGAACATCACACACCGGGGTCTGTTGGGAGGTGGGGGCTGGGGGAGGGATAGCATTAGGAGAAATACTTAATGTAAATGACGAGTTGATGGGTGCAGCAAACTAACATGGCACATGTATACCTATGTAACAAACCTGCACATTGTGCACATGTTCCCTAGAACTTAAGATAAATACAAAAATAGGTTATGATTACTAACATATATATAATATTTAATAATGAAATGTTATAGTATATAATGGAAGCCATCAGGACAGCATCAAATTCTTTATATTTAATAATATATCAAATTTAAATAATTGAGTATACATTGAAATAGTCTTCTCTGAATGATTAAATGCAATATTATCTTAATAAGAAATGAATAATTAAAATTTAATACATAGCAACAAAATTCAATTTTATGATCTTTTAATAGGTTGTTTTAAAATACTTTAGTGGTATGGGATTTTTTTTCTTTGTTATTAAAGCACAATATTTAAAAAAAGATAGTAAATTATAACAACTCCAAAGCAATGAAATGTTTAATTCTACCTTCGAAAATCTCTTTACAATACAAAGTCAGGTCTAATTTTTACAAATAAATAAATATCTAACTTTTTAATGAATATGATCACCTTTCAACCTTTCTGTTAATTATATGTCCTAAAAATATTTCAAATTTATATATTTTTAAACATTTTTAGCCTTTAAACTTTTATTTTTTCTACATTTACCCTTAAATATTATGTATCAGAAATGTAATAGTGAAGAAAATGATGAGGAGGGAGAAATACCTATTAATAAGTAACATGTAGTATCTACTTATTATATGGTAGGTAGGAATCATGTTTCTTCATATTTTTAACTGAAGTCTTACAGAATTTCCTAACCTCAGCACTATTTTTAATCTTCCTTTTGTAGGTAAAAAAAACTTGTCTCAAATAACAAATAGAGAAAGCTAGACCCAGAATTTTAAAAAGCATTCTGACTCCAGAGTATACACTTTTAAATACTGACTTTATTGAATCCCTGAGAAAAAAATGCAAAAGGATTTCAGAGTCAGAATATGTAGGCTTAAAGTCCTCAGTCAATTGTTTAAACTAGGTCAATTTCCTTCATTGCAAAATGAACTATGTAATTATAACTGTTTTATTTTCAGACCATTGTAAGAATTAAATGGGTAGTAGTTGGAGAACATGTTTCATAAGCTACTAATTAGTATTCATATAAGTTTGTGCCTATTTATTATGATAGAGTTATTCCAATTTGTTTTGCTTATCAATTCTGATTGCCTCAACTACTGAAGAATTGTAACAATAATTAATACTTTTAAAAGTGTCATTTAATATTTTATTTTTAGATATAAAAGAGCTTTCATTTTCAAATTCTATGGTTTTTTAAGTTAAATTTCTAGCTCATATTTACCTGTTTGCTGTACTCATTGTCATATTCTAATTATTTTGAAATCAGGAAAAGAAAAACAAAAGAACTCAGACATAATAAAGGGGCATTATCTTTCTTGTGTTTTTATGATTAATTGAAACAAAGGGTGAATCAGTTAAAATAAATTAACTCATTCCTAGTCATTAAGGATTGAAAAAGAATCACACTGATGAGCTCATTATTATTCATAAATGCCTTTAGCTATGGTGACAAAAGTTGTATCAATTTAAAATGCAATTAAATGTAAACACTTTGCATTTCATACTTTATAGTTTTGTAATTTGTATTAATTAGTACATGGGATTTTCTCATGTAAGGAGATCGTTTGGTTTACATTTTGACTCATTCTGTTTTTATCTCTCTACCACTAATTTTTGCCAGCAATGCATATAACACAACTTTAAACTCTAAAATTATACACAATAATTCATATGCAATTTTGGTTATTAAAGAGAGGAGGATGATTCAACACAACATGTGTATGATTCTGCCTCAGGTACTTTTATCTTGTAACCAGAGAAAACATTAAAGAAGAGATTAAATATATTTGAACCTTGGAGAGCGTGGAGTCACAGAAATCAGCTGTTTCAAGAAGGAAATGCTCATCTTCATTAATTACTGTTGGCATTTAAGATGAGGACAAAAGCTATCTACACAGTGGAAAAAAATAAATGATTATTAATCAACCTAGAGGCACCGTAGCAGAAAAGTGTAGGCAGAATCCAGATGAGAATGGTTTGAGCAGGATAAGCTGAAAAAGTATCAACATATTCAGAAAGTGTAGAAAAACATTTTGAGTATTCTGTAAGGAAAAATTAAGGTGATCTCCCTAGGGTAGGGGGCTTAGAATACTGTAAGATTTGTTTGTGAGGCTTTTCTGTTTTTTCATTCTTCTTAAGAAAGAGAAAGTGGAGCAAGCTTGTTTGCTAATAAGAAGACAGTACATCGAGAGAGTCTATAAGAACAGGCAAAAAAAGAAAAGCCATTCAACATCTTATGATTCTGGTGAACATTTGGATGGTAGAGTGGGATACTGAGAACAGGTGAGGGATTGGCAAGGAGAGGGAAATTTTCTCCTTTTAAAAAAATAAAGAGTATATATGTAGATACGACTTTTGTTTGTTTAATTGTGTACATTTGGTCGTCGGATACACGGAAGATTATATTTTCTCAGGTTGTTCATCAAAAAAAAAGTCATTCACTAGGAGTCTGAAGAATTGAAGATATTTTGAAGAGTAAAGGAGAAAGTGTGCAGGAGAAAGTGTGCAGTTGCAACTGCAGAATTGGTGCAGTGAGTGCACCAAAAATAAGAGAGGAAAAGGAGTGGAGTGTTGAGCACCAAAGTAAGATTTCTTATGATTAATTTGGAGAGGTGCTAACTCATTGTCTGTATGGTTTTCCCCAGCAGAGGTCAACAGGTGTGTAATGGTGAGCTAAATACAAAAAGAAGGAGAAAGAGGGGAAGGAGGGGAAACAGACAAAGAGGTGCCAGCAGGGTGCTCAGGATTTTGCCTGATCGTCCCCTCCAATACTTTTAATCTCATTAAGTAGGTGCTTTCATTATTTCCATTTTTATTATAGATAAGGGTAAATGGGGCATAGAGGAGTCAAATGAATTGTCAAAACTCTCACAGTTAATACATGCCCAAGCTGACCTGAGCCTTGTATCGTCTAACACAAGAGCCTGAATTTTAACCACTAGGTATACTATTGCTTTCTATAAAATCAGTAATGTGCATTCTGTATTTGGAGAAAAACAGTTTTCTTTGGCCTGAAATTGTGGTTTCAGGAGTAATGGTTTATATGATTGAAAGCATAGATAGGAAATAAATTTGTATAAGGTAAATAAAATCAAGCTAATGGGCTCTGGGTTTTAATTTCAACTTTGTAGAATTATTGAAGACTTCAGGGTGGAGATACGGTAACATGTATAAACAATAATTTTAGGAAATTTAGTTAGAAAAAAACAAAGTGTAGAAATCAATTTTAATTATTTTGTGTTAGTATAGGATTTTGTCCATAATACCTGCATGAAAATAAATGAATAAACAATTATTGGTTATAAGATGAAGTTCAAATGGTAAAAGATTATTGTAGGGATTTTTTTGTGTGTAACATAAAGATTAAAGTTCTATTCACACCAGTTTATCTAACTGCTATGTTCATCATCTTCAACATATTCTCTCATGATAATTTACCCAGTCTTTGATTAGCCAAACTTATGATGGCTAGACTAGAACACAAAGACACAACCAATTAATGAAATTCAATATAAATTCTTACTTAATTTAAATCAAATACATATATTTAAGTAACTTTTTCAAAGCACTGAAAGACTGCAGGTTTGAATATACTTATTATCTTTATACAGTTAAATGTATACATATTTAATTTTGTTGCATATTTTATATATATTCTAAATTGTGTGTATGTATATATATGTATACATGTATGTACAAATCATATGTATAAATACATACTTGCATATGATAAGGCTTGATGGAAAATACAGAGATGATACATTTTAATAATATGATCACTTTAAAATCAGAAAAATAATTTTGAAAATAAAAAGACTGCATCGTTCTGAGACATTTATATCTCAAACATCATAAAAAAATGAAGATCATCTCTATACATTTAGTTCTCACATTTATTGAGTTCTGTGGATTTTCTGGCAGCACAGCCCTTCTGGGAAATAAGTCCCCACCCCCACCCTCATCCCATTTTCTGGGCTCCAGAATGAGCTGCAGTGTTTTTATGTTATCCCGACCTCTTGTTCCAGTTGATTAGTTCAGGAGTTTGCATTTGCTCTAGGATAGGCGAAGAAGTCGCTTCCTAAGATCACGAGTCCCTTGAAAATAACAGCATCACCCACAACAAAGCCGCAGGGAGAATAGAACCGATTTACACCGAATAGTTCCAACCAGGGACAGAGAATTCCGGTGCCATTCAATCTTAGTCCTACTCCTTTTTTTGCGTCCTTGTACATATTTGCCTTTCACTTGATTAGAATATTGAAACCTCTGAGGATTTTGCCAGGCAATGGGGACCCCTGTTTTTCTGGAGCAAGATAGCTAGACTTCCGCTACTTAAAATACAAAATTAATATAAGCACCTACTCAGTACTGTTGTTTATATTAATGCAAAGATTCAGTCAAAGATCAGGTAATGTCAGCATGAGGAAGAATAGTTTTAAAGTAATAAAGAATAAAATGCTTTCACCCTTTAAAAATACATTCTGAATGGGTTGGTTAAAATTCTGACTCTCAGCCTACTTAAAAACACCCCAGGTTATAAAACACTAATGTTACAAAGTAAGTGGAGCTCATCTCTAATGAATAGATGTCAATAGATTAGCATTTTAAATATGGGATGACAGCATGATTGCAACAAACATCTGTAAAATTATTGCTTTTCATCTACATTAATTTGCTAAATGACTGCCATGCAAACAGCCCCAAACCATAAATGAAAAAAGCATTCAGGAATCATTAGCAAATTAGACCTTGGTTACCTGATTCAAAAATCAAAAAAGACATTAAGTGTGTCGATGCATAACATACAGTGTTAGAATCTATTGAGGAGGTACAGTTTAGTGGAAACCAAGGCCCTTTTGCATCCAAAGAGAATTTCGGAGAATGAGTGCATGCTGGTTTTAGTGGTTATTGTTGGCTATTATAAAGAGATTGATGTGTATCAGTGTGTTGTAAAAGAATGTTTCCCATGCCGTGACACAGTAGTTACCTTTGAATTTCTGCCTATGGATATGAATTTGTATATGGAGATTGTTGCACTGCATTGAGTTTATACAGGCACCACAGCTACTGTAACCATCTTGCTGAGAAGTTGATGTCAAAAAGAAAGGGAAAAAAGTCAAAAATATAGGCAACTGGGTAGATAAATATCTGTGTGGCTCTATTTTTTTTTTTTATGTTTCACATAGGCCTGTCAAATATTCAAAAAATACAAATCATATACAGATTTAAAAGTTTGTAAATTTGCTTCACTTTAAACCAGTGGTTTTGTTAAAGTTTAGGTTTCATATATTCTACTTAAAAGGAACTTAATTCAGAAAACTCCTTGTATTATTTGGGGCTGTAATTTGTGTTTAATCAGTTGCTTTACTGGGATGAGAACTTTTTAAAATTACTTTGAATGTGTGAACACAGTTCAAAACATTAAATGCAAAAGTTAATAATTCCTTATTTTCTCTAATTGGGTTCTAAGGTAAACAGAATGCATAGTGTTTGAAAACAATAATATTAATAACTACCCTTAGTCACAGCACAGGTACTGCCAGGTGCTGTGCCAAACGTATTGAATCTATTACTTCATTTAATTTTCCAACAGTCATATAAGTAAATTGTTATAATTATCCCAATTTACAGATAGGTAACTATTGTTTGATAATTTAAATAATTTTTCTGAGGTTACAATGTCATAAGAAGTGCTGAGACTTGCTTTAGTTCTAACTCCAGGGAGCACACTGTCAACCAACTTGCAATGTTACTTAAAGAAAGATACTCTGTTTAACCAGGCTGCAGCTCCCTCCTATCCCCAGGTGTCCTGAGCTCAATACATCAAGTCATTCTAATTCCCTAACTCTGTCACATACTCTTATGTGCGCATACCTTGTTAGTGCTGTTTCTCCTTCCTGACATACACTTCCATGTATTATTTTAAGGTTCACCCTCATTCATGCTAAGAGGCTCAGCAGAAAATATTTTCTCTTGTTGTTCCAGAAAATAAACAAACAAGCAAAATTAAACTAGATGGTCTCTCCTGAGTAAGATAGTGATGCTTTTCTTTCACCGCTGTCCTGTTCCTGTCATATAGCCTTACATTGATTCAATGTATATCAGCCTGTCATATAGGTGGTAAGATCATGGATGTACAGAGCCAACAAGTTTTGCTGGTATTCCTAGTATTTGCATGCTGTCTGCAACACTGTGAATTCTCAATAATGGTTTGGTGTCTAAATAAATTTAGCAAATGCTTGATTTATCCCCTATGATTAAAAATCATAAGATGTCATATTTGTATTGCTGGAAATTATGTCATGGTACTTAAATCATTTCTTATAATCTTAAAATAAGTTCATATTTACTTGCTCTTAGCTGTTTCAGAGAGATACGGTCATGTAATCTCTCTTACTTAAGTCCTCAGGAAGTTTTCTAGTCTTTGCTTATTTTATATTAATAACTATCAAGGTAACATCTTTAATACAATTATATAATTCACTTTCATAGCAATCAATCCACTTGTAAATATATGTTAATTTGTGTGATATTCTGTTT
The DNA here is from genome assembly GCF_002776525.5 of Piliocolobus tephrosceles. Classification (NCBI taxonomy): domain Eukaryota; kingdom Metazoa; phylum Chordata; class Mammalia; order Primates; family Cercopithecidae; genus Piliocolobus; species Piliocolobus tephrosceles. Next base: position 69,529,677 of record NC_045438.1, read on the forward strand.
TATGTCTGTCTTCCCCCAAGTCTTGCATATTCTATAAAGAAAATTCCATGATCTGATAAAAATGTTGTCTTTAGCAACTATCATGGATTATGACACAGAAGTCGAATTCAACTTAAAGAAATAAATATGTTATTTGCCTTATTACTGAGTTTGGAAAAATCAATTTAAGTTTTCTTATTTTGTACAGTCTGGTAATTTAATATAAAGATATTAGAAATTGCCTAGACTGTCTAAATAATAAATGTGAGATTAAATTATAATTAAATTCTAAAAAGTTTTTAAGTAATTAGACTTCATTACATCTAGATAAAATAGACTCACTTATGCTATAAAATATTTTATATTATTGAGATTTTAGTATAATCAATGAAACAATAAAACTGAATTATGAAAGGTAGGCTTCTAATATGGCAAAGTTTTAATAATTCTAGTTTTCTGAAAGAATCCTCTTGGAGTTAAGGATGACTTGAGATAAAACAGACACAAAAGAATTGAACTTAGGATCATTGCAATGTTATATACTATTTAAATGTTACAAAACAATATAATACACCACAATGTGCTAGAACATGTCAAATAAATGTATAATATTAGGCCACTTGAGACACTATTAATTAAGACCATGCTACATGAATCCTAATAAGGAACATGAAGTACCAATATCAAGCACAGGTCTCATGCTGGCAGCTGCAATAACACTTGTCCCAAAATAGTGAATGTCTTTCCCTTTTAAAAGTAGCTAAGTGTATTACAAAACTATAGATGTGACTATATTCTAGCATAGCTCAATGGTATAATGACTTCAGTTCCAGTTACTTCTTATCAAAGTATGTTTTTCTATTTATAGCAACGTAAGCTGATGATGTAAAAAAAAAGCCTGAAGCACACGGCTTTCTAAATGTTTGGAAATTATATTTTCAGATAATATGTATTTTTGCGAAAGAAGTTCAGAGCATTAGCGAAGCATATTGGTAGAACAGTAACAAACTTGTCCTTTAAGTAATTAGAAAACTGCCAATAGTTTAACCTCATAAGAAACATATGCAAAAACTTATATTTTATATAATTTTGCATACATACGTATACACAAATAAACATGAGGTGTTAAGAATGTCTTTAAGGAAAACTAACATAGTGAAAAATATAAAGCTAAGGAACTTTGTGTTTTGTTTGCTGTTTTGTTTTTGTTGCATGATGTTGGAAATTACTGCTAAACAGATGAAACTGCTAAAATGTATGATTTCATTAATAGAAAAAAATAATGAATGTTTTACCCCAAAGAATCCTGTTACTGAAGAATGTTTATTAGATGTGGAGAATTACCTGTAACGGTTTAACTTTTCAGATAATGTTGCTAAATAAAACCCTCATTTTTAGAGAAGAATAAAACAAAAATCTAAAAGTTTGAGGCAAAGTCAAGGGAGATAAAGATATTAGAGGATATTTGCCTTCAGAAACCCTCTTCTCTCACCTTTCAGTGTCTCTGTGTAGCTTCCAAACCCTACAGGATAGTATAGGAGAGCAGGGCCAGGCTGCCACTGGCTACTGGCGCGGACCTACTAGCAGCGCTGGCATAGGGGGCCACTGCTTTCCACCCAAATTCCACCAGGTTTCCTCTTGGTGGAAGTAGAACCACTAAAAGCTTTCTTATATTTAAATAAAATAAGCTCACTTTATTGCTGGAATCAAAAAACGGAATATATTAGTATATATTACATAAAAATATATGAATCTAAAATTAAATTTTATATGGACATATAGTTAACATTAATGTAATACATGTACACATACATACAGATACCTACATATATACATGTGCAGAAATATATAACAACATATTTGCATGTGTATTTATGGAAAAACAAAGTGTTGAAACAGTCATTTGTTATATTTTTAATAGTTAATGCAGAAAAATTTTCAGCAGAAAAAGAACATTTACAAGTGAGGATTTGTGATACCTTTTGAGCTCTTCTAATAATGGCTTATATATTCTCAGGGAATAGCTAGATATGTTTGGAAAATCTGATGAACCATATTTCACTTTATCACAATTCTTTGTATTTAATAATACTGTCAGTGCAATAAAATGTTTTAATACATGAATTGTTAATATTATAAAGATTAATAAAATTATAACATCTAGGAGATATATTTCAATTAGGTGACTAATGTAACATTTTTTAATGCAAATTAAATTGTATACTAAAATAAGAATAAATAATGCTAAGATAAATTAAAAGTATAAATATACATTTATGATTTGTATGTGGTTCACCTTTTCTAGTCTTGTCTCTTAAGGATCCACAGATGCTGTGATCATTGCTACCATCACTATACGTGTAGAACACTTCATGATATAACCATATTTGGTTTTCAATGCTATAATAGTTTAATAAGCAAAAGGTTCTTTGGCATCATACCATATCATTCTTGATATCATACCTCTAGACAGAGACAAATTCTGATTAACATAATAATGCTCAGTATTGCTAGAAAACAAGGTGTTTTCAAACTATCCAGGGAGTGTCAAAATAAAAATTAAACCATTTTAAAGCTATTTTACTGACCAAATTGGGAAAATGTGATCATCAAAATGAGAATAATAATTATAATTAATTGTTAAAATAAAGTATTATAAAAATCATGTGTCCTTAATAAAATTCAGGAAGAGAAAATTTAGTGGCGATTGTAGAAACAGGTAAAACTGAATTGATGTTTGTAATACATAAAAGGAAGTGGTTGGTCTTTAAATTAAATCTTGATGGAAGAATGTTAACATATGCTAGTATTCTATTAAAAAATCTCCAGTACATATTAGATTATGTAATGTGGATTTATAGTATACTCTGTTGTTAGTGGGGAATGGGAAGTGGAAAAGATCTATTCCTAATAGATCGGAAAATATCACAAATAGTTGTTACTAGTGGTTACAGATACAGATGAGATAGAAAGCTGCTCTAATAGTGTATCACAAGATAATGTATTGGCTAAATGTCCTGATAGAAGTATCAAAGGTATAGGCTTAATCTATGTGATTCTAAAAGAAAAATAAAACTCTAAGTTTCATTAATCATTATAACTATTTACTCAAAAGACACACTGAAGGACAAAATAATGCATCCAGAGGTGGTCAATATCTAATATTGGCCTGTACCATGTAACACTGAAGTGGTTAAATCTGAATAATATATGTGGATTTTAGGAAGCTAAACTTTTAAGATATAAAGTGATTAAAAATTATGTTACTTCCAATTGAATGTGGCTAAATATATCAGCAATTATCTGTGTTATTTTGTTGTAGCTTTTTTTTTTTTTTTTTTTTTTTTTCCCTTCTGACAATGTCTTGCTCTGTTGCCCAATCTAGAATGCAGTGGTGTAATGAGGGCTCACTGCAGCCTTAAAATCCCGGGCTCGGGGAATCCTTCCACTTTACCTGGGACTACAGGAATGTGTCGCCATATCTGGGTAATTTTTGTTTGTTTGTTTGTTTGTTTTTTGTAGAGATGGGCTCTCACTATGTTGCCCAGGTTGGTTTCAACTCCTGGGCTCAAGCAATTCTCCCACCTCAACCTCCCAAAGTGTTGGGTTTACGGGCGTGAGTTACCACACCAGTCAATTGTCGATTCTGACAAGAATACTGTAAAAGAGGTTTTGACAACTAAATATAAATGTGTATCTGTATCTACCTATATATATCTATCATCTATGTACATACATATGTATTTTCCAGTATACCTCATACCTGGTCAAACTATAAGACAGTCACAATCTATAAATTGCAAAATTTGTGTAAAATATTATAAACAACTGAGATCAGGCAGAATGAATGAAGATTAAGCTGGAGAGAATGATGAAAGTGAAAGTGAAATTTGAGAGCAAGAAGAGATCAGGTAGAGCAGACCTTTTAGAAGCTAGCAGAAAAATCTTTTCAAAAGAGAGTTATGCCTTGAGGTGTAAATATTGTATCACTTATTTGCTGCAACAGGAACTTGGTTGAGCAGGCTTGTGGAGTGGATTCATGTAACTGAAGCAGAGGAGTATTCACAGAGATGATCCAAATATTCAGAAATCAATATGTCTCTGAAGCAGTTGGAAATTGACAATTTAACATGTGGCATCCATCTATACTTAAATAACGCCATGGCCCTCCTCCATGTATAGGAATTTATCAAAAAAACAAAAACAAAAACAAAAAAACCTTCAGCAAATTTCCCAGCTTCAGAGCCCTCCTTAAACTTGTCTATTGTTCCTAAACTCATTTCATATTCTTCCTAAATATAGCACAAAGTTTAATCATCTCTCTCTCTCTCTTCACTCTATATTCATTACTCCTTTTACACTTTTCATCATGTGTTCTCTTCCTATAATGTTCTCTTTGCACTGTATTCCTCCACCCTCCATCTATCATGAAATACCCAACTAAAATAGCATTCTCTCTTTTCAACTTTCTATGACTACTCAAAAATTCATTGACTCCTCCAGATATTTTTTAAAATAAAACAATTGAATTTTAATCTCAATCATGTTCTATCTTAAATTACTAATTGTGTCAGTCTTAACACTACAACAGAATATAAGCCACTAAAGGCTGATTAATCAATTATCTTTTTAGTTAGAGAAGCACAAACTATCTGATATTATAAGGAAAAGTATTTATCATAGGAAGTGGCCCTGTGCCAATATAGGCAGAGCTCAGGACATAGAGACCTGGAAGTCTTTGGGGGCTGAGCTGGGGAATCAAACAAAACATCAACTAATCTTTCCGAAGCATCTACAGGGGTGAAAAGGCAGAGACATGCTGGAAGCTACATATGTCCAGCTGTCAAAGTCAGAGTACATAGGGAAACTTGTGGAGTGGTTTATGGGAAACTGTTGTCTCTGTATAGTGACCACTGTCTAGTGTCTGTTGGTAGGCCGAGGGAAGCACCTGTGCAGTAGAGGTGACCCATAGTCAGAAAGATGGGCTAGACATTCAGCAGAAGAGCAAGAGGAGAAGCTGAAAGCCACCATTGTATCTGCCATCAGTACTTCTGATCACAACAGAGATTTATGACCACTGTTTTACTTCTACCTCCCAAATTTCATGTGAATTATTCACTAGCAGACTTTATTCTGATACCATACTGGATAGAGAATTCCCAGATTTACTAAATTGAAAATATAATTAAACACAGTAAATTAAATAGAGTTCCAGTGCACTTAAGAACAATAGACATCATTGGTTCTTTCTCCACTTCACTCATTATACATTTATTGACGATCCACATATTTATTTGTACTATCATTAAAATGGAAATCAGCAATATTTTGGAAACCATTATTGTGCAGCCTGTAATATAGGGAAACAAAAAAAAAAAGATTGACATTTAAGCATATATAATGTTAGACATTGCACATTTTAAATTTGTACATCAAATATTCATAAAATAAGCAGCTAACAATATTCTCCACTTACTAGAACCAATGACTACTTCTTTCTTTTCTGCTTTTTTTTTTTTTTTGAAGTTCAGTATAAACACTAACACACTAATTTAAAATTATGATGAAAATGTTAGCCATGGCTCAGTAACTAAATCATCCCAAACAATTTATATAGTAAATAATTCTATTGTATTGAATTATCATTCCATAGTATGCTGTTTTCGAAAACAGATGAGAAATATAAGCAAACACAGTAAATTTATTTTCATTAGAAAGCTTTAAAATTGCAATTCTGTATTACTTTCTAATCTTCTTATATGTAACCTCTAGGAAGTGCTGGAAGATGAGAGGCACACAGATTGCCTGTCTGCTTCTTATTTCCTCCCCTAGGATTTTTCTCCTGCTTCCAGCAAGCTTAAAATAATCTCTACATAAACAAATCTATTCTTTCGTATTTCTTAGCCTTATCTATCAAGTCCATTTCAAGAGTGTGGATATGAACAAAATAATGATGTGGATTGAGAGATTCACTAAGACTTAAACCAGACTTGAATATTAATGCAGTAAGTGCTTGGCTTTGGAGGAGGCAAATCAGAGGAGAGAACTATATTGACATTTTTATAATGATACTAGATACTAGATCTTATGTTGGTTTCAGTCAAATAAATAAATAAATTAGACAAAATAGACCAGATTTTATAGTAAATATGATGAATTTACTCAAAGTTATAGCTTGCCTAATAGCATTTTCTATATATACAATGTTAAAAAGTTTAGCAATATATGTTTCATTCCCACAAATTATACTGGGGCAAAAGTAAGCCAGACATTCAGAAATATCTTCATCATATACTCATCAGATAGTCAAAGTATACAAAACCAGGAGATCTGAGATGGGCAAAGCCCAGACTACCCTGTTAGATGACAGGAAGACCTTGAAATTGTAATAAGCATTTCCTGAAGTTTCTATGGAAAAAAATATGACACATGCATACAGGTGCATACACAGACACTAAATACACACACACACACACACACACACACACACACTTATAAACACAAGCCATTAAAATAAAAAAAAATGAGGTAACAAAATTAATACCCTGTATGTATAGATGTCTATGATTTCTGTTAACAAAAAAAGCTATTAAAGGTAACATACATGTATTTTTAAAGTAATATTCAATAATATTTATATTCAGAGATAAAACTTTATTTAATCTACATAGAGGTATAAGTTATAATTTTGTCTTTTCTTTTTTAGCTTTTATATATTATTGTAGTTTCCCAAGGAAAAATTCTAGAAATTATAAACATTTTATATATATATATAATATATATTTATAATAATTACGCATTTAATGGGTAGAAAATAATCCAACTTGTTATATTTTTTCAATTCAAATGACAAGTGAATAAGTAGATTTTATAATAAAAGTATGAATGAACAAACAAAACCTGGATATAAGGAAAGTCCTATTCATTTTTGTTCCCATGCTACAAGAAAACAGAAATGTAACAAAGGCAAATATATCTTATGATCAATCTTTAATTATCTCTGTGTTTTATTTACGAAATCAGCAGATTTATTTCTAAGTATATTTCTTTTGACGATAATAGATAACATGAGTCCATTTTAACAATCTACAATGTTTGAGTAAGAGAAATAAGAATATTTTTAATAGTATATAAATAATCCACCTATGGCTTTTCTTAGTATTTGAAGTTTACTATTTTGCAAGTTTCTCTGTAGTCATTTTCTCTTCCTCTCTTAAACAAAAGAAAGGATGTTCTCTTGACATCTGTGGGATGTTCCAAAACTGGAAGGTGCCTGCCTACATTCTTATTGTTTTGTTTCATTTATTTTTTATTAGCTTATCTTATAAATTGATAGATAAAATTGTATATTATTAACATAGACAACATATTTTGAAGTATATACATTGTAGATTGATTATATCTAGCTACATACATATGCATTGTCTTACTAGTTATTATTTTTGTGATAAAGATTCTGTAACAAATTTAAAATAGAAAGTGACTATATTCTTTAAAATCATTTCATCTTCATATTTGTCTATCATTATGCATTTCAGAAGGCAAATGGGAAAGATTCAAAGGATCACTGAATAATCTTTTTATTTGCAAACATTTATTGTATTATTTACATAGGATTATGTTCAATAAAAAGAAATCTCAAATTGCAATTGACAAATACAAGACATATCAGATTTTGTGTTAATAATTTAATAGTTATACCAAAACGTACTTAATGGGCTCTCTTTCTATATTAAAATACTTCACAGATAATATTTTGTCACTTTAATTCAATGTACCAAAATAAATGTATTACATAGTTTAAGTCTTATATGATGAGACAATCCTTATTTCTTATTGCTTTCTCAATTTAACTCCAGGACACTTTAGTGATAAAGGGAATAAGAAGTTGCTTTGACCTTCCACGTGTGGGCAAAAGACTCTCTACTTTATTTTTGCGGTTGTCAATAAAATGCAATTAAGATTGTCAGATTTAGAAAGCAAAAAGAAACACACAGCATGCCCAGCTAAATTTTAATTTCAAAGGCACATGATTTTTAGTATATTTCGAATATATGCAAGTGGCATACTTATATAAAGTCATCGTTTAACTAAAATTCACATTTAACTGGGCAGTCTGCATTTAATGGGTAGAAAATAATCCAACTTGTTATATTCATTTCAATTAAAATAACAAGTGAATAAGTAGATTTTAAAATAAAAATGTGAATGAACAGACAAAACCTGGAATGTAAGGAAAGTCCTATTCATTTTTGTTTCCATGCTACAAGAAAACAGAAATGTAACAAAGGCAAATATATCTTATGGTCAATCTTTAATTATCTCTGTGTTTTATTTACAAAATCAGCAGATTTATTTGTGATTTGGTAACCACAGCTCCAAATCTGACCTTAAAAACTCTATTTTAATAGCTGTGAATTGTAAGTGGTTCTGTGATGTGGAAAACCACTGAAGGTTTCAAATGAAGCCACCAAGCTGTTTTTGTTTTCCATATAAAATAAGCCAAGCAAAATGCCTTCATAGGTGGGAATATATTACAGGAACTGGCAAATCAATTATAATTGATTTACACATGTCTTTTTATTACATATTATGGTGAATTTAACAAATTCATTATGAAATACAAATATGCACATCTGCTAAAAGAACCATCTAGTAACAACAGTTTAAAACAAAGCATAAGAGGAATTGACTTGTCCTTTTGTATCCTAGGAAAAAAAGGACTTGGACCTGCTCTTACTTTTTCTCCTCAGGCCAGCTAGTTAAGTTCAGTGCCTTTGTTCCTCAAAAGACAACATGCAGATAAATATGTCCATTTGCAAAGGTATTTAAAAGTTAAAACATGATGATAAATGTGGAAGCAAAAACTGAAGTATAAACAAAGATATGCATATAAGAATATCAAAATGTCATGTATTTTGGTCATTGAACTGAATCAACTTAAATAATCATTATTTGGTTGAAGGAAAAAATAAGTTATTCCTAAATCTATATGTGAATAATCATTTTTCATATATGACACACATTATTTGTTATTCACGTTTTGCCAAAAACTATTTTTTTTAGAGAAATTAAAAAAGACTTACAGACATCACAACAAAGTAACCATAACAGACTTTGCATTTCATATGAAGCACTTGGAACAGTATTATGATAAAATATGAATACATGTTACAATATGATACATAGTCATCAATGAGTATCAAAAATTCTCTTAATACATTTATATTTTTATAGATATATCTATCTTTATAATGATACATATGTCACCAGAACAACCATTTTTGGAACAATTTAAAATATCATCGTGGGCCTACTAAAGTTATCTCATTCTTGATTTTCACTATTAATAAGTTTATTACATTCATTTGGTTTTACATAGAAAAAATTGAATTTCTTTTTACTTAACTAAAATGTACTTAAACTATTTAGAGAATCTCTCACTATTTGTCTAGATTCCTTATAACAATGTATCTTTTTAACAGCTTTTATTGCAATCATATATTTCAAAAGTTGTGAAAATGGCTAATGAGTCCTGTATCTCTAAGAAAGTTCTCTTAAATAAGTAATCACTTCTCAAATCTTTCTATGTAGTTTTTCAGTGACATTTTAGTTATCATGCAGCATAAATGATCTACTTTCATTAAAATATTAGTTTTAATGCAGATGTTTCTTTGGTAGAATGTTATCAAAATAAATAAAATGTAGGCAAGTTAGCCAAAACATAAAATTTATTAAATAATTTAACACAAATTCTGTAATTTTAATTCTTTTCAAAGCACATCTTTCTTTCATAGTTGTTTATTATAAACATTTAATCAAATTTTTGTGGGTGTGATTCCAGTTTTTTCTTGAATAGACTTGTTTTTAAAGAGTATTGTAATCACAACAGTCGTTAGACTGTAGTCATGTCATGTATGATCAATTAAATAAGCCTAGAAATCTAATGTGCCACACAATAATTATAATTAATAATATTGTGTTACATACTAAAATTTTTCTAAGAATGTAGGTTTTAGCTGTTCTTACACACTCCGAGTAAAAAATTAAATATGCGAGATGATAAACACGTCTATTGTGTTGGCTATAGTAATCATTTCATTTTATATTTGTATATCAAAAAATCATGCAGTACGCTTCAAATATGTGCGATAAAAAATAATACAACGAACAGTCCACAACCTATGTATGTGTGTATGTGTATATTCATGCACAGTTAGTTTTGGCACATAGGTGTTTGATTCTCCCCTGGACCAGTAAGAATAATTGTAGCCAGGTGCAGTGGCTTATTCCTGTAATATCAGCACTTTGGGAGACTGAAGCGGATGGATCATGAGGTCAGAAGATCGAGACCATCCTGGCGAACATAGCGAAACCCCATCTCTACTAAAAATACAAAAATTAGTCAGGTGTGGTGGCAAGTGCCTGTAGTCCCAGCTACTCAGGAAGCTGAGGCAGGGGAATCGCTTGAACCTGGGAGGTGGACGTTGCAGTGAGCCGAGATTGTGCCACTGCATTCCAGCCTGGCAACAGAGCAAGATCAAGCAAGAAGGAAGGAAGGAAAGAAGGAAGGAAGGAAGGAAGGAAGGAAGGAAGGAAGGAAGGAAGGAA
>NC_045438.1:69540276-69698316 GCF_002776525.5 Piliocolobus tephrosceles
GAAGGAAGGAAGGAAGGAAGGAAGGAAGGAAGGAAGGAAGGAAGGAAGGAAGGAAGGAAGGAAGGAGAAAAAAGAAAACTAGGATAATTGTTATAGATGGTATGGGCTAGACTCCTTCAGAGCTCTCTCAAGATAATAGTAAAACAGTCTGGGTCCCTGTAATCTCAGAACATATCCTCTAAAATTAAGAGAGATTTTGTTGATTATTATAAAAATTGATGGTTAAAATCAGTGGTAAGTAAAAATAAATGAAATGTATATGTGATTGTGTCAAAGGGAAAGAACAAGAGATGTTTTTAATAAATTAATGGAAATGTGTAAAACCAGAAGGAAATTATAATAATGATAAATTTAAATCAGTAAAACTCAGACTTAAGATTGTTTTGTGGCCATTAGAAACCAAAAGTAAGAGCAGTTGAAATTTGAATAGTTTTACTAAAACACTAAAATCACAACAGATTATCAATCATAATCAATATGTGCAGATTCCTAATATAGCTTGTGAAGTAAACACAATCAGAATATAAACATAAGAGAAGGTAGAGCTTCCTTAGAAATATGAGGAATCAAAAGGAAAAAGCAGTAACACCAGAGAAAAGTTTTCAGGATGCACAGAATCTACATTCATTTTTCCTAATCTTGGTTATGCTTTCCCACATTGGAAAAACATAAGTAGAATTTTTAAAAAGATGATTGATAGGGAGATAGAGGGAGATTGAAATAGATAGATAGATAGATGATAGATAGATAGATTAGATAGAAGGATTAGATAGATACACGTATGTGGAGGTGTGTGATGAAGTTAATTAATATAGGCAATGAATAAATAATTACCATATATACATATAATGGGAAAGTAATATTTTAGTCACAGTAACATTTTAATATATGAAATAAAATATATAGATTCGCTTATTCCACTTTCCATTGTTTTGGGAAAAATAATATGTTTATTTTTACTCTATCTCTAATTCTAAAACTCACAAAGTATGATGATTCCCTCATATTTCCAGTGTTTTAATAGATTTCCTCATATTGATAGATGCATTATTTTTCTTGCTGGCCAGTAGTGAATGAGAATCTGTTATTTTTAAATAAATTACTCTTTTAAATCACATAAAATTATTTTTCCAACAAGAATCATGAACAATCTAAAATGGTTTGCACTATTGAAATTTTCAGCAATACTTTGTTGTAGATTAACAAGAGTAAACTTATGTTTTTGAACCACTACAAGTTCTTAATTTGTGGAGTTTAGTGTGAATTTATATAATAGTGCATTCTATACCTCTCATGCAGGATGTTTCAAAATATTATAAACTTGTTTACAAAATAACTTGTAAATTTTACTACCCATTTTAGTTTTCATTTTTGGTTGTCTTTTTCTTTCTTTGGATATATAAAAGACATGAAACAATTCACTGTATGCTATAATGATTGCTTTTCTAAATTATTTGTGTGATCTTTTTGCAGATAGACAGCACACAAATAACTTGGTTTTAGTAGACTATAAACATGAGTGCTGACACATTTTGTATGTGTTAAGTTGCCTTTAAAGACAAGTCAGGAACACTAATAATTTTCTATCTCTTTAGAAAGCTGAACATCACCAAACTCTTTATGACTCACAGTAAAATATCCTCAGATGCATACAGACAACCTATTTTACAATTTACAACATGTTTTAAAAATTTGCTCAAATGTATGTAGTTAATAGCCACTCTGCCATGATCAATTACTTCTAGAAAGCCCCGTAAGCCAAGAAAAAAAAAAAAAGAGTTTTAAAAAACTATATACGACTTTAATTTTTTTGACTTACTTCCACATCTCACACGGGTAGAATAATTTCTAACACACTATCACTCCAACAAAGTACATCAATAACTGGCTAAAATATATAAACTGAAGATACTGAGTACAATGATGACACCAAGACCCGTGGGATGCAAAAGAGAAAAGGGTAGCACATTGAGACCAAATAAGCTTCTAATTTTTTATCAGCTTATGGGAATAAATATTTCAAATATCTCCTTTTCTTTGGAAAGTTGAGTTTGGGTTAATCGTTCATATCTGTTTTGCTGTAAACTTAATAAATGTTAACTATGATACTAGACAAAACTGGTGATGATAAAAATGAGTTCCAGTTGATAACCTGCATTGTAATTTGGAATGCATTAAACAAATTATACATTACTATTGGGGATTCACAGCTTTGGGCATTCCTAAATGCAATGTAACTCGTAACTAAGAGTTCATCTTCTTAAGTCCATAAAGCTGTGCCTATAGGAATATTATAAGACAGAATAATTCCTATATGGGTATCTCATGTACCAGTCCCTGAGGTCTCATTCACTCACATTAAGCTTTCATTGGGAGTCCAACATAAAAGACACTACTGATGCAACTCAACTGGAATTCTGGGTTTCCTGCCCTGTAGAGTAAGTAAATTTGGTACCAGGGATGGCCTACAGTTGAGTTTAATTGTCTTGTTTAGTCAAAGTGGCAATTCCAGAAGAGGGCAATTTCAATACATTCACCAATATCCATCTGCACTAGTAGAAACCAAATCTAAAGTTTAAAATAGCATGTTGTGTGCATGTGAATTGATCATTGGGCAAAGGAGACAGAGTTGGATTTTGGAGTTACTGAAGTAGGCTGGAATTCAAAACTCAGCCATTTAGAAGAAATGACATTTCAGAAAAGTGAGTCAAAATTTCTGTGTACAATTCCCTCCCAATAGTTTGTTAGTTCTTTAGACTTCTGAACACTGTTGGAGAGACTAAGAATCCATGCAGAAAATTAATAAATGGAGCAAAGATTTCAGTAGTCTTATGTTACTTGAAGTATTAAGTTGGAGAAGACTGTATAAATATCCCAGTCCTTCAATTGAGACTGATGGCAGCAGCTCATCTGGATTTGCTGCTGTGGGGATGCCAGCTGCAGCCTGATTGGGGCTACATGCTCTGTGGAGCTGGAGGGGGCCAGGAACAGGAGAAAGCCTCATCCCCTACTGAGTTGGCAGAGTGGGAGCCCCGCACTCCTACGCACAGATGCAGTTGTGCAGCCACAGCTCTGGATCCAGGCATCCCTGTGCTCTCAGGGGCCCAGGAAATCCCCCTGCCCCTAAAGTCTTGAACGTATCTGTTCCCTCTCCCTGTGCCTGCTCTGATGTAGCAAAGTTGAAGCTAAGCCCAGAAACTGTCAGGACCCCGCCAGGTGTTCAAGTGCTCAGGACAGTGCGTACACACCAGCCCTCCCACTGCCTCAGTCTCCTCAAAAATTTGAGCACTGATGAACTCAGTGAGGGAGGCTGGGGGCACTGAGGGCAGCTCGGCACGAACCTGCAGGTGCTCCTCAGCATAAACGGCTCAGGTGCTGTGGATGGCATGTTGATGATGGCAGGAGACAGACAGGCTCCTAGGCACAAAGGAGCAGGACTCTGGTGAAATCCTATCTTCAAGCCGTGGCTGGCCCGAAGCTTGACTGACAGTTCTGGGTGGAGTCTAGGTCCCAGAGTGAGAACTTTTGGTGCTTTTTCCAGGCCTGCCCATGGCCACCCATGGATGAATTAGCATGCACTTTCTGCCTTTTGAGCCCAAAAAAACTTTGGACTCATCCAGACTTGGACAGACATCAGGACTACCAGCTTTGGGAAGGAGCTACCCACTTTGGGTCTCCTTGATTCATTGGGATGACCTGACTGTGAAAAGGAGCTACCCATTTCATGTCTCCTGAGATCTATTCTGTCACTTAATGAAGCTCCTCTCCACCTTGCTCATCCTCTAATTGTCCACCTACCTCATTCTTTCTGAATGCATGACAAGAACTCAGGACCTGCTGAATGACAGCACTGAAAGAGTGGTAACTCCTACAGGGCTGAAACACCCCCACATTCACCACATTGAAGGTGGTGAGAAAGAGAGAAGAGCTGTGTCCCTTCAGGGAGCCCACATCTAGGGATTCCCTGAGCTTGGGTTATGACACTGTCTTTAGGGCTCTGCTTCCAGGTGCCACTGCATTCCCCTCATCCAGATGTAGATGCCTGCTCTGCTGCAGCAGCTGACATGCCTGGCTGTGCACAGTGGCCCTCACTAACCAGCGCCTGGCTTGCCCTTGGCAGGTGAGAGATCTGGGCTGGCATCACAAGCTTAGTGCAGCCTGCCAGGCTGAGTGGATGAAACAAGCCAAGTGGATGTGAGCAATACCCAGGCAGAAGGTGGCACCGACCACAGAGGTTTCCAGCTGGTGAAGCAACACCCCAACAATCCTGTGACAAGATCACATAAGAGCAATTCATAGAGCAAGAAAACTACACCTTAAGAATAAAGACAAACCAGAAATATATCAGCCTTAATAAACTATATAACACAGCCTCAACTGCATCAAGATAATATGCTTTTATATATGTATTTTTGACAAAAGGAAAATGAATTCTCACTGAAGGAAAATGTCATCTAGACACTCTATATTCTTTTCCTGTGCAATGTCTAAAATTCAATTTAAAAAAAGTCAGCAAGCATGCCAACGATTGGGATTCCATGACATAAAACCGGAGAGAGATCAAAAGACAAAACTCACACACACACACACACACACACACACACACACACACACATTATCCAGAAATTTGAGATATCAGAAGAGATTTTTTTAAATTATAAGTAATACTTTTAATAAATCACAGATTACGAAATGGAAAATTAAAAATATTATTTAGTCTATAAGGAAAAAGCTTACTCAAATCTTTTTAGGGGAGGAAATGGTAATTGAATGTAAATTCTAAAACTAGATCAATTTAAAATTAAAAATTACATATTCAATAGAAGGGTATATAGCAAATTACAAACAAGAAAATGCTGGAGAATTGGAATATCCATCAGTGTTAAAATAATTGAATTACACACAGAAATAAAGAGGAATAAGAAAAAAGCAAAAGTGAAATATTGTACATGGTAAAAATATTGACATATTATTATGACATCAGGAGAAAAACATGAAAAGGAAAAGCATAGAAGCAATATTTGAAGAAATATTAGCTTACATATCTCTTAATCTGATGAGACATCTGACCCTAGATTTAAGTTTTATGAACTCCAAGCAATATGAACACAAAGAAAACTGTGAATAGGTATGCTGTAGTAAAAGTGCTTAAAATTGAACACTGAAATTCTTAAAAGCAGCCATAAGTACACACACACACACACACACACACACACGCATTATGCTTATGGAGCAACTGTAAGATTGATAGCAGACTTTTCAATGGAAACTGTAAAATATATAGAAAACTAACCCTAACACAAAATAACTGCTCACTTGGAATTATATACTCCATGAAAGTTAGTACAGATAAGGGTGAAATAATGGCATTTTCAACCAAACAAAACTGAAAGAATGTGAATTATCACCAGAAGAACTTCATTAAAGGGAACATAAATGGATATTCTCTAGACACAATAGGAAATTAACCCATATGCAAGCAAGAAAATGCGAGAAACGTGAATCATTGGGAAATGTGTGAAAGTCCAAATTTATATTGTTCAAAACAATAAAAACTTCATGTGTGGTTTTAAATTTATATAGAATTAAAATATCTGAAAATGATAGTAGAAAAGATGAAGGGGAGGACTAGAATCAAAATAATTTTAGCTTTTTCATTGTCTAGGAAGTAATAAAAGTACTAATCAGACTCTAGTATGTCAAAGAAGCATATGGTAGTCCCTGAGCTAATTCTAAAAGATTAATACAGAATGAATAATTAGAAAGTTGGAGGTTGGAACAGGATGGATGAATAGAAGTTTCCACTGATCGTCTTCCCTGCAGAAAGAGCAAGTTAACAACTGTTTACCCAAATATCACCTGTATAAAAACAAAAATATCAAGTGAGAAGAGAGGAAAAAATAAAAAGGACTTTATCTTGTAATTTGGATAGCAGCTCAGTCGCACCAGGATAGGACATTGGGCAGAGTCATGATGCCCACATTTCAGACCCTAGTTCCTGGATGAACTTTCTACACATACCCTCATCCAGAAAGGAAAGAGAAGGATTTAGTACTGGGAGGAATCATCATCAACTGACTAAAGAGACGTTGGGCCCAGAAACCAGGTAGTAAATACCATGAGGTTTGGGTGAGACTCTGAGATATGCTGGCCTTAGGTGTGACCCAGCACATTCCAAGCAGTGGTGGCCATGAGGAGAGAGTCCTGCTTGAGAAAAGCAGAAGGAAGATTAAAGAGGACTTTTTCTTAGAGTTTAGATACCAGTTCAGCCTTGGAGGGGAAGAGTTCTTGGGATCCCCAAGTCCAGGCTGTGGATCTGAGATGGCATTTTTGGAACTACCCTGGTCCGGAGGTGAGCCCACTGCCCTGAGGGTGAGTCCCAAGCCAGACAGCATTCACCACATACTGACCAAAGCGCACGTGGATCATACATAAACATCAGCAGTAATCTGGCAGTGCTGACTGTGGACCTCTGGTGGTGATAGACATAGGGAGAGACACTTCTGCTTGTGGAAAGGGGAGGGAAGAGAGGAAGGAACATCATCTTTTGGTTTCAGTGGCAGCCCAGCCACAGTAGAATAGAGTACCAGGTAGATTTCTAAGGTTTCTGACTCTAGGCCATGGCTCCTGGACACCATCTCTGGGCATGCCCAGGGCCTGGGGGAACTCATCATCCCGAAGGGAAGGACACAGACTAACTGGCTCTACCATCTGCTGATTTTAGAGACATAGGGCCTTGAGTTTACATTAGCAGTAGCAAGGTAGTGATTACAGTTGGCCTTGGGTGAGACCAGTGATATGCTGAATACAGGTCTTAACCAGAACAGCACCAGTAGTGCTGGTCACAGGGGTACTTCAAGGTTTTTAATAATCAAACTCTCAAAGGTCAAGGATAAAGAAAGGATCTTAAAAGCAGCAAGAGGGCCAGGTGTGGTGGCTCATGCCTGTAATCCCAACACTTTGGGAAGCCGAGATGGGCGGATCAAGAGGTCAGAAGATCGAGACCATCCTGGCTAACATGGTGAAACCCTGTCTCTACTAAAAATACAAAAAAGTTAGCCGGGGGTAGTGGTGGGCACCTGTAGTCCCAGCTACTCCAGAGGCTGAAGCAGGAGAATGGCTTGAACCTGGGAGACGGAGCTGGCAGTGAGCCGAGATTGCGCCACTGCACTGCAGTCTGGGCAACTGAGCGAGACTCCGTCTCCAAAAAAAAAAAAAAAAAAAAAAGCAAGAAAAAAAATATATATATACAGAAATTTCAACATGTCTGGTAGTAGACTTCTTAGTGGAAACATTGTAGGTCAGGAGAAAGTGGTATGACATATTTAAGGTTCTGAAGAAACAAACAAACACAAAAACAAACTTCTACCCTAAAATAGTAAATCTAGTGAAACTATCTTTCAAGCATGAAGGAGAAATAAAGACTTTCCCAGACAAAAAAAAAAAAGTACTGAGAGAATCCATTAATACCAGACCTGTACTACAAAAAATGTGGGAGGGAATACTTCAATCTGAAAGAGATGGACATTAGTGAGCTGTAAGAAATCATCTGAAAGAACAAAACTCACAGTAAGTACACAGAAAAAGACAGAATGTTATAGCAATGTAATTTTGGTGTGTAAACGTGTATCTTAAGTAGAAAAATGTAAAGATGAACTGATAAAAACTGACTATATAACTTTTCAACATATAGACAATAGAAACAACAAGAATATAAGACATAAATAAAAAAGATATAAATAGAAGGTGTAAAAGATATAAATAGATATAAGATATAAATAGAAACAACAAAAAGTTTAAAAGCGGGAGGATAAAGCGTAAAGTTTTTGTGGTTAGTTTGCAATCAGTGTTTTCACCAGTGTAAAACAATCAGTTATAAGATAGTATATGCAAGCATCTTGGTAACCTCAAGAAAATACAATGGATACATAAAAAACAAAAAGCACGAAATTGAAAGATACCAGTAGAGGAAATCACAGAGAAAGGGAAGAAAGAAAGAAGGAAATGAGGAAAAGGATTCCTCAAAACAACCAGAAAACAAATAACAAAATGACAGGTGTAAGTCTTTATTCATTATTAATAACATTGAATGTAAATGGACTAAAGTCTCCAAACAAAAACATAGAGTGACTGATGGGTATAGGAAAAATAAATTCAATAACCTGTTCCCTACAAGAAACACACTTTACCTAGAATGACATACCTAGACTGAAAACAAAGGGAAGGAAACCAAAAATAGCAGGAGTGTCTATACTTAGAAGAGACAAAAAGGATTTCAAGACCAAAACTATAAGAAGGTCACTATACAATGATAAAATAATCAATCCAGTGAGAGGATACAACAATTGTAAATATATATGCCCCCAACACTGGAAAACCCAAATATATAAAGCAAATAATATTAGAGCTAAACAGAGAAATAGTCTCTGATAAAATCATATCTGGAGACTTCAACATTCAACTTTTAGTGTTGGACAGATCGTCCAGACAGAAAATCAATAAAGTTTGAAGTTAGTCTACACTATAGTAGGTATTTACAGAACATTTCATTCAACAGTTACAGAATATAGATTCTTCTCCTCAGGACATGGATTATTCATAACAGTAGATCATATGTTAGGTCATAAAACAAGTTTTAACATATTCAAAAAATTGAGATAACATCAAGCATCTTCTCTGACCACAATAGAATAACATTAGAAATCAATTACAAGAGGAAGTTTGGGAACTATACAAACATCTGAAAATTAACAATATCTTCCTCAATGACCACTAGATTAATGAACAGATTAAAAAACAATTTGAAAAATTTTTTGACCAATGATAATGGAAACATAACAGGCAAAAACCTATGGAATACAGCAAAAGGAATAGTAAGAGGGAAGTTTGTAGCTATAGATGCTTACATCATAACAGAAGAAAACTTCAAAATGAGCAACCTAGTGATGCCTCTTAAAAAACTAGAAAAGCAAGAGCAAAGCAAATACAAAATTAGTAGAAGAAAAGAAATAATAAACATCAGAGGATAAATGAAGTTGAAATGAAGAAAACAATACAAATAATCAATGAAACAAAAAAAATAGTTTTTTGAAAATATAAAGAAAATTGAAAAACCTTTAGCCAGACTAAGAAACAAAGAGAGACTCTAATAAAGAAAATCAGAGGTGAAAAAGGAGACATTACAACTGATACTGCAGAAATTCAAAGGATCATTAAAGGCCTCTATAATAAACTCTATGCCAATAAATTTGAAAACCTAGAAGAATGGAAATAAATTTTTGGACACATACAACCTACCAAGATTAAAGCATTTAAAAATACAAAGCAAGATCAAAACCATAATAAAATGTCAACCATAAAGAAAAGCCCAGGACCTGAAGGCTTTACTATTGATTTTACCAAACATTTAAAGAAGAATTAACATCAATCCAACTCGTACGATTCCAAACAATAGAATCAAAAGCAATATTTTCAAACTCAATATATTAGGCCAGTATTACCCTGATAACAAAACAAAGGTGCATCATAAAGAGAAAACTACAGGCCTACAATGAAGTGAAAATCCTTAACAAAATATTAGCAACCTAGTTCAACAATGCATAAAGAAGATCATTCATCATGACCAGGTGAGATTCATTTCAGGTATGGAAAGGATGTTCACAAATCAATGTGATATATCCTATGAACAGAAGAAAGGACAAAAACTATACAATTTTTCAATTGATGGTGAGAAAGCGTTCAATAAATGTGTACATCCCTTCATCATAAAAACCTGTAAATGCTAGTATAGGAGGAATATACCTCAACATAATAAAATCCATGTATAACAGATCCACAGCTAGTATTATACAGAATAGTGAAAAACTGAAAGTCTTTTCTCTGAACATGAAAAACGAAACATGAAAAAGATGCACCTTTTCACCACTGTTATTGAAAATATTACTGGCGGTCCTAGCTAGAGAAATCAAACAAGACAAATAAAAAACATCCCTTTATTTTTAAAAACTGACAAATTTTTATGAATCTTTGAGTAGACAGTTCCTAAAAGTGTAACTCAGATATTAATGGGCTATGTATTAAATGGTTTCATTTTCAGTTTTGCAGCACAGAACACTGTTGAAATATCCATATCAACTTGATTTTTTAAACCTAATTTAGATGTCCTTTACCATCTCTTAAATGTTGGGAGTGGGGGTCAGAGCCAGTTATCTGGCTTCTTTTTGGTCAATTGATTAGATTTGCTCCTGTTGTCAAAACTGTCGCCCCCAAAATTCATGTGACACATGCTCATGCATAAAATGTTAAAATGAGTACATCCTTGTATTTGTATTTGTTTTCAACATCGCCGAGGTGCTATGGGAAATTAAAGTAACAAAATTAGAAAAAAATAAAATAATTAAAAAGTAAACAAAAAGTTGAAATTGGAAAGGAAGAAATCAAATTATCTCTGTTTGCAGATGATACAATATTATATTTGGAAAAATCTGAAGACTCAACCAAAAAAAATCTGTTGGAACTGGTCAACAAATTCAGTAAAGTTTCAGGATGCAAAGTCAACATACAAAAATCAGTAGCATTTCTATATGCCAACAGCCAAAATTCTAAAGAAGAAATCAAGAAATTTGTCACATTTACAATAGCTATAAATTTAAAAAAATACCTATGAATTAACTTAAGAAGTGATTTGTCTGTGCATTGAGAACTATAAAACACTGATAAAATAATTTGAAGTGGATACAAAAAAAAAGTGGTTCATGCCTATAATCCCAGCACTTTGGGAGGTCAAGGTGGGTGGATAACCTGAAGTCAGGAGTTCGAGACCAGCCTGGTCAACATGGTGAAACACCATCTCTACTAAAAATGCCAAATTAGTAGGGCATGGTGGCACGCACCTGTAATCTCAGCTACTCTGAAGGCTGAGGCAGGAGAATCTCTTAGGACCTGTGAGGCAGAGGTTGCAGTGAGCCAAGATTGTGCCACTGCACTCCAGCCTAGGTGACAGAGCGAGACTCTGTCTCAAAAATAAATGAATTGAAATAAAATAAAATAGGGGAACATATTCCATGTTCATGGATTGAAATTGGAAATGTCAACAATCTACAGATTCAATAAAATCTTTATCAAAATACCATTGATATTATTCATAGAAATAGAACAAAACAATTTTAAAATTTATGTGGAACAACAAGAGACCCAAAAGAAACTCTACAAGATACAAGGTATCTGGGTAATATGTTTAGCCTCCTTACCCAAAGCAATTATCAGTCAATAATTTTGTATCCAACAATAATTTTGCTTCATAAATGAGGGAAAGATACAGTATTTTCCAGACAAACAGATGCTATTCACCACTACCAAATCAGCAGTACTAGAACTAGTTCTAAATCTTGGAAGAAAAAAAAAAAAAAAAAAACACCTTGAAATACACCAACCTCTTTAAAAGATAAATCTCATAGGACCTATATAACAATAACATAATGAAAACAAATGCCAAGATATTCAGGCAACAAATGGCATGATGAATAGAATAGTACCTCACACCTCAATACCGACATTGAATGTAAATGGCCAAAATGTTGCACTTAAAATATAAAGAATGGCAGAAATAGATAAGAATTCACCAACCAAGTTTCTGCTGACTTCAGGAGACTTACCAAACACCTAAGGACTCACATAAACCTAAGGCAAAAGGATGGAAAAAGATATTCCATGCAAATGGACACCAAAAGTGAGCAGCAGTAGCTATTCTCATATCAAACAAAACAATCTTTAAAGCAACAGCAGTTAAATAAGACAAAGGGGGACATTATATAATAATGTAAGAACTAGTTCAACAGGAAAATATCACAATCCTAAATATATATGAACCTAACACTGGAGACCCCAAATTTATAAAACAGTTACTACTAGACCTAAGAAATAAGATAGACAATAGCATGATAATAGTGGGTGACTTAATATTCCTCTGACAGCACTAGACATATCAACAAGACAGGAAGTCAACAAAGAAACAATGAAACATTCTCCAAGATACACCATATGATAGGCCGCAAAATAAGTCTTATTAAATTTAAGAAAAATCAAAATTATATCAAGTACTCTCTCAGACCACAGCAGAATAAATTGGAAATCAACGCCAGAAGGAACGCTCAAAACCATGCAAATACACGGGAATTACATAACCTGCTCCTGAATGATTGTTGAGTCAACAATGAAATCAAGATGGAAATTTAAAAAATTATTTGAATTGAATGATAACAGTGACATGACCTATCAAAACCTCTGGGATACAGCAAAAGCTGTGCAAGAGGAAAGTTCATAGCATTAAATGCCCACATCAAAGTCTGAAAGAGCAAAAGTAGACAATCTAAGGTCACACCGCATGGAACTAGAGAAACAAGAACAATTCAAACCTAAACCCAGCAGAAGAAAAGAAATAACAAAGAACTAAGTAAAATTGAAAAAAAAATACAAAAGATAAATGAAACAAAAAGCTGGTTCTTTGAAAAGATAAATAAAAGTGATAGATGATTAGTGATATGAACCTAGAAAAGAATAGAGAAGATTCAAATAAACTGAATTGGAAACAAACTGAGAAATAATACAGCTCATATCACAGAGATACAAAAGATTATTCAGGGCTACTATGAACATCTTCACACACATAAAGTAGAAAACCTAGAGGAGATAGATAAATCCCTGGAAATATACAATGCTCCTAGACTAAACCAAGAATATATAGAATCTCTGAACAGACCAAAAACAAGCAGCAAGATTGAAAAAATCACCAGCAACAAAAAAAAAGTCCAGGACCAGACAGATTCACAGCTGAATTCTATTAGCTATTCAAAGAAGAATTGGTACCAATCCTGTTGACACTATTCCACTAGATAGAAAGACGGGGTTCTCCCTAAATCATTCTAAGAGGCCAGTATCACCCTAATACCAAAACCAGGGAAGAGCATAACAAAAAAAGAAAACAACAGACCAATATCTCTAATAAACATAGATGCAACAATCTTCAACAAAAAACTAATGAACCAAACCCAATAGGATATCAATAAGATAATCCACCATGATCAAGTGGGTTTCACCTCAGGGATGCAGGAATGGTTTAACATAAGTCAATGAATGTGATACATCACAGAAATAATTAAAAATAAAAATTATATGATCATCTCAATAGATGCAGAAAAAGCATTTGGCAAAATCCAGTATCACTTTCTGATCAAAACCCCCAGCAAAATTTTCATAGAAAGGACATAACTTAAGATAATAAAAGCCATCTACAACAAAGCCCACAGACAACATTTTACTGAATGGGGAAAAGCTGAAAGCATTCCCCTGGAGAACTGGATCAAGAGAAGGTTGCTCACTTTTTCCACTTATATTAAACATAGTACTGGAAGTCCTTGCCAGAGCAACAGGACAAGAGAAAGAAATAAAAGTCATCCAAATTGGTAAAGAAGAAGTCAAACTGTCACCATTTGCTGATGATATTATTGTATACCTAGAAAACCCTAAAGACCTATCCAAAAAGCTTCTAGAACTGGTAAATGATTCAGTAAAGTTTCGGGATGCATAATTAATATACACAAATCAGTAGCTCTGTTTTACATCAATAGCAACCAAGCTGAAAATCAAATCAAGAACTCAACCTCTTTAAAATAGCTGCAAAAGAATAAAATACTTAGGACTATATCTCACCAAGAACATGAAAGACCTCTACAAGAAAAACTACAAACCACCGCTGAAATAAATCATAGATGACCCAAAGAAATGGAAACACATCCATGCTCATGAATGGGTAGAACCAATATTGTGAAAATGACCACACTGCCAAAAGCAATCTACAAATTCAATGCAATTTCTATCAAAATACCACCATCAATCTTCACAGAACTAGAAAAAACAATACTAAAATTCATATGGAATCAAAAAAGAGCCTGCATATCCAAAGCAAGACTAAGCAGAAAGAACAAATCTGGAGGCATCACGTTATCTGATTTCAAACTATACTATAAGACCATAGACACCAAAGCAGCATGGTACTGATATACAAATAAGCACATAGACCAATGAAACAGAATAGATAACCTAGAAATAAAGCCAAATACAGCCAACCGATCTTTGACAAAACAAAATAAAGTGGGGAAAAGACATCCGATTCAAAAAATGGTGCTAAAATAATGGGCAAGCCACATGTAGAAGAATGAAATTAGTTCCTCATCTCTCTCCTTACACAAAAATCAACTCAAGATGGATCAAAAACTTAAATCTAAGACCTGAAACCCCAAAGATTCCAGAAGATAACTTGGGAAAACCCTCCTAGACATTGGCTTAGTCAAAGGCTCCCTGACCAAGAACCCAAACACAAATGCAACAAGAACAAAGATAAATCGATGGAACTTAATTAAACTAAAAAGTTTCTGCACAGCAAAAGAAATAATTAGCAGAGTTAACAGAAAACCCACATAGTTGGAAAAACTCTTCACAATCTATACATCTGACAAAGGACTAATATCCAGAGTCTACAGAAAACTCAAACAAATCAGCAAGAACAAAAGAGTCATCAAAAAGTGGGCTAAGATATGAATAGACGGTTCTCAAAAGAAGATATACAAATGGCCAACAAGCATGTGGAAAAGTTCTCAACATCACTAATTATCAGGAAAATGAAAATTAAAACAACAATGTGATGCCACTTCACTCATACAAAAAAATGGCTATAATAAAAAATTTAAAAAAATAGATGTTGGCATTGATGTGGTGAAAAGGGAACATTTTTACAATGTTGGTTGGAATGTAAATGAATACAACCACTACAGCAACCAGTGTGGCGAGTCCTTAAATTACTAAAAGTAGACATAGTGTTTGATCCAGCAATCCCCCTACTGGGTATCTATCCAGAGAAAAAAGTCATCATACAACAAAGATAGTTGCACACACATGTTTATAGTAGCACAATTTGCAATTGCAAAAATGTGGAACCAGTCCAAATGTCCATCAATCTGTGAGTGGTTAAAGAAAATGTGATATATATATGCATGTGTATATATATGTATATGTATACATGTGTATGTGTGTATATATACATATGTGTGTACATATATACATACACACATACACACACACACTGTGGAATATTACTCAGACATAAAAAGGAATGAAATAGGCCAGGCACAGTGGCTCACGCCTGTAATTGCAACATGTTGGGAGGCTGAGGTGAACAGATCACGAGGTCAGGAGATCAAGACCATCCTGGCTAACATGGTGAAACCCCCTCTCTACTAAAAATAATAAAAAATTAGCCTGGCATGGTGGCGAGTGCCTGTAATCCCCGTTACTCCAGAGGCTGAGGCAGGAGAATGGCGTGAACCTGGGAGATGGAGCTTGCAGTGAGCAGAGATTGTGCCACTGCACTCCAGCCTGGGTGACAGAGCAAGACTCCATCTCCAAAAAGAAAAAAAAAAAGAAAAGGAATGAAATAATGGCATTCTCAGCAATCTGGATGGAATTGGAGACTATTATTCTAAGTGAAGTAACTCAGGAATGGAAAACCAAACATCATGTGTCATTACTCATATGTGGGAGCTAAGCTATGAAGACATGAAGGCATAAGAATGATACAATGATACAATGGATTTTGCAGACTCAGGGGAAAGGGTGGGAATTGGTGATAGATAAAAGACTACACAATTGGTAGAATGTACGCTGCTCAGGTGATGGGTACACCAAAATCTCAGAAATCACCACTAAACAACTTATTCATGTAACCAAACACCACCTGTTCCCCAAAACTTATTGAAATACAATATATCTGTCTATCTGTCTGTCTATCTATCTATCTATCTATCTATCTATCTATCTATCTATCTATCTATCTATCTATCTATCTATGAAAGTTTTAGCCCAGTCTGTTATGTTGTCCTCAGAATATAAAACCCAAAGTAGACTGTTTTCTAAGATCCCTTAATTGCTGTACAAGTGGAGCAGCTGAGACTACATCTGCCCTAGACAGCTTCCCTGAATGTTAAGGGACTATCTCATCATAAGTCCTAGGCCTCTGTAGTCTCTTGTTGCTTACCTATAAGTAACAAACCTCATTCAAGTAACTCATGTGTGTGAGTGTTGTGTCTCAATGGATTCAAGTAAGTAATAAAAGTGCAACCCAAGATGCAGTCAGCAGAAATGGTAACAGGACCACCAAAAAACTTTCTTTGTAAGAAATAAAAAGTGGAATATTCACACAATGAAATACTACACTTCAATGAATGAAACAAAATCAACATATGCAATAAGAAGTATGCATTTCACAGAAAATATATTGAGTGAATTAATCCACAAAAGAATACATACTTTATGATTTCATTTATATAATTTTAAAAAACAATGATAAGATGACAGATAGGGTTTTATATTATACTGATATCTCAACCTTAATGTAGAAAATTAATCTAGTTGCATATTAATGTAGAAAATTAATCTAGTTGCATATTTAAATTATTTAATATTTATATTGTATTTAAAATATAATTAAGTGATGTATTTTATAAAAAACTGAATTGTCTAATGGCGAGTGATGATGAGCATTTTTTCATGTGCCCGTTGGCTGTATGAATGTCTTCTTTTGAGAAGTGTCTGTTCATATCCTTTGCCCACTTTTTGATGGGGGACATTTGGGTTGATTCCAAGTCTTTGCTATTGTGAATAGTGCCGCAATAAACATACGTGTGCATGTGTCTTTATAGCACATGACTTATAATCCTTTGGGTATATCCCCAGTAATGGTATGGCTGGGTCAAATGGTATTTCTAGTTCTAGATCCTTGAGGAATTGCCACACTGTCTTCCACAATGGTTGAACTAGTTTACAGTCCCACCGACAGTGTAAAAGTGTTCCTATTTCTCCACATCCTCACCAGCACCTGTTGTTTCCTAATTTTTTAATGATTGCCATTCTAACTGGTGTGCGATGGTATCTCATTGTGTGACAGACTGGATTAAGAAAATGTGGCACACATACACCATGGAATACTATGCAGCCATAAAAAAGGATGAGTTCATGTCCTTTGTAGGGACATGGATGCAGCTGGAAACCATCATTCTCAGCAAACTATCGCGAGAACAGAAAATCAAACACCACATGTTCTCACTCATAGGTGGGAATTGAACAATGAGATCACTTGGACAGAGGAAGGGGAGCATCACACACTGGGTCCTATTGTGGGGAGGGGGGAGGGGGGAGGGATAGCATTAGGAGACACACCTAATGTAAATGACGAGTTCATGGGTGCAGCACACCAACATGGCACATGTATACATATGTAACAAACCTGCACGTTGTGCACATGTACCCTAGAACTTAAAGTATAATAATAATAATAATAATAATAATAATAATAATAATAAAGACTGAATTGTTAAAAAATCTTGATTGTCAATTATTTTTATTATGTTACATTATCAGAGAGGTAAGATGAAAGCTTCCATCATAAATGAAGCTCATAACTGGGAGAGGACAGTACATTTTTTTAAAAATGCAAATAACAAATTATTAATTCCATATGTACAGAAGCAAATTCTTCTATTGAAAAACAGTATTTTATGTATATACAGAGGAAAAACAAATTAATTCCAAAAGGGGATCAAGAAAAGGTCCTTGAAGTATAATTTAAACTTGTAAATGAAAGGATGATTAGAATTTCAATAAGTAGTAAGACATTAGTAGGATTTATTTAAAAGAATTTGTTACACTTAACAAATCATGTTAAACTATAAAACTACAGGCCACTTAAGCCAGGCAAAGTATGCCTAATTCTGAAATAAATAGTATTATCATATAATCAATGACATTTTATACACCAGTGGCAACTCTGACATTTCTAAATGTGAACATTCTTCTTCTCCAAATCAAATGAAACCATTTCTTGAATAATCTTTATCGTCCATAACAGAACTCAGAGAAAAAGAAAAATCATCAGAGCACTGCAACAGAGAGTACACAGGGAAAATTCATTCTCAGAATAATAGAGGGCAGGCAGTTTTGAAAATCCTAAGAAAAATAGTAAGTCTTCTTATGTCCCTGTACCGCACAGGGTTTCAGTAGCTCTTAGCAAAAATATTATTTTTACATATAAAAATACCTTGAAAACGAGGAGAATGGAAGTGTGAACACTAAGCATTAACAGCCAGAGAACCTGAGAAGTCCCTGAAGTCATTATCAAATCTCTGATACATAGAAAGTAATGATTCTGCCACAGAACTGGGTGTGAGGAAGACAGCATTAGGCACAAAAACTAGTAGGTAATAGAGCACCATGACTAAGGGGACAGAGCCATTTTTCTTAACTATGTCTGTAAGGTGTGTAATTATGAGCAATGACATATAATTTAAATTAGATTCTTTTAAATAATGTAATAAATTACCGTTTATTTGATTATGTAGGTTAAGGAAATCTTAACAAACTCGTGATGCAGTGGAAAGGATTGGTCCTGAAATACTGAGAATTATCTATTTGTGAAGTGATAAAGATGGAGGCAGAGTCCAGTCAATTATAAGAACTGGCTCTTCCCACACTGGGACCTAT
Organism: Piliocolobus tephrosceles; assembly: GCF_002776525.5. NCBI lineage: Eukaryota > Metazoa > Chordata > Mammalia > Primates > Cercopithecidae > Piliocolobus > Piliocolobus tephrosceles. The sequence continues at coordinate 69,558,865 of NC_045438.1, forward strand.
CCTGAATGTCTACAAAAAGCAATCAGAAGAAGAAGTTTGGCCAAGTTTCCATCAGATATCTAAAACTCTGGATTTATTCAGGGGATGAATGAGAACTGCAATTTCTAAAGACAGATTGATCATGCTGTGGATTCTATCTAGTTTGGGTAAAACACACTAGAGCTTGTTATCACAGGATTGCACTGACAGAGAGAATGATAAATCATTAACTGTAACAGAGAGATAAAAGGACCCCACTCTTGAAGTGCCCTGAAGAATAAAAGAAAAGGAGAAGATACATGAGCTTGAGTAACTGTTGGCTCTAGAACAAGCCCTTTGCAGGGAGAAACTCCTATGGAGGGATATTCTCGGTTATTGAATGCCTGATACAAGAGGATTAAAGTAAGTTCCATTTTTGTAATAGGATTAGAATGTTTACATAGAGTGAGAGATCTGAGAATTAAGCTTTGACAGTTGAGCCTTGGGAAAAGCCCCTGCACTTGAGAAATGAAATAGGACCTGAAAAAGTTGTAAACACAACAGAATGTATTCTTTTTGAGGATTGGCTGCTGCAATTGCAGGCCTTGACTGTGTTATTATATTTAAAATGCAGAAATACAGAAAAGTATCAATAGTCAACACGCATATTTCCTTTAATAGAAGGATGTCTATTTCCAGTCTATTTTTACCATGCAAACATTTAAAATATTCTAATATATGCATGCATTCTCCTTTACAAAGAGCTGTATAGATAAATAAGTCCCTTTGGAAGATTTCCTCCATCACTGACAGGTGCATTTTCACTCTCTTCAACCTCAGAGGAAATCACTGTTACGTGCCTAGTGTGTATCATCCATGATAGGTCTATTCTTTGTTACTAAATAGTACCCATTTTTCTCCAAATTAACTGTCCTAATTCTCCCTGTCATGAGGTATTATAGAAATTATTTTCCTGTATCCCTAAATAATTTTCTAAATATGAGACATGCAAATAAAAATAAGATCACTCTCTCTTTTTATGTGTGGGTTGCTTTAGTGCCTCTGATAAAAATCAGTGTTAAGTGTGGGTTTATTTCTAGTTTTCTATTCTGTTCCAGAGATCTATTTGTCATTTCTTATGTCAATAATACATTGTCTTGATGACTGGTGCCTTATGGTAAGTCTTGAAATTAGGTAGTAAATTCATCGACTTTGTTTCCTTTTTATTACTGTTGTCTCTTCTACTCTCTTTGCATTTCCATGTAAAATTTAGGCTCAGCATGCCTGTTTCATGCAATGTATTTCCATTCAGAAAGCCTCTTGGGGATTTGATTGAAAATATTTTGAATCTTCAAATCAATTTTACGAGAATTGACATCTTATCAGTATTGAGTCTTCTGATCTATGGTTATGATATATCTCTACATATATTTATTTAGATTTTACCCAATTTCTCTCAGCAATGTTGTATATTTTTCAACACAGAGGTCCTGAACATCTTATGTTAAATTTATCTGTGTTTTGTTGTTAGGTGGTGATATGGTTTGCCTCTGTGTCCCCATGCAAATCTCATCTTGAATTGTAATCCTTATGTGTTGAGGGAGGGATCTGGTGGGAGTGACTGGATCATGGGAGTGGTTTCCCCCATGCTGTTCTCATGATAGTGAGGGAGTTCTCATAAGACCTGATGGTTTTAAAAGTGGCAGTTTCCCCTGTTTTCTCTCTCTCTCTTGCTACCTTGTGAAGAATGTACCTGCTTCTCCTTCACTTTCTGCCATTATTGTAAGTTTCCTGAGGCCTCCCCAGCCATGTGGAACTGTTAGTCAATACAACCTCTTTTGTTTATAACTTATTCAGTCTCAGGTAGTATATTTATGGCAATGTGAGAAAGAACTAATACAGATGGTATTGCAATGATTTTAATTTTCAATTGTTTACCACTAATATATACAGTTGACCCTTGGGCAACACAGGTTTGAACTGCATATAGATCCAATTATAAGTGGATTTTTCTTGTAATAAATACAGTCAGTTCTCTTTATCAAGAAGCTCCACATACACAACAAAAAGCTACTCAATATTTGAGGGATATGAAATTCACATATATGGAGGGTTGACCTTTTCAATATTTCCAGATTCCATGAAATCAACTTGAGTTGAGCTGATCTTGGTATACGCAGATGTTCCCGGAAACAATCCCCCAAAAGTACTAAAGAATGACTCTCTCTCTCTCTCTCTTTCTGTCTCTCTCTCTCTCTCTCTCTATATATATATATATATGTAAGTATATATGTAAGTGTATATATAAGTATATATAAAAGGATATATATAAGTATATATAAAAGTATATATATAAGTACATATAAAAGTATATATATACTTTTTTAAACAATTTAGCCTTGCATCCTTCAATTTTATAAAATTTGTGTATTCTAATAATTTTATACATTTAGATTTTCTGTATAAACAATAATGTCATCACCAACTTGTGATATGTTTACTTCTTCCTTTTCAATATTTATGTCTTCCATTTCTTTTTGTAGTCTTATTGCTGTGGTCTTACATCTGTAATACAAAGTTGAATGAAAGAGGTATTCTTGTCTTTCTCCTGATCTTAGGGAAAGAGCTTTCAGTATTTGGTCATTAAGTTTGATGTCACCTTTAGGGCTTTTAATCAAATTTGAAGTTCTTATTACGAATGGATACAATTTTTTTCAAATGATTTTTATCCTGTTGTGAGAATTATCGTATAGTTTTTTCTCCTTTATTGTGTTAATTTATAAATCATAATTTTTGTTCCTTGGATCTTAAATAAACTTTTCATTTCTCAGAAAAGTCCTATATCTGTAATATAGAGATGTGACTTACTAACAAGTTATTAAGTATATTGGGTGTATGTTTATGGGAAATATTTTTTGGTAATATTATTTTATTTATATTTCTTGTATAATTCTGTCATTTTGCTATTTAGGTTTATATTGGCTCTATAAAATAAGTTGAACAGTGTTCCTTGTTCCTACATTTTCTTAGAGATTTGGGGTAAAATTGGTATTTTCATTCCATAAATGATTGATAGAATTTATTAATGATATTTACCATTATAAACTATCTTTATCATTTCTGAAAGATTAGATTTTCTCTATATATGATATTATTTACCATCACCTGAGGAATTTTCCTTAACATACATTGTAAAGTACATCTGCTAATGACAAATTATTGATTCTCTTTCATGTGCAGTCATCTTTATTTTGTCTTCATTTTTGAAGGATATTTTGCTGTACATAGAATTCTGGGGCCAACAAGTGATTTTAGCTTAGTTTTTATGCACATGATCTGGAGTCCACCTTTAGTGTCTTTTCTTTTTTTTTCTGGGTGGTTTATCTCTTTACATTTTTATAGATGTGCTTTCTCCAAATTTTGTCTGATTCTTAAAGCCAGAAAAACTACCTTTTCTATTACCTCGTAGCAGACTACATGGAACAGAGACAATCCCTAGTCATAGCCTTTCATTGGACTCATTTTTTTTGGTGGAATGTCTAGTTTTTATCTGTGATGTGCTGTATTCAATAGGAATTTAATTAATTATATGAATCTTGAATTCTTTTATAAATCGCGTTCTTAGTCTTTTCATCTTTTACACATAGTATTATTTTTAAAGTGAGTTTTCAGATGGAATGGTATAGACTTTTAGTCTGGATCAATTGTATTTTATTGGGATCTAACATGGTAGAAAAAAGGAATCCTTTCCTTGTGGGCCAGAGAATGTTCACACACATGTGCAAGTAAATTTTATCATATTCTTTAATTTTTTTGTTATTCTACATCAACTCTACTTAACAGAATACTTCTTTGTAACTTTTGTAAACAATTTGTGGGTATATAGTAAGTGCATATATTACGGGGTACATTAGATGTTTTGATACAGGCATGCAATGTGTAATAATTAGGTCATGAAGAATGGAGTATTCATCCCCTCAATAATTTACACTTTATGTTACAAACAATCCAACTATACTCTTTTAATTTCTTAAAGTGTACAATTAAATTACTAATGACTATAGTCACCCTGTTTTGCTAACACTAGGGTTTATTCTTTACCTTTTTTTTTTTTTTTAACTAATTGACCATCTCTATCTCCCCCACACTTTACCACTATCCCTTCCAGCCTCTAGTAACCATCCTTCTACTCTCTATCTCCATGGGTTCAATAGTTTTGATTTTTAAATCCCATAAATAAGTGAGAACATGTGATGTTTGTCTTTCTATGCCTGGCTTATTTCACTTAACCTAATGATCTCCTGTTTCATCCATGTTGTTGCAAATGACTGAGTATCACTTTTTTTTTTCATGGCAAAATACTACCCCATTGTGTATGTGTACCACCTTGTCTTTATTCATTCATCAGTTGATGGATACTTAAGTTGTTCTAAATCTTGGCTATTGTGAACAGAGCTTCAGATGCAACAAACATAGGAATGTAGATATCTCTTTGATATACTGATTTCTTTTCTTTGGGGAATGTACTTAGCAATAGGATTACTGGATCATATGGTAGTTCTATTTCTAGTTTTTTGAGGAATCTTCAAAGTATTCTTCATAGCGGTTGTACTAATTTACATTCCCACCATTCGTGCATGAGGGATTCCTTTCGCTCTACATCCTTGCCAGCATTTGTTATTGCCTGTCTTTTGGATAAAAGCCATTTTAAGTGAGGTGAGATGATATTTCATTGTAGTTTTGATTTGCATTTCTCTGACAATCAGGGACATTGTATGCCTTCTCATAAACCTTTTTGCCAATTGTATGTCTTTTTTTTTTTTTTTTTTTGAGAAATGTCTATTCAAATCTTTTGCTCAGTTTTTGATGAGATCTTTTTTTTTCAATAGAGTTGTTTGAGTGCTTTATATACTGTGGTTATTAATTTATTGTCAGATGGGTAGTTTTCAAATATTTCAAATATTTTCTCTTATTCTGTGGTTTGTACTTTGTAATTTTTTAATAAAAGAGTGTGACTTATTCATTTAAATATCTGTCTTTTCCACATGCATTTGCAATGCTATCTTTTCCAATAATATTTTCTGTGCATATTTATGTCTTTTTACAAAAGCACAACCATTCCCTTTGGTATCAAGTAAAGCCTAGAAAACCTTTTATATTTTAATACATATTAATTTACTACAGAATTTTTGATAAGTGATTTTAAAAATGTACTTTAGCATAATACTTTTCAAACTTTGCACGTCTAAGATTCTTCAGGAAAGCTTCTTAAAACAGATTCCTTACCCCTCCTCTAAATTCTGATTCAGTGGTTCTGCAGTAAAGACCAAGAATTTTCAATTATAAAACTTTCCCTAGTTACACTGATGCCAACTATCTGAGCACCACACTTCAAGTAGCTTTGCCCTAGTTAATTAGACATTTCTTTGATTTGAATAGCCAAGTGGTTTATAGTTGTAATATTGTAAAAATATATGACCATATATTGTTGGATGTTTTTAAAAATATTTTAATAAGAGTTAAGTGAATACAAGGATTTGGCCATTTTAAAATATTTTATGCAGATTTTTTAAAGGATTTCATAATAAATATTTTAAACTTACAAGCCTAGTAGTAATTGTTTATTGCTATATCATTTTTATGACTTTCCATTATAATTACTATTTAATATTTATCAATTTGAACGGAAATTTACATTAGCATTTTTGTTTTGTTTTATTTCATTATTTTGTTTTCTTAATTTCTTAATTTGTATGGTTCCTATTTAGTCTCATGCACATACTTATACTGGTTTATTGTCCATCTTTTTACATATTTGAAAGAGTGAATAAATATAGAAATGCTTTAGAAAATTGGATGAGGAAAGACAGTATATAGAAAACCTCAGTGAGGTGTGCAATACACTGGATATTATTTTGTCCTAAATCAGAGCCCTGTTTTTCTCTGCAGAATCTAGTGAAATGGGTCATGACCAGGGACAAGTAGCTAGGAATGAGTGAGGGATGGGACACTGCAAGCTCTCCACAACTGGAGAAAGGCAGACTCCGATTTTATTCAGGACATTGTCATGGTGAGACACAGGTATGCTGACTAGGTTGTACAACTGCAAATGAGAAGAATACATTTTGCCAAGCCATATGGCTTCATATTCAGAAGAGAAAGTTATCAAAAAAAAAAAAAAAATCACAAGTCTCCCTGAAGAAAAAAACAACATTAGGTAATAAAAATTTCCAGGATAAAATGCTTTGTTTATTTAAGTGATGTGCTGCAAATTGCTGTAGACTCTGTTGATAAGGGAATTGTATTTAAAAGTAAACCACCTTAATAGAGAAGTTTCACACTAGTGGAAATTTAATAAAAGTCTGTTTTTTAACATAAACAATAAACCTTCTACGTGCTTTTCTCAATTCAAATTTATGTGTACTGTTATTACAACATTGTACTGCAGAGTTGTTTATTTTATAACCATGTTTACAGTGGGATAGACACTAGGAAAAATAATGGCAAGTGAAAAGGTGGTAATAGAACCAGCCTACCAAGTACAGAGAGATAAGATCTGCTGTGAAACTAAAGTTCATGAGGAATATGCATTAAGTATTTGGTTTAAGAAAGGCAAGGCTGAAAAGATACAATAATTTGAATTCAATTGAATGCCTATATGTGCACCAGTTATCTTCAGTAGTCCAGGGTTCCAGGATCAGGCAAGGAATCTGGACAAGAGGTCAACATTTGATGTGGCTGTTAAATATAAAACCCAATTCTTTATGATAAGGTAGCATAAAAGTAGTCTGTACAAAATATATCTGTATTTATAAGTGAATGTCACAGTGCCAGTAGGATTCAGGCACAATATTCAGGAAGTATGTACATATAATCAGTGTCAAGCTAATCAATGTTGTATACCCTCTTGATAAAACTGTGGGAGGACTAAGGATTTTATTATGTTATCTTTCTGCTCTGCCAGGCCTGCAATGGAGCCTCTACAGGCTTTCCAAGTGGTTTTCTCATTTACTAAGCAATAAATCAGGGTCCTGATGACCCGACATGGCATGTTGTTATCTGTCATGTTGAAACATTTGTAGATTTGTTTTATCAGCCAATGCCCAGGTTGCACAATGATTGTCCACATCTGATCACATAGAGGCAGACTTGCAATGCATTCTTCACAGATGGAATCAACAAACACACAGATGTTTTGAAGTATGGAAGCAGGTTCTGTGTCAAAGCTTTCACACTTTGTATCTAACAGTAAGTAGGGTTATGCATTGTGTTCCGCTGTATTTTCTGAGATAAACCATTTAACTGTGGCAGCATACATAAACAGAAAGTTTGTAGAAATGCTTTGTAGCGCACATGAGCCAAGATCCAACTAGTAGAACATGCATCACTTTGGGTATTTAGAACAGAGGGAATTTAAAGTAAGAACTGGTTACACCGTTAATAGGAGAGACTGAGAAACCAATTAGAAATACCCAGTTGGTGAGTATACCTTTGTATAACTTTAAACAGAGGACTGTAGAGTCAAGAAGAACTACTGTGGGTCTTATCCTTCCCAAGACCACTTATGAACATTGACTTAGAGATACTTAATAGTTATTGTCGTTCTGTGAGCCCATATAAACGTAATCTTCCTCATATATCCATACACAAGTGCATTCCAGTTCAATTACATAAAAAACATATGTATTAATAACTGGAGTAGGAACTATGATTCCACCTCATATCTGATCTTCCTAGGTAAGCTTCAGGGACTTGGAGCTAAACTAAGTATCTCCTTTACCTGACCAGATCTCTCTAATTCTCATTCAATGTGGATTCTTGTCTTTGCTTTTGCAAATATATAAAGTGGAATTCACTACCCAAAATGCAGTTTCTAGTTCACTTTTCACTTCTACTGACAGACTGTGCCCAGGGTCTGGTATAGTGTCTGAGTCAAGGTGGACACTTAATAAATATTTGTAAAGGGAAAATAATTAAAATAATTAAATGTTCTATATCTTTGAAGAATTTCTAAAAAAAACAAAAATGACATAAATATAGAGGGCTTTGAGTAGGAGTTTTACGAGTAAGCTACAAACTTCACAGGGGAAGAGAATCAAGAATATCCCCAAGCATGTTTAGAAACTGTTAGATAGTAGAATGATAGGAAAGGCATCCCAATAAACTGAATAATGTTTGTCTAGTATCAAGAGGCTGGGTTTTGTCCTCCCTGAATACACCCGAAAATACAAGCAAACATGCAGTCATTGTGCATGAAATCAATCAGTTGCCTTCTTTTTGACTTAATAAGGAGGAATTGTCCTGAGCGTATTTCTAGAATACCCACAGGCCTGATCTTAATCTGAGAGCCCTATGTGTAGCCAAGCATCACTGTTTTTACTATAGTACTCTATAATATCTATGGGTTTATCAGTGTATCTATATCTGTACTTAGATTGACTTGCACAAAACTTATTTTTCCACCTGTTTTTAGTGAGAGAAATTGTAAAGCTAAAGTGACCTCTCGACCCTTTGCTACTAGGATTCTGGATGTGATTAAGGTTCTGTCAGTTTATTTCACTCACATGAAATTTGATGAGCAGAAGTGAGGCAAGGGGACTCTCCTTGAGTTACTGACTGGTGGTGGCATAAACAATGCTGCTGTTTTTGATGCAACAATGTTTATTATCCACTGTACTGCTTAATGGCAGTAACATATGCATTCAGACCCAAACTAGGAAACTGAAGCAATCATGTTAAGATCATGGGGAAAAAAGCCAAGCAGAAAGAAGACCCAGCACAAATGCTATGAAACAAAGCCAGAAAAAAGGCCAAAGTGGATGTACTTTATGAATAGGAAGAAGACGGAGGGTGAAAATCAAGACCATTTCCTGTATAGCCTCACAGGCCATGGTAACAAGGAAAGATATTGCTTAACATTTAATGAAAAACTATTGGTAGTTTCCAAGAAAGAAGTAATATAATCTGATGTACATATTAAAAAACTGGCTATTGATGAAAGGCGGTCTGTAGATAAACTGAAACAGGACACAGGGAGGGTGTTACTGTCATTTAGATAAACAAGGATGATAATTTAAATTAAGGTTGTAGTGGTGGAAATGCTAAGATATTACTAATTCAGATTGCATTTTTATTTGTACCTTTGTGCTTACTAGTTTGAGGCATGATTCTCTATGTTTCTGAATTTCTTCAAATTTCTGTAATAATGTATTACAATTTTCCCATAGTTGCATTCATTTAACTAAGATATAACAAATTTAGAGTAGCTTGATTTATGACATATTCCTCTAATGGAAATCCAAATATTTGTTAACTGTGATCAACCCTAAGTTATATTAAAACAGGAGATTTTGGACATCTAGATTTTTTTTTTTTTTAATTTCAAATTCCTAAGGGGAAACACTTTCAAATGACATTCAATACATAAAATTATCAGCATTGAGTTCAGGGTTAAGGATGGACAAGACAAAACAAAGTGATACCTATTGCATTAAAATAGTATGTAAGATATGTAAAAAGTCTTATTCTAATGGTATTAGTGATCTGATGAATGTCTAAAATAATAAATATTATGACTTGTCATTTGGCAATTACAGGAAGACTTTTTTGAGTCTGAAGATTCTTAATTATGTTGAAGATGTTCCTTCTCTTTCTTTGAAAGCAGAAGAGAAAACAAATCTTAAATAGGCCCAAGATATAAGGATGACATATTATAACTAGGTATACTGCCTCTCATAAAAACAAAAATATCAAAAGTAAAAGGACTCTAATTAGGAAATACTGTTCTATGGTATTTTCTGTGCTCTCATGTTAGGGAGATTTGAAAGATGAAGGTAACTGATGTGGCATGGCAACGCAAGCAGTTAAATATTCTCAATCTCTCTCTCTCTGGGAGTTGCCTGCCAGTCAAGTTATTGATTGCAAATGAGAATAATGCATATTGCAAGCCAAGCTGACAGAAATATCCTCACACATCATTCAATAATAAATAACATGGACTTATCAAAACAGAAAAATATTTTCTTGAGACTTCAGTTTAATAGGTCTTAAAGACTATAATCTATGCAATGAAACGTAGTATAGTATAGTTCCTAAAAGTAGAAAACTTGTTTGATATTTCTCTAGCTGTGTTATATAAAATGTGTGCTATAAATCTTTGTTGTAAGGTCTCTAATCATTTAATTATTCTTATTATTTGGATAAATGCAGGAATGTAGTTGTCATATTAATATACCATTCAAATTAAGTGTAAGTCTTTCTTGTTGTTTTAGTTTTTGCCTTTTTTATTTGAGTGTTGTTTCAACATCTGATGATTCCTGATGATATTTTCTCATGCTTATAAATGGATAATTAAAAGTTGAAAAGAAGCTCAAATGTGTAAACAGAGTTGACAATACTGATTAATTTTTAAACCCACTATGCTCATTGAGATGAGACCAGGTTGCTTTATGTGAGGTAATGCTTCTCGATCCACCTCAAAACCTTTATCTGTACGCTCTTCCTCTTGAACAGTTCAGTTTTCCCAAGAGGCACTCTAAGTTTTGGTTTGCTTGCTGTGATTAGCCGGATTTGGGTGTAAAAACGGAGTTTCATGAAGTGACTCACATCAGCAGCAGCAGAATTTAGTGGACCCCAGGACAGAGGCTTTCTTAATTCAACCTTCCTTGGGAATAAACTTTTTTCTGCAGGAGGGTAGAAGGGCAGCTCCTTAGCTAGCTAGTGATGAAGTTTATCAATTCCCTTTGTACACTTTCAAACAGTCCTCTTCTAAGCATCTCTCTCTCGAGCACATGCCTTCAGATAGCTGTGCTGCCTCCGAATCACCAGGCAGTTTTAGAGCTCTGTGTAAGAAATCTACAAGATTCTTGGACTATTCTTTACTAACTCCTGGCCACTTGTTTAGGTACTTGTTAGACAAAGAGATATATTTAAACCCCTTGTCATTTATTAATTGTATACCTACTTCTCTTTATGTAAATTGGTTGAGATTTCTCATCTGCGGCCAAATCTGCTCCGTATTCTTATATTTTTGTGCATTTATTTTTAAAAATACACTCACTTTTATTCATTGAAATTGTGGAATTAGTAGAGATAAAAGTGTTCAAACAACAAGTTCAATAAAAATATCAATTATAATATTAATGTTATTAAAAATTATCTAGACATTTCCTTTTTTTACAATTTATATATTATGTCAAGTTATCAGTTAACAATTTACAATTTTTGTTCATATTAGTTTGCAAAAATTTGTTCAAAATGCATATCTTGAGTTTTCTACTGAAATTTTAAAGTTTTTCTTCAGTGTGATGTTTTGAATTGGCACTTTCATGCATATAATATCTTTATTGAGATTTTATGTTGTATCAACACAAATTATCTAATGATCTCAAACTAATATTAGTTTGAATCTATTATTTCATTCTGTCCTTGGCTTTACTTATTTTTCCATTTTATTTTAATGCAAGTTAATATAAATCTGCATCCAGAATCATGAATATTCTGTGGTTACAAATGTTATTTAAGAAAAACCGGTTTAAATCTTGTATATTTATTTTTATGAAAGTTATACTCACTTCTAATTTCAGTGTCTTATTTCATTCTTTATTTTTCATGTTTCCTTAGCATTTCCTTCAGTGCATGTCTCTTGCTCTGTTATTGTTTTACATGCTCTTAAACTATTTAGTGGGTAGACACCCTACTTTAAGTGTTCTAGATATCTAGATAAAGAGTATTTATTAAGGACATACCTATATTAACATTTTATAATGATTAAATAATTATAATTGGAGTAAATATACTCAATAGTCTAATATTCTAATATTGATCTAATATAATCACCATAACTGCAATTAAGTCATATTTTTTGCTCCTCATTTTTTTACTGTGTAAAATGATGATAAAAGTAAATTACTTAGGATGGTCAAAGGATCTCTATCTATGTGAAATAAAAAGAGAATGTTACATTTATTGCTCATTATATTAAGGGGAGCTATCTTATTTAGCTACAGTCTCTCTGAGAAGAGACTGCCATCTTATAAAGACTTTTTAAGAAATTACAGAGTTCAGGGATTTGTAATAGAATAAGTGGGATAGCATCATCTGTAGAAGTATGTTATTTAGATAAGACTGTTGTTGATTGGTTAGCACTTAGAGGGACATCTATTGGACTGAGTCTGTGATTAGCTAATTTTGATAAACAAGGTGCTGTAATTGGTTGGTGTGCAAAAGCATGCTCAGTGAGAACAGTTTTTACTTATTGAATTAACAGGATAAAACTGGTCTGGATTGCTACTTGTATCATGGTTATAAGGCAGTCAATCTTTTTTTCTAGAAGTGTAAAAACTTTCCATTTTCAGAAATATTTGAACAAACTGAATCAAAGACTTTATATATAGGAATGAATAAATTGCATGGTTCATTCTACTACTGAATACACTACAGTTAATATCATCATTAATGTTATGACTAATTTTCAATAAAAATATAGAAACTTAGCAAAACTTTCCATGTTATGTCTCTACACTGTGAAATTATTATCTTAGGAAACTTCTGCTACAATAAATGTTCTTCACCTGTAATGTATGTATCTGTTAATTTCTACAAATATATAAATTATTAATGTTCTTTTCTTTTCTTTCTGCAATGCTCTTTAGTTTCAATTCACACATTCAACAAACATTTATCATCAACTATGTAACCATATGCCTTATATGTTTTGATGTGTTGAGGATATAGCAATTTATACATATGCACAAATATATGTTGGGAGTTGGGTAGAGAGAAAGAGAATGTAGAGTCCAACAAGGTAAGATCTCTTAACTAAGATGAATTACGTAAGTTATTTATCCTTTAATATGGTGTTGAGTGCTAAGATAAGATATATGATATTGTGAGTTTTGAAAACAGAGTCATAGAGAGATGCCTTTTCAATATAGACATAAAATATGATTAGAAGTTAGCTAAGAAATGAATGAGTGGTTGGAAGAGGAGCAATTATTTCATTAAGAAGAAGGATTTTGATAGCTAAAACTATTCTGATGTCTAAAGTTGCATTTAAGCCACTGAAAGGCAGTCTGTGTGAATATACAATAAAAGGGAGTAAATGATAGAAAAAAAAAAAGCTGAGATAATAGAAAGCCTGATGCAATGTAATGACACTAATATTTAAAATGTGAGAATTGACTCAATTATACTTAGATTCTTATTTGAACATAACGAGGTTGTTATGTGAGGAACAGATCATAAGAAAGTAAGAGAGAATCTGTGGTCCTGTCCGGGCATGGGAGCGTATTTTGGTAGCCATGTCGAGTAGGCACACTTTTTCTGCTGTTGTGGCATAGAGATGCTGAGGTGCAGTAGCATGCCAGACCTACACTGAAGGCAGATTTTACAGGATTTGGTGATCAATTGAATGTAGGAAAATTTTCTATTCAGAAAAAGGCCACTTTTCTGAGTAGAAAATTTGGAAGAGTCTTACTTACCTAGTAATTATAGCTGTAAGCAAAATGTGAGAGCAATTTCCATTAAGAGGTTTTTCTACAAGAGAATAATCAAGCTGATCTACTGAAAAACTTTCACCAATTTTCTCCCATCTTTTAACTGCAAATCAAGATAATGGTTTTAACCACTTCTTTTAAAATGTCTTTTTGAGCAATCCGATTTTGTTCTTGAGAAACCAATGACTTCACTTGAAACATTATAACATCTCTCTCTTTCTCTCTCAAAAACGTTTTGTCCTTGCATCAAAATAGAATCTCACAAAATAGAAATAAGCTTTCAGTCAGTCTTTGAATCATCTTAAAAGTTGATTATCAATGAAATGAAAGCAGGCCTTGAATAGCATTCAGGTCAACAAACCTGTAAAGTAACAGCTGCAACTCATTTAAAAAAATCAGTTTGTGATCATTTGAATGTACTGTATTATACTAATTCTTAGAATTATATTAGGGTAATTAATATTGAAGTTAAAAATTAGTATAATACTAATAATATTATACTAATTTTATAATAATACCGAAGTTGTGCACATGCTCACTTTTCTATAGAAAACACATAGAGCTGGTAATCAGCAACTTCCCAATAAGGTCTCAGGAGTTGGGTAAATGGGCTTAAGCATTCACACTAAGAGCCAGAATGGTGGAGCTTAACCGGTATATGACCTTCCTCTGGGAACACGACTGATGAGGGAAAAAAGTCTGAAGTGAGCATACACACAACTTCAGTATTATTATAAAATTACTATAATATTGTTAGTATCACACTAATTTTTAGAATTATAATTCAATTATATAAATTACACATAATTTAAACTGTCAAAATCATTGCACGCAAAGTTGATTTTTCACTATTGAAGTTTCAACTTATTGAAACTTCATTGGCACCAACAAAAAAATATATATTTACTTTGGATACCTACAGACAACTACATCTAGCTCTGGTTTTCACTGATTCTTTTAATAATAAACATGAAATTAGCCTTTGTGAAGTCTATGATCATCAATCTTTGTTATTGGCATGAAATGAATTTAGTAGCAGTCTGATTATGCATTCCTAGAAATGGGAATGTTAACAGAGTCAATTTTATTCAGAATTTTCATCCTAAGTTTTTACCTTAGAAATTACTCTTCTTTTTTTGTTCAAATTCCTTAAAGTCACAATATTTTTCTGCCCATATGTTATTTAAGCAACCATTCCTACAAATGAGGAACATGCATCTCCAACTGCATTTCTGTTTATATGGCCCTTAATAATGTTAGAGTATGTAGGTAAGCAGATCTGAGGAGTTGTGTTAGAGGGCTCAAGCATGCACACTAAGAGCTGAAATGGTGGAATTTAACCAGTGCATGACTTCATCTGGGAACATTTGACTGGTAAGCAAAAAACACCTCCTGTAAGCAGACACACAACTTCAGTAAACACACTGCACATGTGGCCCCTCCCAAGTGCTGTCAGGCCGCTGGGCATGTGGACAGCCTACCCTAAGGGAAAAATCAAGGGAGGAGAAACAAACCCTAGAACTACGCCAATGTATAAAATCCCAAGTCCAGGACTGAATGGTGCCCTTGAATCTCTCGAGTAGCCCCCTTGGCCCTCTTCCAGGTGTGTTTTGCTTCCTTTTACTCCTGCTCTACAACTTTTTAATAAACTGTCACTCAGACTCTAAAACTTGTCTCAATCTCTCCCTCTGAGTTAAGCCTACTCCTGCCCTGCCCTCTGCCAAATTCTTTCCTCTAAAGAGGCAAAAATCAGGTTTGCTACAGACCTGTATGGATTTGCCACTGGTAACAATAACATGAAAGAATTCTATCATCATTGTACGTTACATGCATATATCAAAACATCGCAATGTACCCCATAAATGTATACAATTGTGATTTTTAAATTAAAATAATATATTTTTAAAAGAATTTCACAATTACCTCATTGTATGCTAATATGTATTCTTTGTTTCCCCAAGCATTTCTTTGAAGGCAACTTAATCTTTGCAAAACTCGTATTGCAGTATTCAGCACAAGGTTTTTTACTTGCTTTCCTCTGGACACAAAATTTGTCTGCTGATGTGGGTAAAAAGGCTTCACTGGACATAAAATAAATTAGAAATCAAGAAGCTAAAAAAGAATAAATCTGTGTTGCAGAATATATTCAAATTACAACAGTACAGTAGAATATGATTGTTTTGTTTGTTTGCAATATGGTTTACTAATGCACTTTAATTCAGAGTGTATAGTATAACCTGCAGCTACAGCTCTCTGAGACTGAGACCTTATAACAGCCTTATGATAGTTGGAAATAAACACAGAAACACGTTTTACCAGCTTACTGTTACTCAGTTTACTGGTATTGATTTATTTGGTTTTTTAAGCAAAAACATTTCAAAAACAAATTAAGTTAAAATGAATGAAAGTAGCAGGGAAAATAATACTAAATAGGATAGATCATACATATATTGAGAGGTGGTATGAAGTAAGCAGATTACTGCAAAAAAGGTTTCTGAATGCAGATAAAAAATGGAATAATAAATATTCATGCATGGTGAAAGATATCTAATTGTAAAGCCCATTTACTAAACAAGCTTCTTTCTATGTTACTGGTGAATGACACAAAAATACATGGCTCAGATGCTGAACTTCTTGGGCAGTCTATTCATGTCATGAAAATCTTCCCTGTGGGCTTACTGTGAGCCATCCGTGTTAGCAGTGCTGAGAATTTTAGTGATGCTGGACAACATCCCTGGCCTGCCTAACTTATTTCAGCACAGATTGCTCTTCCTGGCATAATATTTAGCCTCATAGAGAGATAATTAGATGATAAATAGGTGAGTAAATAGACAGATAGTGTTTGTAAGAGAACAAATTTTAAAATGGAAACTAAATGACACTAATGCAATGAATAAAGTATTAAATGTATTTTTGTAAACAATTTTGGTTTGGAGATATGCATGTATTATCTATTTATTCCAAGCACAGCTTAAAGACTGTAGAGAGAGCACAGAATTTTGATATACTACAATTTACCCTTCCCTTTATCATCTTAATGTACTTACAATCATTATTATACACTGTCATCAACCTGTCCCATACCAGAAATCTTTGTTCTTTAAGTACCACCTGACTTTGATCTTGAAGGTACTCTATTTATTCATCCTATAAATTAGGAACACTTATAGTAGAAGTTGTATAATGAGCCCATAGTTAAGAATATATAATAAAATAAAACTTGAACATAAAGCTATTTCTTAAATTGTGCTGGTTATATTCCCAACTACCACTTCCTAAATTAATTGACTGTGGAATGTTGAAGGTCTCTACAATTATGCCATGTACATTATAAGTTTATTTATATATTGAGGAAAATTTGGATTATTGAAAGTAGGAAATTGAGATGGCTTATACTGTGCTTTGTACAATAATGTTTTACTGCAGTTAAATGAAGAATCAATAAGAAGACGTTTTTAATTTAGCATTAATGTATTTTCCTTTATAATAAGTTATTCCAATGGAATTGTAAAGAGGAAGTCATTCTGTTTTCCCATGCTGTTGTTTCAGATTGATAGGTCATCAAATCAGGGCCTTGTAAAATAAAATTCACCGTATTTTATCATAAACCTTTTTACATAATAGTGTACAAAAATTAATAGGGAGTGTATTCTGGATCAAATCAAGTCTATAGATCAAAAAACTTTAGCCTATGTTTAGAAATTTGCTCTGCTGCTGTAATGTGTGAAACTTATTATTATTTATCATTTGTTGTAGCCACACAAAAGTCATAAAGAGGACAAGTTCTTGCCCTGGAGGCCTACAATCTTAGGAAAGCAAGTTTAGCAAGTAAAGCAGTAGAAAAACGAATTGCTGCACATGAAACTTTTATTCCCATTTTCCCTTTATCTTAACCATCTGTTAAAACAGCAATTTGAAATGTAGCTCTACTTTAGAAGAATGATCAGTGAGCTAGAGACCTTGCTGCCATAGGTGTTGGAAGTTTTTATGCAGTAAAAAAGGGTACCTTTGGGCTACAAAAAAGCATTGGTGAGCCATTCTTTCAGAAGGCAAGATTTTATGTATTAAACTATTTTCTGTAACTTTGAATGACTCTGAAATACACAATTGATCACAGTGCCTATAACATTTCTGTTTCAATGGAGACATCTGCTCCATGTATGAAAATTGAATACAACTTCATAGATTGAACTTAGAGAATAAAAATACTAAAAATTGCTAGTGAGACCAGGAATCAGTAATAAACGAAAAATAGGAAAAAAGTTCATGGGACATAGTGACTTTTGTAGAAAAGGAACTGGAACAGAAATGACATAGTGTAGAAAAGTGAAAAGACTTACCTGGGTGTGATGAAAGGCTAATTTGGAGAAGAAATGGGAAATAAACCTGGAGTAAGGGAATAACGGTATGGAAAATCTTAGAACCAGGGCAATGAGATCAGGAGCAACTCCTCTCACCCTCAGGAGAATGCATAAATCATATATATTTAAGGTGGAAATTCCTAGAGACAGCCTCATATTAAAATAATTAGATTCTTCCTCAAGTACCAGATTTCTTAGTTTAATATCCTTGGAGGTTTTTAGGTGAATTTGATTTGTGTTAGACAAATCATAGTTTAGCACAGTTTTAATTAATAAAGCAGGAAAATATTATTTGTCTGTAATAGAGTAATAGAGATCATGGCCAAATACAATTACTGAATTTAACCATCCAGAAACACTCACACACACACATGCGCATGCACAAAGGGACACATATATATCTAAGTAGTGAAATGTTTTATTTAAAAAACTAACAAATCTGCAAATTATGTAATAGAAAATAGCTGTATATTATTTTCTCTACATATATATAATTGTTATCTCTATATGTAAACTGTATTGAATTAATATGTAAGAATATGATATATTTATTATTGTAATAGGTTAGTATGCACACAGCTTGTTTCTATGATAAACCTGTGTAATGTTTTAATATAATTTTTCTGAAACAGACAATTCTAATTGCAATGCTTTGTCTTGTAATACTTCTTTGTAATTTTTTTCTTAACTCCTTAATATTGGAGTTGTGCTAGATAATATTCAGTAAAGCTCATTTCATTATTAGTATATTGATATATAACAATCTATCTAATTAATTATCATTTTGCATTTTTTCCTGGTTTTACAATTGTGAATTTTGCCTTTTTGACTTCAGTGTTCAGAAACTATATATTTTGATAATTTTTCTTTGACCATGGTATAGATATGCCTCAGTTCTACAATTTTCTTTCCCATATTCAATTACAGACATCAATATTGTATCATTGGTTGATACAGCGGTATGGGTATCCCTGCATGGCAGACACTATATGGGGGCCTGTAATTACAGTAGTAAAAAATTGATTAAGCTTCTGCTCTCATGGAGCACATTTTCTAGTATGAGAAACAGACTAAAAACAAAGACATGTGCTCATCTTTTTACTTAAGCCTAATTAACATAGAGATCATTTTTAATCATGCAAACTCTGAAATATGATTTATAGTAAAAATACAAGGCTCTGTTAATAATCCATGGTGGTGTAGTATGCATATTGTGAAGGGCATTTAAATAGATGGCATGGTTGGCAAAAGCGTCTCTGAGGTTTTGACAACTAGCAGTTGGGAAGGGTGAATCATGCTGAGAAATGGAGAAAAAACATTGATATTATAAAGGAACTGAGGAACTGCAGCTTAGAGAGTTGTGGCGACTTACATGCTTATTATTAGTTTGAAAAAAACTGTTTTGAAAGTGCCACTGCAGTGCAACGCCGGGCGCGGTGGCTCACGCCTGTAATCACAGCACTTTGGGAGGCTGAGGCAGGCCAATCACAAGGTCAGGAGTTCAAGACCAGCCTGGCTGATATGGTGAAACCTCGTCTCTACTGAAAACACAACAATTAGCCAGGCGTGGTGGTGGGCACCTGTAGTCCCAGCTACTTGGGGGGCTGAGACAAGAGAATAGCTTGAACCCTGGAGGCAGAGGTTGCAGTGAGCCGAGATCGTGCCACTGCACTCCAGCCTGGGCAAAAGAGTGAGACTCTGTCTCAAAAAAAAAAAAAAAAAAAAAAGAAAGAAAGAAAGAAAAGAAAGTGACTTGATTGAATTGATTGACTTGATGCGCACTCTATAGATTTCATTTCAAACTTTTCCCCAACAATATCTTTATTTTCCTTTTTCAAATTTTCTGCTCCCCATTTTCACCCATAAAATTTGGATAGGTTTGACTTCTGGAGTGTAACATGAATGTCTTAAACCAACTATTTAATTCTATTATCTTGTTCACAGTGATTGGTTTAGGAAAGGTATTACCTGGTTCTGGTAAATGAGAGAGAATCTCACAATATCATGGGTACTAGAGGAAGAAATTTGTTTTATCCTTAGATAATGGTTACTGTCTTGTGAGATACCACAGAACTGCAGCAAATCTAGAAGGGGTGGATGGAGACTTACTTAGAAGAGCCATAATACCTTTTGAAAAGAAAATTATCTTTATATTGAGCATAATATACCTTAGTGTATTATACAGATTTTTGTTTATATTGATTATCCTTATGGTTTATTTATATTGATTATCTGGACATTACAAAATACTATAGCAGAATGGACTTTCACATAATTATTTGTTTAGCCTATCTGTTTAATTTCAATTTTTAATTTTGTAGATACATAATAGTTGTATAAATTTGTGGGATAGATGATATATTTTGATATAGGCATACAAAACATAATAATCATATCAGGGTAAGTGAAGAATTTATCACCTCAAGAATATATCCTTTCTTTGTGTTACAAACAATCCAATTATATTTGTTTAGTTACCTTATTTTGTTTATTTCATTGTATTTTGATACAGTGTTTCACTCTGTCACTCAGGCTGGAGTGACACAAACACAGCTCACTTTAGCCTTAATGTCCTGGGCTCAAGTTATACTCCCACCTCAGCCTCCTGAGTAGCTGGGACCACAGTTATGTGCCACCATATCTGGCTAATTAAAAAAAAAAAAAAATTGTAGAGACAAGGTCTCATCATGTTGCCCTGGCTGATCTCAAACTCCTGATACAAGCAATTCTCCTGCCTTGGACTCCCAATGTTCTGGGATTACAGGCATGAGTTACCACACCTGGACTTTTAAAGATATTTTAAATGTACAATAAATTATTGTTGACTAGAATCATCCTGTTGTGCTGTCCAATCCTGGATCTGATTCATTCCACTCTTCCCCTCAATATTCTTTCCAGTCTCTTGTAACCATAGTTCCACTATCTCCGTGGGTTCAATCATTTTAATTTTTAGCTCCCACAAATAAATGAGAATATGTGATGTTTTCTTTCTGTGCCTGGCTTATTTCATTTAACATAATGACCTCCAGTTCCACCTATATTGTTGCAAATGGCATGATCTCATTTGCTTGTATGGTGGAATACTATTTCATTGTGCATATGTACTATATTTTGTTTGTTCATTCATCAGTTGATGGACAGTTAGGTTGCTTCCAAATACTTACTATTATATTTATTTCCTTTCTTTGTGGTATATACCTAGCAGAGGGATTGCTGGATTACAAGACGGCTCCATTTTTAGTTTTTTTCGGGAGCCTCCAAACTGTTCTGCATACTGGTTGTGCTAATTTACATTCTCACCAACAGCATATGAGGGATCACTTTTCTCCACAACCTGGCTAGCATTTGTTGTTGCCTGTCTTTTGGATAAAAGTCATTTTAACCGAGGTGAAATGGTAGTTTTGATTTTCATTTCTCTGATAATCAATGATGTTGAGCACCTTTTCATATGCTTGTTTGCCATTTGTATGTCTTCTTTTGAGAAATGTCTATTAGGATCCTTGGCCTAATTTTTTATCAGGTTATTAGATTTTTTCCTGTACAATTGTTTGAGATCCTTATATATTCTGATGATTAACTCCTTGTCAGATGGATAGTTTGGAAATATTTTCTTTCATTCTGTGGGTTGTCCCTTCACTTTTTTAATTGATTCCTTTGCTGTGCAGAAGCTCTGAACTTCATGTGTGATCCTATTTGTCCATTTTTGCTTTGGTTGCCTGTGCTTTTGGGATATTGCTCAAGAAATGTTTGCCCAGTTCAATGCCCTGAAGATTTTCCCACAAGCTTTCTTTTAGTAGTTTTGCAGTTTGAGGTTTCAGATTTAAATCTTTAATCCAAATGTGGCACATATACACCATGGAATACTATTCAGCCATAAAAAAGGATGAGTTTGTGTCCTTTGTAGGGACATGGATGCAGCTGGAAACCATCATTTTTAGCAAACTATCACAAGAACAGAAAACCAAACACCGCATGTTCTCACTCATAGGTGGGAATTGAACAATGAGATCACTTGGACTCGGAAAGGGGAACATCACACACTGGGGCCTATCATGGGGAGGGGTGTTAGGGGGAGGGATTGCATTGGGAGTTATACCTGATGTAAATGACGAGTTGATGGGTGCTGACGAGTTGATGGGTGCAGCACACCAACATGGCACAAGTATACATATGTAACAAACCTTTGTTGAGTATGATACTAGCTATGGGTCTGTAATATATGACTTTTTTTGTATTGACATATGTTCCTTCTATACTCAGTTGATTTGATGGTTTTTACCATGAAGGGATATTGAACTTTATCAATTTTTTAAAATTATTGATTGAAATTATCATATGGTTTTTCTCTTTCATTCTGTTTAATAGATTGATTTGTGTGTGTTGCATCATCCTTGCATGCCTGTGATGAATCCCACTTGGTCGTACTGAATAATCTTTTTAATGTGTGAAATTTGATTTGCTAATAATTTGTTGAGGATATTTGGATGTTCATAAGGAATATAGATATGTAGTTTGCTTTATAAATGTATTTTTATCTGGGTTTGATATCAGGATAATATCAGCCTGATAATGTGAGTTTCGAAGTGTTCCCTCACCCTCTTCTTTTCACTGAGTGGAACTGGTAGTTCTTAAAATGCTTGGTACAATTCAGCAGTGAAGCCACAGATCTCAGCCTTTGCTTTATGGGACAATTTTTACTATGGCTTCTATCTTGTTAGTTGTTGTTGATCTTTTCAGGTTTTGGATTTCTTCCTGTTGAGTCTTGGTAGGTTGCATGTTTCTAGGAATTTATCAATTTCTTCTGGGTTTTCCAATTTATTGGCATGTAATTGCTGATAGTCTATATTGAGTCTTTGAATTTTTGTGGCATCAGTTGTAATGTACCCTTTTTTGTTTCTGATTGCATTAATTTGGGTCTCTTCTCTTTATTCTTTATTCGGTCCAAAAGTTTATCAATTTAATTTATATTTTCAAAAAAAACAACTTTTCATTTTATTGATCTTTTGTCCTGTTTTCATTTATTTCTGCTCTGCTCTTTATCATGTATTATTTTCTACTTCAGTTCTTGAGTTTGATTTGCTCTTTCTATTCTACTTATTTAAGATGAATTGTTAGGCTATTTATTTGAAGTGTTTTTACTTTTTTGATGTAGGTGTTTATAACTATAACTCTCTTCTTTGTACTGCTTCTACTGTATTTCGTAGGTTTTGGCATATTTCCATTATCTTTGTTTCAAGATAAAATTCCCTTCCTAATTTCCTCGTTGACCCACTGTTCATTCAGGAGCATATTGATTAATAACCACATATTCATATAGTTTCCAAAATTCTTTGTGTTATTGATTTCTAGTTTTATTCCATGTGGTAAGAGAAGATTCTTGATAATGGTTTCATTTTTTTGAATTTTTAAAGACTTATTTGTGACCTAAAATTTGATCCGTTCTTGAGAGTGATCCATGTGCTGGGCAGAAGAATGCATATTCTGAACCTATTGAACTAAATTTTCTGGAAATTTTACTCTACTAGGCCCATTTGGTCTATAGTGGAGATTAAGTTAGAAGTTTCTTTTTTGATTTTCTGTCTGGATGATTTGCCCAATGCTGAACGTGAGGTGTTGAATTCTCCAGCTATTATTGTATCAGAATCTCTATCTCTTTACCTCTAAGAATAAGAATCGTTTTTATTTCAACATTTACTTTGTCTGATCTAAGTATTGCTTCTGCTGCTTTTATGGTTTCCATTTCATGGAATATCTTTCCATCACTATATTGTCAGTCTATGCATGTCTTTATAGCTGTAGTGTATTTTGTGTAGGCAACGAATGATTGGGTCTTGTATTTCTATTCATTCAGCTACTCTATGTCCTTTGATTGGAGAGCTTAGTTGCTTATATTTAATGGTATTATAGCTAAGTCAATATTTACTCCTGCCATGTTGTTATCTGTTTTCTGGTTGTTTTGTGATCAACTGTTCCTTAGTTCTTTTCTTCCTGTCTTCCTTTTAGTGAAATAATTTAAATTTCACTATTATGGTGGAATATTTTAAATTTTGCTTTGTATTTTTTGTGCATTCATCGTATGTTTTTATATTTGATGTTACCATGAGGCTTACATATATTATAACCCATTATTTAATACAGATAAACACTTACCACTGATTGCATAAACAAACAAAAAATCTAAACAAAAAGCAAAAGAAACTAATAAATGCTGTACAGTTTAACTTGTCTTCCTGCTTTTTAACTTTTTGTTGTTTCTACTTATATCTTATTTTACTATCTGCATCTTCAAAAGTTGCTGTTGTTATCATTTTTGATTAGGTCATCTTTTTATTCTTCTACTTTGCATATGAATAGTTTCCAAACCGAAATTACAGTGTTATAATATTATGTGTTATTCTATGTACTTACTATTGCCAGTGAGTTTTATGTTTTTAGATGATTTCTTATTGTTTCTTAATATATTTTTCTTTCAGATTGAGTAACTCCTTCTAGCATTTCTTGTATGAAACATCTGGAGTTCAGAAATTCCTGACCTTTTCTTTGTCTGGGAAAGTCTTCATTTCTTCTTCATGTTTGCAGGGTATTTTCACAGGATATAATATCCTACTATAAGTTTTCTTTTTCCATTTACACTACAAATATGTCATGTCACTCTCTCCTGGACCCATAAGGTTTCTACTGAAAATCTGCTGACATATATGTTGGCACTCCATTGTATGCTATTTTTTTCTTTTATCATGTTGCTTTTTAGGATTTATTTTTATCCTTTACCTTTGAGAGTTTCATCATTAAATGCTTTGAGTTAGTCTTGGTTTATATCTTCTTAGTGTTCTATAACTGTCTTTTACTTGCGTATTGATATCTTTCTCTAGGTTTGGGAATTTCTCTGTTATTATCTCTTTGAATAAACTTTCTACCTCTATCTATCTGTCTCTTCTTTAATGCCAATAACTCTTAGATTTGTCCTTTTGCGGTTATTTTCTAGAGCTTGTAGTCATGCATTTTTCTTTTAATGATTTTTCTTCGATGTCCTCTGTGTATTTTGAAATAGCGTACTTTCGAACTCACTAATACTTTCTTCTGATTGATCAATTATGGTATTAAGAAATTCTGATGCATTCCTCAGTATGTCAGTTGCCTTTGTTAGCCCAGAACTTCTGCTTGATTCTTTATAATGTGTTCAATCTCCCTTTTAAATTTATCTGATAGAATTATAAATTCATTCTCTGTATTATCTTGAATTTCTTTGAGTTTCCCCAAAACGGGTGTTTTGAAGTCTCTGTCTGAAAATCCTCTTATCACTGTCTCTCCAGGTTTTGTACCTTCTGCATTATTTATTTCATTTGGTGAGATGATGTTTTCCTGAATGATCCTGATGCCTGTGGGTATTAGTTTGTGTCTAAGCATTAAATATTTCAGCTTTTATTGTTATCTTCAGTCTGGACTTGTTTGTCCTCATCCTTCCTGGGAAGGTTTTCAGGTATTTTGAAGGGACTTGAGTATTAAAATGTAAGTTTTTGGTCACTGTAGCCATATCTGCATTAGGGGGTACCTCAAGGCTAGTAGCACTGTTCTTCTTGCAGACTTGTAAGGATTGCACCTTGGTGGTCTTGAATAAGATCCAAAATAATTCTCTGGATTGCCAGGTAGAGACTCTTATTCTCCTCCCTTACTTTCTCTCAAAGTAGCAGAGTCTAACTCTCTCTGTGCTGTGCTTCCTGGAGCTGAGGGAAGTATGACACAAGCACTTTTCTGTCTACTACCAGTGGGACTGCACTGGGTCCCACCTGAAGCCTGAAGCCAGCAGAGCACTGGGTCTCCCCCAAGGCCCTTTTTAACCACTACCTGGCTACCACCTATGTTTACTCAAGGCTCCAGGACTCTACAATTAGCAGATGGTGAAGCCAACCAGTCTTATGCCCTTTTGTATTAGTCTGTTTTCACACTGCTATAAAGAAACTACTTAAGATGGGATAATTCATAAACAAAACAAGTTTAATTGATTCACAGTTCCACATGACTGGGGAGGCCTCAGGAAATTTATGGTTAGGTGGAAGGTAAAGGAGAAGCAAGGCACATCTTGTATGGTGGCAGGAGAGATAGTGAGAGACAGAGGAAATGCCACACTTCTAAATCATCAGGTCTCCTGAGAACTTACTATCATGAGAACAGCTTGGGGGAAACTGCCCCCTAATCCAATTACCTCCCACCAGGTCCCTCCCTCAACATGTGAGGATTCCAATTTTAGATGAGATTTGAGTGGAAACACAGAGCCAAAACATATTGTCTTCTCTTTACCGTGTCAAGTTTCCCGTTACCCTGGGCCCTAAGCAGATCCAGAGATGGTGTCTGGGAGCCGTGATGGGGAGCTGGAAACTTTAGAAATCTACCTGGTACTCTTCTGCTTCACCTGAGCTGACACTGAAACCACAAGACAAAGTTCTATCCACTCTTCCCTCCTCTTTTCGCAAGCAAAGGAGTCTCTCCCTTTGTCCACCATCACCACAGGTCCACAGTGAGTATTGCCAGGACACTGCCAATATTCACTTATGATCCAAAGGCTTTTCAGTCAGCTTGAGTTGAACGCTTCCCGTCCTCTGGTTCATGCTTCAGAACAGTGGGTTCTCATCTGGCTTAGGGTTGGTTCAGAAATGTCATCCAAGAGCCAAGTGCTGCAAAAGGGGAACCCAAAAACCCAGTTGGTGCTCTTTCCCACTGTGATCAAGCTAGTATTTAACCTGCAAGACACAGTCCTATTAACTTTTTAATCGCTTTTTCTCAATTGGAAGGAAGGAGACTTTTCAACAGTTTCTAGCTGCATTCCCTGGGGTTGGGGGAGTGGTGTCACAAGCACTCTCTTGGCCACCCAGGCTGGTTTGTCACCACTTTGCATGCACTGCAAGTCCCCTGCGCCTGAGCCCAGCACAACTCTGGGACTTGCTGAGTAGTTGCACTTCTTATGGCCTAGACTGCCTTTAAAGTTTATTTAGAACCCCAGAGCCCCTTAGCCTGTGGTGGCGAGGCTTGTCAGAATGTAAGTTCCAACTGCTGGGATGGGCAATTCCTCTCTGACTAGGGATGGTCTAAATGTTCCCTATGTGGGTGTTAGCTGATTTCTGCCAAGTGTTGCTTTCTGTCATGACAGGGCAGCACTGAGTTCAGTGCAAAGTCCCACAGTACTCTTTCTGCCTGAGATGAACAGATTCTCTCTCCAAGTCATGTAGCTGCTGCTGGGGTATAGGAGTGAGGTGGCATCAGCAATACAAGACTGACTTTCTTACCCTCTTCAGTGCGTCTTTCTGTGTTCTGAAGATAAAACCAAGTACTGTGATCACTCATTAGATTTTTGGTTCTTATACAGGTTCATTGTTGTGTGGATAGTTTTTCAATTTGATGTTCCTATTGGCAGAGACATGGTTGGAAAAGGTTTCCACTTCGTCATATTGTTTTACCTGCTTTTAATCTATCTGTCTTTAATACTTAGTGTGGTTGATGTAATTTTTAACCTAGTATCATTTATGTTTTTATTTGCTAACTTATTTTTTATTTTGTATTTATTTTTTAATTCATGCATTATAATTACACATATTTATAGGGTATGATGTGATGTTACTTTACATATCCATGTTGTATAATGATCCAAGCAGGGTCGTTAATGTATCTATTACCTCATTTCATCTTTTGGTGGTTGGAACATTCAAATGCCTCTCTTCTAGCTATTTTGTAACATACAATATTTTACTGTTAACCATAGTCACCCTAGCATGCAATGTAACACTAGAAATTATCTATCTGACTGTAATTTTGTACCTTTTGACCCACTTCTCCCCATCATTCCCTCCATCCTCCACTCCTTATCTCTGGTAACCATTGCTTTTATTGTGAAACACATTTTTAAGTTTTATTTATAGATTTTCACATACAAGTGAGTGTTTCTGCCTCCAGTTTATTTCATTTAACATTGTGTTCTCAAGGTTTAGCCATATTTTCACAAATGACAAGATTTCATTCTTTTATATGGCTGAATGGTATTCCATTGTGTATACATACACAGTATTTTGTACCCATTAATCAATTGTTGGACACTTAGAATGATTCCATTTACTGACTCATTTTTAATTGAATCAATCAAGTGTACAATTTACAGGTTGGACTATAATTATCGTAATAATATGCCTAGGTACCTACATTAATATCCTTCTATATATAATTCTAAACTTTAGTATGCACAATCTAATGCAAATAAAAAGCAAACATTTCATCAGTTTATCAGTAGAAAAAAATGGCTTCCTTATGAAAAGCTATCTTCTTCAAACTTATAGTGCCAATGATAGTAAAAGTTGAGACATTAAATGTATTTGCAGTTCAAACAAAGAAGGCAGTATTTACTATTATGGTTCAGCACTGAACTAAAGGTTCAGGAGTAAAAAGACAAAATAAGTAAAACAGGAAATGTAAGAAAAAAATAATATCAAAAGCTATAAAAACTAATGAAAATTAACTCAAATGTAGTAAAATCTTACTCATGAATACTATTATAAAAATAATAAACAACCTATAATTCAGTGAATCCAAACAGTGCTTTAAAGTACATATCACATCCAAAGTTTAACCTAGCAATGTTTCAAGGTTAATTAGATCACTTACAGTGTAACTGGATAACTTATTCTCTATTTGCCACTTCAGAATCTTTTCTTCCCTTCTGTGCCATATTCTAGATCCTGGAAATCTGACCTTCATTGATTGCATGACTTGCTCCTTGCACTCTGGCTTCCAGTTGAGTTTGTCTAATCAAAGCAGGTGACAAGGGAACAAGTGTGCTTATTTCCCCAATTCTTTTCTCTACGGTTATGGTTTTAGCAGGTTTTATTCCTCTTTAAATGACTGCAGCTCTCAGCAAGGAGTCAATTTCCTAGACTTGAATTTCTTCCCTGGTTCTAGTAACATCATTCCTTCTGCTTTTCACCTAGGAGAGGTAATGGAGTCCCTTGATTTCTAGTGTTTGGAGGCTTCACTGATCTTTGTTGCTTCTGTTAATCCTAACCACAAATCTATGTATTGAATAGTTTTAAAAATTCTTATGAATGCTGTTATAAATTATTAGTGTATTAATGTACTTTATTCTTGAGGATTATTTTTGTTAAATTTAGTCATTTTATTCTATCTTAACATTTCATTTATTTTGTAATTTTAACTTTATTTTAGATTCAAGGGTA
Source organism: Piliocolobus tephrosceles (assembly GCF_002776525.5). NCBI lineage: Eukaryota > Metazoa > Chordata > Mammalia > Primates > Cercopithecidae > Piliocolobus > Piliocolobus tephrosceles. The sequence goes on from NC_045438.1 coordinate 69,587,896, forward strand.
CATGTGCAAGTTTTTTACTTGCATATACTTTATGATACTGAAGTTTGGGACACAGATGATCCTGTCATGCAGGTAGTGAGCATAGTAACCAACAGTTAGTTTATTTCAATTTTTTCACCACCCTCCCTTCCCCTTCTAGACATCGTCAGTGTCTTTTGTTGCCATCTTTATGTCCATGAGTACCCAACATTTTGCCCACTTATACATGAGAACATATGGTATTTAGTTTTCTGCCCCTGCATTAATTTACTTAAGATATGGCTTCCAGTTTCATCCATGTTGCTACAAAGAAGATGATCTTGGGCTTTTTAATGGCTATGTAGTATTTCATGGTCTATTTGTACCACATTAGTTTTATGAAATCCACCATTGATGGACATCTAGGTTGATTTCCTATCTTTGTTACTGTGGATAATGCTGCACTAAACATATAAGTGCATATTTCTTTTTGGTAGAATAATTTGTTTTCTTTTAGATATATACCCTTTAAAGAGGTTGCTAGGTAGAATGATAATTCTGTTTAAAATTCTTTGGGAAATGTCCAAACTGCTTTACACAGTGGCTGAACTAATTTGCAGTTCTTCTGACATGGTTGGCTGTGTCCCCACCCAAATCTCACCTTGAATTGTAGCTCCCACAATTCTCACATGTTGTGGGAGGGACCCAGTGGAAGGTAACTGAATCATGGGGGTGGGTCTTTCCTATGCTAGTCTTGCAATAGGGAATAAGTCTCATGAGATCTGATGGTTTTATAAAGGGGAGTTTCCCTGCACAAGCTCTCTTTTTGCCTGCTGCCATCCATGTAAGACATAACTTGCTCCCTCTTGCCTTCCACCATGATTGTAAGGTCTCCACAGTTATTTGGAACTGTGAGTCTATCAAACTTCTTTATTTTATAAGTTGCCCAGTCTTCGGTATGTCTTTATCAGCAGCGTGAAAATACGCTAATACAGTTCCCAACAGTGTATAACCATTCCCTTTGCTCTACAGTGTAGCCAGCATCTGTTGCTTTTTGACATTTTAATAATAGCTATTCTGACTAGTGTGAGATTATATCTTATTATGGGTTCAATTTGCATTTCTCTGATTGTTGGTGATGAGCATTTTTTGTATGTTCATTCATCACCTGTATGTCTGTTTTTGAGAATCGTCTATTTATGTCTTTTGCCCACTTTTTAATAGGCTTATTTGTTTTCAGTTACTGAATAGTTTAAGTTTCTTATACATTCTAGATATTAGGCCTTTGTTGCATGCAGTGTTTGTGAATATTTTCTACCATTATATAGATCATCAGATTACATTGTTGATTTTCTTTTTATAGTTCAGAAGCTCTTTAGTTTAATTAGGTCACATGTCAATTTTTCTTTTTACTGCAATTTCTTTTGAGAACTAGTCATAAATTCTTTCCCAAAGTTGATGTCCAGAGTGGTGTTTCTTAGGTTTTCTTCTAGGATTCTTACAGTTTGTGATCTTGCATTTAATTTTTTTCATTAAGTAATATTTATTTTCTTTAATTTTTATAGGTAAATTATAGGTATATATATTTATGGGGTACATGAGATGTTTTGATTAAGACATGCAATGCAGAATAAGCATATTATGGAGAATGGTGTATTCATGCCCTCAAGCATTTATTCTTTAAGTTACAAACAATACAATTACACTTTTCACGTTATTATAAAATATACAATTAAGTTATTGCTGACTTGAGTCACCCTGTTGTGCTATAACATAGTAGGTCTCATCCATTCTTTCTATTTGTTCTTGTACAAATTAACCATCCCCACCTCCCACTGCACCCCTCACTACCCTTCTCAGCCTCTAGTAACCATCCTCTCACTCTTTCTGTCCATTAGTTTAATTATTTTCATTTTTAGATCTCAAAATAAGTGAGAACATGCGATGTTTGTCTTTCTGGGTATAGCTTATTTTATTTTACATAATGGTGTCCAGTTCCATTTATTTTGTTGCAAATGACTGGGTCGCAATATTTTTTATGGTTGAATACTACTCCATTGTGTATATGTACCACATGGTACCACATTTTCTTAATCCATTCATCTGCTGATAGACATTTAGGTTGCTTCCAAATCAACAGTGATGCAACAAACATCAGAGCGCAGATACATCTTCAATATACTGTTTCATTTCTTTGGGTTATACACCCAGCTGGGAAATTGCTGAATCATATAGTAATTCAATTTTTAGATTTTTGAGGAACCTCCAAACTGTTTTCCAAACTCACCTCCTTTGATTAGTTTGTCTAATCTATTAGTTTGTCTAATCTAATCACTATTCTCCATAGTGGTTGCACTAATTTACATTTCCACTAATAGTGCATAAAGGTATTTTGCCTCCAAATTCTCTCCAGAATTTGTTATTGTTTGTCTTTTGGATAAAGGGCATTTGAAATGGGGTGAAAATAATATCCTCTTGTTGAACTGACCTCTTTATCATTATGTAAACCACTTTGTCTCTTTTTATAGTTTTAGTATTGAAATCAATTTTTTTCTGATACAAGAATAGTTATTTCTGCCCTCTTTTGGTTTCTATTGGTATGGAATATCTTTCTCCATCCCTTTATGTTCAGTCTATGCGTGTCTTTATATTTGAAGTGTGTTTCTTGTAGGCAACAGACCAACGAGTCTTGTTTATTGATCCATTCAGCCAGCATGTATCTTTTGATTGGAGGATTTAATCCATTTACATCATTGCTATTATTGATAAGTAAAGGCTTACATTTTGCTATTTGTTTTCTGGTCTTCACTTTTTTGTTTTTTTCCTTTTTATATTCCTCTAGTGAAGGTGATTTTCTCTGGTGATATTGTTTCCTTCTTGCTTTTTATTTTTTGTGTATCCATTGTATTTTTTTGTTTCAGGTTAGCATGAAGCTTGCAAATAATATCTTATTACCCATTATTTTAACATCATAACAACTTTTAACGCTATTTGCATAAACAAGCAAAAATAAAACTAATAAGGACTCTATGCTTAACTTCATTCCTCCAATTTTTAACTTTTGTTGTTTCTATTTATATCTTATTTTATTGCCTAGGTCTTGAAAAGTTGTTGTAGTTATTATTTTTGGTCAGTTCATTGTTTATATTTCCACTTAAGATAACAGTAGCTAACACACTACAGCAACAGTGTTACAGTATTCTGTGTTTCTCCGTGTACTTATTACTACCAATGAGTTTTATACCTTCAGATAATTATTTATTGCTCATTAATGTCCTTTCCTTTCTGACCAAAGTACTCTCTTTAACATCTCTTGTAAGATAGGTCTGGTATTGATGAAATCCTTCAGCTTATCTGGAAAAGTCTTTATTTCTTCATTTATGTTTCAAGAATATTTTCACTGGATATACTATTCTAGAGTAAGGTTGATTTTTCCCTCTTTCACACTTTAAATATGTTATGCCATTTTTTCCTGGTCTGTAAGGTCTCCACTGAAAAGAATGCTGTCAAGTGTATTGGAATTCCATTGTATGTTATTTATTTCTTTTCTCTTGCTGCTTTTAGAATCATTTCTTTATCCTTAATCTTTGAGAGTTTGCTATGTCTTTGGTTTTTTTTTATTTTTATTTTTATTATTTTTTTTTTTTTGAGATGGAGTCTCGCTCTGTCGCCCAGGCTGGAGTGCAGTGGCGCGATCTCGGCTTACAGCAAGCTCCGCCTCCCAGGTTCACACCATTCTCCTGACTCAGCCTCCTGAGTAGCTGGGACTACAGGTGCCCGCCACCACGTCCAGCTAATTTTTTTTGTATTTTTAGTAGAGACGGGGTTTCACGGTGTTAGCCAAGATGGTCTCGATCTCCTGACCTCATGATCTGCCCTCCTTGACCTCCCATAGTGCTGGGATTACAGGCATGAGCCACCATTTTTTCTTGTTTTTAAGAGCACATATTTTATTTAAATTTTTATTTATTTATTTATTTATTTTTTTTTTTGAGACGGAGTCTCGCTCTGTCTCCCGGGTTGGAGTGCAGTGGCCGGATCTCAGCTCACTGCAAGCTCTGCCTCCCGGGTTTACGCCATTCTCCTGCCTCAGCCTCCTGAATAGCTGGGACTATAGGCGCCCACCACCTCGCCTGGCTAGCTTTTTGTAATTTTTTAATAGAGACGGGGTTTCACCGTGTTAGCCAGGATGGTCTCGATCTCCTGACCTAGTGATCCGCCCATCTCGGCCTCCCAAAGTGCTGGGATTACAGGCTTGAGCCACCGCGCCCGGCCTTTTTTATTATATTTTAAGTTCTGGGATACATGTGTAGGTTACACAGGTTTGTTACATAGGTAAATGTGTGCCATGGTGGTTTGCTGCACCTATTAATCCATCACCTAGATATTAATCCCCACATACATTAGCTATTTATACTGATTCTCTCCCTCCCACTGCATCCCCTTCCACTGACAGGCCTTAGCGTGTGTTGATCCCCTCCCTGTGTCCATGTGTTCTCATTGTTCAGCTCCCACTTACAAATGAGAACATTTGGTGTTTGTTTTTTTCTGTTTCTACATTAGTTTGCTAAGGATAATGACTTTGAGTTCTATCTATGTCCCTGCAAAGAAAATGATTTTATCATTTTTTGTGGCTGCCTAGTATTCCATAATGTATATGTACCACATTTTCTTTATCCAGTCTATCACTGATGGGCATTTGGGTTGATTCAATGTATTTGCTATTGTGAATAGTGCTGCAATGACATATATATGCATGTATATTTACAATAGAATCATTTATATGTCTTAAGGTATATACTTAGTAATGGTTTTGCTTGATCAAATGGTATTTCTAGTTCTAGGTCTTTGAGGAATCACCAAACTGTCTTCCTCAATGACTGAACTAATTTACAACTGTGTAAAAATGTTCCTATTTTTTTACAGCCTTGCCAGCATCTGTTGCTTCTTGACTTTTTAATAATTGCCATTCTGACTGGCTTAAGATGGTATCTCAATGTGGTTTTTATTTGCATTTCTCTAATAATTAGGAATGCTGAGTTTTTTTTTTTTTTTTTTTTTTTTTCATGTTTTTTGGCCATATAACTGTTTTCTTTTGAGAGAAGTGTCTGTTCTTGTCTTTTTTTTTCCACTTTTTAATGGGGTTGGGTTTTTGTTTTTGTTTTTCTTTGTAAATTTGTTTAAGTTTCTTATAGATACTGGATATTAGATCAACTTCAAACTATACCAGAAGACTACAGTAACCAAAACAGCATAGTACTGGTACCAAAACAGACACATAGATCAATGGAATAGAATACAGATCTCAGAAATAAGACCACACATCTACAACCACCTGATCTTTGACAAACCTGACAAAAATAGCAATGGAGGAAGGATTCCCTTTTTAATAAATGGTGTGGGGACAACTGGCTAGCCATATGCTGAAAATTGAAACTGGACTTCTTTCTTACATCTTATACAAAAATTAACTCAAGATGGATTACAGACTTAAGTGTAACATCCAAAACTATAAAAAAGCCTGCAAGAATGTCTAGGCATAGGTACACACAATGATTTTATAATGAAAATGTCCAAAGGAATTGCCACAGAAGCAAAAATTGACAAATTGTATCTGATTAGGCTAAAGAGATTGATTTTTGAATGCCTTGAGGTAGTCTTCTTTGGGTTAAATCTACTTGATGTTCTGTAACCTTCTTGTACTTTAGTATTGATATATTTCTCTATGTTTCAGAAGTTATCTGTTATAAACTTTGAATAAACGTTCTACCCCTGTATCTTGATCTACCTCTTTTTTAAAGCAAATAACTCCTAGATTTGCCCTTTTGAGTCCATTTTCTAGATCATATTAGTATCACTTTTAAAAATTATTTTGTTTTCTCTGACTGTGTATTTCAAATAGCTTGTCTTAAAACTTACTATTTCTTCATTTTGCTTGATCAAGTCTGCTATTAAAGAACTCTGATGTATTCTTCAGTATGCCAATTGCATCTTCCAGCTCCAGCATTTCTGCCTGTTTTTTTCTCATATATTTTTTTCATCTCTTTGTTAAATTTATCTGATAAAATTCCGAATTTATTCTCAGGGCTATCTTAAATATCTTTGAGTTTCCTCAACACTGATATTTTGAATTGTCTGTCTGAAAGCTCACTTATCTCCATTTCTCCTGGATTGGTCCCTGGTGGCTTATCTAGTTCATTTGGTGAGGTCATGTTTTCCTGGATGGTGTTGATGTTAATAGATGTCTGGGTATTGAAGGATTAGGTATTTACTGCAGTCTACAAATATTGCAGGTATTTGCAGCCATCCTTTTGGGAAGGCTTTCCAGATACTTAAAAGTACTTGGGTGCTGTGATCTAAACTGTATATGCTTAGGGGGCACCCCAAGCCTAATAATGTTGTCATTTTTGCAGTGGCATAGAGGTACCACCTTGATAGTCTTGGACACAATCTGGGAGAATTCTCTGGGTTACCAGGCAAAGACTCTTGTTCTTACTTTACTTTCTTCAAAACATCCAGAGTCTCTCTCTCTCTTTCTCTCGGTTCTGTGTCACATAATTCTGGGAATGAATGAACACAAGAACTCCTGTGGTCATCACCACTATGACTGTGCTGCATCAGACCAGAAGCCAGCACAGTACTGGGTCTTGCCCAAGGCCTGCTGTAACCACTCTCTGGCTACTGCCTATGTTTGCCCAAGGCTCTGGGGCTCCAGTCAGTGGTGACAAAGCCATCCATGTCTGCGTCCTTCTTTTTAGTGTAGTAAGGTCCCCCAGTTCCTAGGTGGGTCCAGAGTACTGTTTGGGAGTCAGGTACTAGATTTAGTAACCTTAGAAGTTTACTTGGTGTTCTATTGTACTGTGGCTGAGCTTGCACTCAAACCACAAGACGCTGTTCTTCCCACTGTTTCCTCCCCTTTCCAAAGTCAGAGGACTCTCACCTCATAGCCATCATCATCCCAACCCATGAGGAGTGCTGTCAGACTGTGGCCATGGTTCCATGAAGGCCTACGGTCTCTTAAGTCAGCTTGTGGTGAATGCTGTATGGCCTGGGACTCACTCTTCAGAGAGGTGGGTTCCCCTTTGTCCATGTCAGGTTCAGAAATTCCATCCAAGGGTCAAGTCCTAGAATCAGGGGCCCCAAGAACCTGCTTGGCGCTTTACCCCATTATGGCCATGCTAGTATGTGAGGTGAAAAACAAAGTCTCCTTTACTCCTTCCTCTGCTTTTCTCAAGCAGATGGTGCTTTGTCCCATAGCTACTACAGCTGGTAATGTGTTGAGTCTAACCTGAAACCAGCAAGTCTCGGAGGCTCAATCAGGGCTCTCACTGTAGTACCTGGGTAAGTTGCTTGTTACTCAGTACCCAAGAGCTCTTCAGTTAGCAGGTGATAAATGCTGCCAGGAATGGATTCTTTTCTTCAAGCCATCAGGTTCCCTTCTGGCTCAGTGTGTGTCCAGATGTTTTATCTGGGAGCTAGGGCCTTGAATAGGGGTCTCAGGACTCTGGCTGGTGTCTAATTCTGCTATGGCTGAGCTCATATTCTAGATGCAAGAAAAATTTCTCCCCCTGTTCCATCTTCTCTTCCAAGAAGAAAGAAGGGGTCTTTTAGGGGGTGGTGAGCTATGCATCCTGGAGTTAGGGGAGGGATGATTCCAGCACTCCCTTGGCGGCCCAGCGGGTGTCTCAGTGTGCCATATGGCCCCCAAAGTCCACTGTCTTTGGGCTTAGTTGATTATTAGGGCTCAATAAGAGTTGGAATCCTTATGGCCTAGATTGCTTTTCAAGTTTACTTGTAGACACAGTGTGGTAGCCATTGGTGGCAACTAGGTGTGTAAGCACTCAAGTTCAAAACCCTGGGATCTGTGATTCCCCACTGGCTAGGATGGATTTCAATGCACCCTCTGTAGGTGGACATCAGCTGAATTTAATCTGGTTTTCCTTTCTGCTGTAACAAGACAGCATGGAGTTCAATGCCTCACAATTGCTGTGTTCCTCCTCTTGCACCCAGAGATGCTCTCCATGCCATGTTGCTGCCACCAGGGGAGGGAAGAGGGGTGGCAACCATGATCCAGGACTGGCTTTTCTATATCCTCAGTGCCTCTTTCAGTGTTATGAAGTTAAATCCAAGTACTGTGTGCGCTCATCTAATTTTTGTTCTTAAGAAGGTGCTTGGCCAGGAGCAGTGGCTCAAGTGGCTCACACCTGTAATCAAAGCACTTTGGGAGGCTGAGATGGGTAGACCACAAGGTCAGGAGTTCGAGACCAGCCTGACCAACAGGATGAAACCCCATCTCTACTAAAAATGAAAAACTTAGTCGGACATGGTGGCCCACACCTGTAATCACAGCTACTCAGGAGGCTGAGGCAGAAGAATCACTTGAACCTGGGAGGCAGAAGTTGCAGTGAGCTGAGATCATGCCACTGCACTCCTGCTGGATGACAGAGTGAGTCTCCTTCAAAAAAAAAAAACAAAAAAAAACAAACAAAGGTGCTTTTTCTGTGTAGATAGCTATTAACTATTTTCTTTCTTCGTATGGCTAGCCATGTATACCAATACCATTAATTGAACAGAAAGTCCTTTCCCCTTTACTTATTTGTTTCAAATTTGCTGAAAGTCAGATTGCTATAGGTGTTCAGTTGTATTTCTAGGTTTTCCATTCTGTTCCATTGGTGTACGTGTCTGTTTTTGTACCTGTACCATACTGTTTTAGTTATTGTAGCATTACAGTATAGTTTAAAGTTGGGTAAAGTGATGCCTCTACTTTATTCCTTTTGCTTAGGATTTATTTGGCCATTCAGGATCGTTTTGTTTGTTTGTTTCCAAATGAATTTTAGAATAGTTTTCTTTTTCTAATTCTGGGAAAACATGACATTGGTAGTTTTGTTGAAATCGTGTTTAATCTGTTGATTGCTTTGACTAGTATATGTATTTCAGTGTTATTGATTCTTCCAATACATGAGTAGAACATATTTTTCCATTGTTTGTCTCATCCATGATTTCCTTTAGCAGTGCTTTGTAGTTCTGTTTGTAGAGACCTTTCAACTCTTTTGATAGATGTATTCATAGGTATTTTGCTTTTTGTCACTGTTTTAAATGGGATAGTGTCCTTGATTTTGCTCTCAGCTAAAACATTATTTGTGTATAAAAATGCTACTAATTTTTTTGTGTGTTAATTTTGTACCTTGAAACTTTACTGAAGACATTTATTAGCTCCAGGAGCCTTTTGGTGAAATCTTTAAGATTTTCTGGATGTAGAATTACATTGCTGGTGAAGAGCAATGGCTTGAGTTCTTCTTTTACCATTTGTATGTCTTTTATTTCTTTCTATTGCCTGATTACTCTGTCTAGAATTTCCAGCAATATGTTGAATAGGGGTGGTAAAAGTGGGATCTTTGTCTTGCTCCAGTTCTCTAAAAGACTAGTTTTAGCTTTTGCCCATTCGGTATGATGTTCGCTGTGGGTTTGTTATAGATGGCTCTTATTGCTTTGAAGTATGATCTATTAACACCTATTTTATGGAGTTTTATCATGAAGAGATGGTGATTTTATAGAAAGCTTTTTCTACATCTATTGAGACAATCATGGTTTTTGTTTTTAATTCTGTTTATGTGATGTTTTATTCTGTTTGGTACTATACCCTCCTGTGGCCATGCTGGTACCTAATGTGCAAGAAAATGTACCCTTTAATTTTTCCTCTGCTTTTCTCAAGCAGAAAGAGTTTTCTATCTTAGCCACCCAAACTGGTAATGTGTTGGGTCTCACTAGAAGCCAGCAAGTCTCAGAGGCTTACCTAAGGTCTTCAATGTTGTCCCTAGGTATAGCTACTGGTAATTCAGGACCTAATAATAATAATAATAAACAAAAAGCATGCCAGGTGACATGATCTTATATCTAGAAAACCACATCTTCCCAGCCCAAAAGTTTCTTAAGTTGGTAAGTACTTTTGGCAAAGTCTCAGGAAAAAAATCAACGTGCAAAAATTGCGAGCATTCCTATAAACTAACAACAGGTAGAGAGTCAAATCATCAATGAGCTCCCATTCACAATTTCTACATAAAGAATAAAACACCTAGGAATACTGCTAACAAGGAAAGTGAAGGACCTGTTCAAGAAGAACTAGAAATCACTGCTCAAAGAAATCAGAGAGGATACAAATGAATGGAAAAACACTCCACTGTGGAACATTCCATTGTGCTCATGGATGGGAAGAATCAGTATCATGAAAATGGCCATACTGCACTAAATAATTTATAGATTAAATGCTATTCCCATTAAACTACCATAACATTCTTTACAGAATTATGAAATCTATCTGAGAACAAAAAAGAGCCTGAATACCTAAGACAATCCTAAGCAGGCAGAGCAAATCTAGAGGCATTAGTCTATCAAACTTCAAACTATACTACCTGATTACAGTAACTGAAACATGGTTCTGGTACCAAAACAGACACATACACCAATGGAACAGAATAGAGATCTCAGAAATAAGACTGCATACTTAGAACCCTCTGATCTTCAACAAACCAGACAAAAACAAGCATTGAGAAATAATTAATAAATGGTGCTGGGACAACTGGCTAACCATATGTGGAAAATCGAGACTGGGCCCCTTTCTTACACATTGCACAAAATTAACTCAAGACTGATTAAAGATTTTAATGTAAAACACAAAAATATAAAAACCCTAAAAAATATCTAACAGTACTATTCAAGACAAAGGCATGGCCAAAGAGGCATGGGCAAAGATTTAATGACGGAAACATCAACAGCAATTGCAACAAAAGCAAACATTGATGAATGGGATCTAATTAAACTAAAGAGCTTCTGCACAGCAAAAGCAACTATCATCAGAGTGAACAACCTACATCAGACAACCTACAGAATGGGAGAAAATTTCTGCAATCTATCCAACTGAAAAAGATCTAATATCCAGATTCTACAAGGAACTTAAGCAAATTTACAAGAAATAAATAAGCAACCCCATTAGAAAGTGTTTGTTCAAAGGACATGAATAGACACTTCTCAAAAGAAGACATACATGCACTCAACAACACGAAAAAAAGCTCAACATCACAAATCATTACAGAAACGCAAATCAAAACCATAATGAGATACATCTCACGCCAGTCAGAATGGCTATTATTAAAAACTCAAAAAACAACAGAAGCTGGCAAGGTTGTGGAGTAAAAGGAACACTTTTACACTGTTGGTGGGGGTGTAAATTTGTTCAACCATTGTGGAAGAGAGTGTGGCAATTCCTCAAATTCCTAGAGGCAGAAATATCATCTGACCCAGCAATTCCATTACTGGGTATGTATTCAAAGGAATATAAATCATTCAATCATAAGGATACATGCATATGCATGTTCATTGAAGTACTATTATGATAGCAAAGATAGGGAATCAACTCAAATGCCCATCAATGATAGACTGGATAAAGTAAATGTGGTACATACACACTATGGAACACTATCCAGTCATAAAAAAGAGATCATGTCTTTTGCAGGGACATTAATGGAGCTGGAAGCCATTATATTCAGCAAATTTACACAGGAACAAAAAACTAATCACTACATGTTTTCTCTTATAAGTGGGAACTGAACAGTGAGTACACATGGACACATGAATAGGGAACAACACACACCGGGGCCTGTTGGAAGCAGGTGGGTGGTGGTAGGGAGACCATCAGGAAGAATAACTAAAGGATGCTGGCATTAATATCTAGGTGCTGGAATGATCTGTGCAGCAAACCACCATGGCACACATTTATTTGTGTAACAAACCTGCACATCCTGCACATGTAAACTGAAACTTAAAATAAAAGTTGAAGGAAAAAAATGTATCCCAGGAATCAATCTTGCATCCCAGGGGAAAATTAAAAATCTACTTGATCATAGTGAATTAAAGTTTTGACGTGCCACTGGATTTGGTTTGCTAGTATTTAATTCAGATGCTTTTCATATGCTAATCGGGAATATTGGCTTCTAGATATTTTGTTTGTTTTTGTTTTTATCTTACTGTATGTTTGCTAGGTTTTGGTATTAGAGTGAGGCTAGCTTCTTAGAATGTATTAGCAAGGACTCTTTCTTCTTTGATTTTTTGGAATAATTTCAATATAATTGGTACCAGCTCTTCTTTATATGCCTGGAAGAATTTGGCTGTGAATTAATGTTGTCCAGGGCTTTTTTGGTTGATACGTTTTTCCATTAGTGCTTCAATTTCGGAACTCAATATTGGTCTGTCCAGGGACTCATATTTTTTTTTTTTCCTGATTCAATCTTGGGACGTATGTTTCTAGAAATGTGTTAATTTCCTCTAGATTTTCTAGTTTGTGCACATAAACGTGTTCATAATAGCCTCTGAAGATCTATTTTGTTTCTGGAGGATCTTTTAAAATTTCACCTGTCATTTCTAATTCTGCTTATTTGAATGTGGAATTTTATGCTTTATTATCTTGAAATCTCATTGGCATCAATTTATCTGTTTTCTTTTTGGCAATGTTTATTTTTTTCTCCCCTCTTTTTATTTTATTCAAATTTTTACATAATGATTTTATTTATTTCTGTTTCCCAATAAAAATATTTTGACTTCATCAATGAGCTATTCTCTGTTTTTTTGCTTTATAATAACATGTGTTTATATAAGGATTATTCATTATTTATTTTTAAGTTTATTTTCTTACATTTTTCTAACTTCTTGAGTTGATGTCTTTGCTGAGTAATTTTAAGTTTTGTGTATTTTTCAATAAATATATTTAGTCTGTAAATTTCTCACAAACTTTGTAATAAATTTTTATTTCTTTCTAAACATATTTGAAAGTCTCTTTTATTTGATTTTTAACTAAATATTTATTTGTCTTAATGTCGGTTTCTTAAATTAAATATCTGGGTAGTGAGCTTTTCTTGTTTCTTGGCTATTCTTTTGTTAATATTTCTCATACTAGTCAGTTCTTGTCAGTAAATGTATTCTGTAAGAATTTTCTTATTTAGAGTTTGAAGATTTATCTTCATGATAAAATACACTGATTTATTGGAATTTCTTATATGTTTGCTGGTTTTGCATTTATCCTGTAATTATTTATTAATTTAGTGTTAGTTGAACATTTTCTGGGAATAATATTTAAAATTTTCTCCTTGTATGATTATACGTTTTTCAGATTTGTCTTTATTTTACTACTTTAGAATTTGTCAAAACTTTGTAACTTAGTAAACTAATGTTTTCCTGTCTTATATTATGATAAGTATTTTATTTTAGCATCCATTAATGGTTTTGTTTTAAATTTATTTTCAGTAGAAAGCCCGTGCTTCATATGTTATTTCTTCCTTATTTTTGTACTTTAAGTTCAGTTTTTTCTTTTTTTTCTCTTAAAGTACATATAGTTGAATTTTTCAAGCTATTACAAAAATGTTTATTTATTAAAATTATTTAAAACTTTTAGATTTATGGTCATTATGTATAGGTTTATAATTAGTTGTGCATAGCATTTACTTGCTTTTTACTATGGTTTAGTATTACCTTTTGTTTATTTTTATGTTTTTTTAAACAATCACATTTTCATATACTACTTTCATTCTGTCATTACATTACATATAATTTTTCTTAATTTTTCAATGCAATTGTTTATATACTACTTTGAAATATTTTGATCTGTTGATACTTTATACTAGTGATTAAATGACCTAATTTAAACTTTGTAGTTCTTCCAAAAATGGCATTACTTAATAAGAAATAATGAAAAAGTAAAAATTCCAACTAAAAAAATTAAGAAAACTGAGAAGTTAGTTTGTAACACAGTAAGACTCTAAATACAAACTCCACTTGACATTCTAACATAGAGTCATAATGTGCAGTCCTCTGTAAATGACAGACGACGCTATTCTGTCGTCATTCATGGACTAGCCCTTTAAGTCCATTTCTTAATATTTAAGATGAATTTGTGTTGACCCAAGCACAAGTTTCTATTCAAACTCTCCTATAACACTTAGCTCTCATTTTAGGGTTAGCTGGGGTTGTGTAATCTCTGGCCATGACTTGATTTGTCATGGTATTGGGGTACACTTAATTTTTGTAGTTTTGTTACAATCTATTTTCTTCATGATTTATAGTATTCTACAAAAGGATAATAGAATGGCATTAACAAGTGGGAAAATTTTTGAAAATCAATACTTTGATGGCTTCAAATTGCAATATAAAAGAGATAGTTATAAAGGAAGACTTAAATATTAGTAAAAGTAGTTCAGTTCTCTAACTCAAAAACACAGAAATAGAAGCTTCTCATATATTATATATACACACATATACACACACACACATATATTCAATCTAAAACAAATATATCCAGAGCAGAAGATAATTTTCTACCAAATATATTCTCAGAAGAAGAAAAAATTGCAGATAAATTGAAAGTTCTGGCAGTTTTACTCATTTTTCTCTCTCTCTAAAACTTATGAACCCCGGGAACTGTTCGTTCAAATTAACAATAATACAGATAAGAATACGGTAGGCTAGAGGAAATGATTACTCACGTAGTTTTCTAGGCATCTTGATTAAAGGCATAGGAATGTGAAACCTTGATATAAATTCCACTTATCATTTTCTCTCAAGCTATGACATGCCCTGCCTCCAGGGAGACTTCAGAAATTTTGCAGAAGTCCCTTCTGTGTCCTGAGACCCACACAACACCCATTTGATATAATAGTGGTGCCTCTTCTAAAATTAATTGTCTAGATTTTAGAGAGAAAATAAGATTTTTGATATATTCTAATGAAAGTGTCAATGAAAATCATTGTTTCTTAGTTGATGCTAGATTAACATACATGTTCTGATTTACAAAGAAATTTCATTGAAGAAGAGTAGATGCATTTTATGCCTAGTACACTCTGTGAATCTCTTCTACTCCATTTTTATGCTGCTGATAAAGACATAATGAGGCTGGGCAATTTACAAAAGAAAGAGGTTGTTGGACTCACAGTTCCACGTGACTGAGGAGGCCTCACAATGATGGCATAAGGTGAAAGGAACTTCTTACATGGTCGCGGTAAGAGAGAAGAGAATGAAAAGGGTCTCTACCTATAAAACCATCAGATCTCGTGAGACTTATTCACTTCCACAAGAATAGTATGGGAGAAACCACCCCCATAATTCAGTTTATCTCCCACTGGGTCCCTCCCACAACACATGGGAATTATGGGAGTACAATTCAAGATGAGATTTGGGAGAGAACACAGAGCCAAACCATATTATGATCTAAATCATATGCTGAAGCCAATAAGAAAATGTTTACTGATAGAGTCCAGTGAAATATTCCAAGTCTTTAAAAGACTTGTTTGTGCCTTTCTAATATTTGTGTATTAACTTATGCAATATCAGAATGAATACAATCATTTATAAAACACTAAGAAATCCTTTACTTCATTTGGATTATAACATGACCACTTCATTCACACACACACACAGACAATGCAGGATTGGCATTTTAAAAGTATTGACTTCTTGTCCATTCATGCCATGATCCAAATGTGTATGCCCCCCAAAAATTCATATAAAATTCTAATGCTCTATGTAGTGGTATTAGGAGGTAGGGATATTGGGAGGTCTTGAGGGTAGGCCCCACATTAATAAGATTAGAACACTTATAAAAGAGGCTCCAAAGAGATCTCTCACCTCTTCCACTATGTGAGAACACAGAAAAGACATCTACTTACGAACCAGAAAGAGGTCCTCACCAGATACTTAATCTGCTAGAGCCTTGACCTTGGCCTTCTCAGCTTCCAGAACTGTGAGAAATCAATTTCTGTTGCTTATATGCTACCCAGTCTATAGTATAATTGTTATAGTGATGTGATTAGAACCGAGACTGGTAGTGTGAAAATAGAGAATTTTGACAGCCAATATTTAAACTGTCAGGGAATGAGTAAGTGAAAAAAAATACGTATCTCCTGAATAATGACATTACTTATGTATTTTTAAATCTTTTTACATAAACCCATACTCATACAAAATTGGCATTCAGTGAATTCTTATTGAATAAATGAATGGATCCAAATAAGTAATCTTGTATGTTTGCAAATTTTGTTATTGATAATGTTAATAATAAGAAACAATTTTTAAAAGATTGTGCCTGAAAAAGGAAAATGCAGTCAATGTAGTAGGAATAGAAGTATCTAGATAGTTTAGTCTAATGTAGTAATAGAATAAATTATTTTTTAATGCTTGGTATATTTTTTCATGATCATTGAAATGAACATTAAGTAAGGTTAAGTGTAAATATTTGTGATTAAATTATCATGCATTATGCATATCTTAGTCTAGTGTTTTTTTCCTACTCGTAGAGAATATGAATTTTGGCTTTATTATAAAAATAGAGTTTTTTTTTTTTCCAGTGGCATGCAAATATTTATTTTATGTATTTATTTCTTATTACTTTTTAAATTTTTGTTGGTACATAGTAGGTGCATATATTTATGGGATACATGAGATGTTTTGATTCTGGCATGCAGTGTGAAAAAGCACATAATGAAGAATGGGGTATCCATCCCCCTGTTGCTCAGACTGGAGTGCAGTGTGGCACAATCTCGGCTCACTGCAAGCTTGCAAGCTCCGCCTCCCAGGTTCACGCCATTCTCCTGCCTCAGCCTCCTGAGTAGCTGGGACTACAGGCGCCCGCGACCATGCCCGGCTAATTTTTTGTATTTTTAGTGGAGACAGGGTTTCACTGTGTTAGCCAGGATAGTCTCCATCTCCTGACCTCGGGATCCGCCCATCTCGGCCTCCCAAAGTGCTGGGATTAAAGTTTTGAGCCACCGCGCCATTCCAGTTATACTCTTTAAATTATTTAAAAATGTGCAATTAAGTCATTATTGACTATAGTCACTCTACTGTGTTATCGAAGAGTAGGTCTTATTAATTCTTTCCATTTTATTTTGTACCAATTAACCATCCCCACCTCCGTCTGAGCCCCTCACTATGTGTTTCAGGCTCTCTGACAACCATTCTTCCACTCCCTATTTCCATGAATTCAATTGTTTTGATTTGTAGATCCCACAAACAAGGGTGAATATGCAATTTTTTATTATTTGCCTGGCATATTTCATTTATTCACTTCCATCAATGTTGTTGCAAATGTTGGGATCTCATTCTTTCTATGACTGAATCGTACTCCCACTATGCATATGTACCACATATTATTTATTCAAGCTATTGTTACAGCTTCTATATGAAAAGAACAATTGATAGCAGTTTGTAGAAATAGTAGTTTTTAAAGTTTAAAAAATTTATATTTTCGATTTGGCACTGTGTTTAACTTAATTTTAGGTGGGTAGATTTAATCAGTCTCTGGGCATAATAGAACCAACACACCTATGCACAAAATAGCATTTTTGGTAACAATTTTCAAAGATATTTTTAGATATCAGTATTTATCATGAGAGATTACTAATTTGTTTTTCCCAATGTAAATAAAAATAACTTAGAGTAATATAAACAAAGATTCCTTATTTTCTAAAACAGTTGATGAATTAAATATTTGTCACTAAAGGTGTGGTAAAAAATCTCAAATTTGTTTACATAAACAGTATAATTGCATATACATTAATTTTATACAATAATATTCAGGGTTTTTTCCTAATGAAGTAACTAATATTCTACCCTAGGAAACTAAGAAAAAATGAGGTATTAGTTAAATAAAATAAGTCAGATAATTTTAATTCATATTGACATGTTATAGGTCCTATTTAAGTTGTTTTTGTCCAAAATTAATATGTTTTTGCCCAACATTGTTATGGTATCTCAGGATAATATTTTATCCAATGTTAATATGTTGTGTCAGGAAAACAAGTATAATATGCCCAATCGTTACCACTTGAGATTGTATAGGTTCTTGGCATTTTACAAAGAATTAGACAAAATGCACAAACAAAGCAACAAAAGAAAAGCATAGATTTATTGAAATGAAAATACACTCCACAGAGTAATAGTGGGTTTGACCAAATGGTTCAAGAGCACTGGTTTCAGAATTTTCTGTGGTCCATATCCCCCTAGAGGTTTCCCATTGGTTGCTTGGTTTACACCCTATTTAAATAAGGTGGTAGCCCACAACAAGTCTGATTGGTTGCAGAAGGCAACCAATGAATGAGAGGCTGAAGTGAAGTTACAAAGTTACACGTGAAGTCTTGGCCTGTGACCAGTCTGATTGGTTGCAGGAGGGTGCCCATAGAGGTAATTTTATTTTTCGTCTGTAATGCAGACAAGGTAGTGGGTTGCAAAGCAAGTAGCCTCTGATCCTTTTGTTACTTGGGTGTGAAGAGGTGGATTTTCCTTTTAAGTTTTAGGAAGTCAATATGAATCAGCCTGAGTTTCCCTGCCTCCAGACCCTATTCTTCTGCCTCATTTCCCCGCTACGAGACATGATCCCCATAAATCTCTATGGGGGGAAGAGGGACCAAGGGTATTTTTTTAGTAACTGCTTCCTGCTGACTTGGGGGTGCAATACCTACCTATTGGGGATCATAGAACTCTTGCCAAGCTCCGTCTAGTGGAGACAGGGGAGCTTCTTGATGGCTGGTAGTGTTTTCATCAGGAACTGGCTGGAAACCTTTTCTCATGACTGTCTGAAGCTTGATGGTCTCTTGGTGAGAGGAAATTAGCTTGGTTAAAAGATTTAACAAACATGGTCCAAAAAACAAGGCAATTGTAATTATTAATAATGGGCTGGCCAAGGGATGGAGCCACGAAGCCCAACTCAGTGCCCTTCACCAGGAGCCTCATGACTCGAACAGCTGTTGTGATATTTCAGAGGCCCAATCGGCTAGTTTTTGGGTGTCATATCTCATTAATCTTGATTGGTTGACATTAAAACAGCATTTATTCTCTAGGAAAAACTCATAAGCCACTTTTTTCAGCATTAGGAGATCTAGTCCCATTCTCTTTTGCAAAGTGGCCACTGCCAAAGGGTCTATTTGACTTTGTATGGTAATGATACCTTGGGAAATGACATTCAAGTTTTTCATAAAATCAATGGACAAGCTTTGGTAATAGGATAGGGAAGCTGCAAGTCTGCCAACTCTTATTCCTACTCCTGCTGCTATTCCTAGCTCTGCCAAAGGGATATGAGTTGGATGGCTTCTTTGTGTCTGTTGGTTGAAGTCAAACGTATAATGAGGGATTGATTGTTGGTTGCTATGTTAATTTTGAGACCTACAATATTTCTCTCTCTGCTCTGCCATTTCCTCCAAAGACAAATCATGGCAGAACCAATCTACCTGCAAAATAAGCTTCAGTCTCAAATACTTGGCATGAGTACCCACACAAAGTGCAACAAAAAATATTGTTCATGTAGACTCCTCTAAATTGGCTTTGCTGAAGCAACTCACAAGGCCACTTCAGTCAGAGCTCTGAGAAAATAACCAGTTTATCTAATTGTGTCCCATTACAAAAGAAAACATGTGGTTATTAACTATATGCAAGCAAGCACATGGCCATGAATTAAGAATGTTCACAACAGCCATACTTAAAGACACAGTTGACAAGGAAATTTGATGATTTCTGTGATATACAACAATTTAACATAATAATCATACATTACTGAAAATGTATATTAAGACATATCACAATTTTAGGAATCTCATACAATCCTAGAACACATACTAATAACACTTCTATATAAATATAACCCAAAGGAAACTAAACACCACCTCAGATTTGACAATGCTTGTTGTATAATTATAACATTACAAATATACCTAATAAGCTCAGTGTGTCTTTACTGAACTTCAGGTAGCCTAATATCCAAAAAGTTTAGTTTGAGGTCAAAAGACCCAATTTAAGACTTGAAATTTTTCTGTTGGAAAGTTTTTCCAATTTCAATTGTTCAAGAGACTCGATATTACAAAATATTATCACAAGTTACTAAAAAATTTCATTTAGCCAAAATTATAATACAAAAACGTTTACTTTTCAATAATGAGGAAAATTCAGTTTAGTTTCCCAAACAAATAAGACCTAATACTTAAGACAGCCTGAGATAACCAGATTCATCTCTCCCCCTCCATTTTCTTCCTGAAGTTTATTCAAAAGGTAAACAAATATTTTTATTACGCAAATATTTTGTTCAAAAGAGGAAACCAAAATTTTATTTTTGTATAGTGTATTATTAATTTTAAATCTAATTTTAATCAAACCTTATAAACAAATTTGTCTAATTTTAATTAGACTGGCCATAAGGTAAGAGTTCCATAAACTTTTTAATTAAAAATATCAGTTTTGGAAATTCAGTGTGAGAAAAAATCTCCTTTCATTGAAATATGATACAACAAAACAAGGACAAAGTGAAAACAGGCACACAGTTTCTTTTCAGCTATTTTTAAAAGGTTATCACATATTTCCAAGATTGATTTCTAGATACAGTACTGACAACTAATTAGGTAACTTTCACCATAAAAACTTTTATACCATTGAAACAACTGCACACATTTTGTTTTCAAGTACACACATGAAGGCTCATCATTGATAGACAGCTTGAGATCAAAAATCACTAGAAAGTCTCACCTTTGTTATTACTACTTAATCCAAGTGAAGGTAATTTTAATTTGATAGTAGTAAACAAAATTGAATTTGCTTGAGAGAAATTCTAGTCACTATAATTTTCTTAAGGACAATGCCAATATTTCCTAAACATTAAAATGTTGTGCCCATATCACAGTGTTTCTTCATCAAAGGAAAAGATCTGAAACCAACCCAAACTATTGATTCAATGTCACCCTGGAAACACACACCACTCAGACATTTCCACTCTCATTTACCCTTCCAAATAACAAAATGTATAATGTACTATTTCTGTTCAGAACCTATAAAAATAAGTCTTTTATTTTTTAGTTCTCTAGATTATCAGAGGTAAGCAAAACCAACAAAATTCCAAATTGCTGGTGTGCTTCATGAATTACTGCAGGCCTGACTAAAGGAGCCTAGGAATTCCAGATAAATAGAACAAATGATGGCTTGCTAGAGCTGCATAGGGAAAAAAATAACTATTCACAGAATCGAATAAAATTCTTCCATTAGAAACTAAAAAGCATCATATGCATAAAAAAACCCAAAGGAGAACAAAAAACAAACAAATAAAATTCAGAAGCAAAAACAAATAAACGGAAAACAATGCTAAGTATTTTCTACTCAGTCTACACTGGAGGCTACAGTGTTATCCAAAGCCCCCCCAAAACCCACGTAATGAATGTTTTATTGCTGATATACAATTCAATATCCTTAGTTTGTACCAATATCACCATAACTCCTGTGCAATCAAGAAATTCACTCTAGGAACATGACCAGTAAGTACTACAGTGCTAGTACAATCCATGCAAAACAGTAAACATAGTGTGAAGCAATGCAAGTATGTATGTGAAATTTGACTCCACACTAAATCTGGCTTCATGCTTAACAATATTAAAAAAGAATTGCCAAACTGCAGATGCATTTCTTTAAAATATTTCTTATATTACTTTAATCAAAACTAAGAGCTTTAAATATAAAAATGTTAATTAGCCAAATGTATCCAATTCTTTATCAGGTTTTAAATAATATTTTCTTATCTAAAATTCTTCAACTTTCTATTTTCTCTATATGTACTTGAAGGTAGACATACAGAGAAACATGAAAAATTACATATGACTTAGACAGACAATCTATGACATGCATGGGCTTTTTGTTCAGTTCCAGATTTTCTCTTTCTTCTTTTCTTCCTTCTTGTTCTTCTTTAAATAACCAGTCATTTTACTCTAGGCCAAAAAAAAAAAAAAAAAAAAAAAAAAAAATCACCATAAAAGATCCTTTCTCATACAGAATGATTATTTTCTTTATAATCTTCCTTACCAAAAATACATTTTCATATACATAACTATCTTTACATCTCTCTCCCTTACCAGTTTTTCCACTACCGTGTGTTACAAATAACCTTTTCAAATCTGTAATTTGAATTAACTATTAAATTAATTTTTAATTCTTTTCCTCAATAATAACATGACCCTTTCACAATTTGCATACTGAATTATGTGTTAACTAGAATTTTTACACTTAGCAACCTAAAACTTTAACGAAACCCTAAAAAACAACAAACCCTGAACTATCAGATATGGGCATTTACAGATAAGAACAATTCCACAATTTTTAGAACAATATTTCCCGTCACAACCCTTTCTTAGAAATGACCCAGATATTCAATGAGCATCAAAAATAATTTATGATTTTAAATTACACAAGAAATTTACCTAAAGCATCTCAGTTACATGGACTCAACTCTTTCATTTTTAGCAGTTTATCTAGATTACTTCTGAAAACTGAGATATTAGACAGCATAATTTAAAGTGAATCATTACCTTGTTTACCATTTAATAATTTGTGAATATCAGGTGTTCACTGAAATTAGAACCTTAAAGTGAATTACATAGGCTTTTCACAAATAACTCAGAAAAGTCCGTTGTTTTCATTAAATCATAATATCAGTCTTACTAATTAAATCACAACATTAATCTTATCAAAAATCTGCACAAAGATCATTTTGTTTTGGTTAGATTTATAGTTTTATAACCTTCTATACCAAACCCTGACACCTCAAAATATCTACCAGAGACAAAGATTAAATCCAGACAAAAATTATGCTGACAATTCTGAAGGCATTTCTATTTTCATTTTACCAATAATTTTAAAGACAGCTTGTTTAGTAAGTTATACTTAAGTCACCTGAACTTGAAAATTGCTTAGGCTTATTTACTTAATTTATGAGTACTCTTTTACTTATAAGCCAGTTTGGTAGACACAACATATGACAATAAGTGTACATACAAATAAACACATCTAGACATGTTTGAACACACACAAATAAAGATCTGATAACTTTTACCTTGGAATTCTAGCCATGACATAGCAATATAAGCTCATTAGGTTTACATTGTTTGCCTGCCCCAATAGGTAATCCAATGAAGGCTGTGAACCAAAATTTTGGGTAAAGAATTTCCATGGCAGTTTGATTTTTAGAGTTCAAACCTCCTCCGGCTCCAAGGAACACTGGGGCCAAATAGCACCAAAGGAGAACGTCACATACTAACCAGGCCTGACCTTACTTAGAATAGCAACACAAAAGCCTAGATACATGTAATTCCCTCCCACTTTCCCATTCAAGAGCAAGCTCCAGATTCCAAACAATATTCTGGCCAAACAGTGTAATCCTCTTTAGATTATCAGGGTCAAACTGATTCTAATGAGGATGTGGCCAAATAGGGCACCAGATGGAGTAAGTGGAGTGTTTCCCATTTTCATATATGGGAGAAAATTCTAAGGAGGGCTTAGTACTAGACTGCAGAACCTCTGCAGAGGGCATCCCCGTTGGAGAGGTTGAGGTCTGGAGCTGGATCTGCTGGGGCATTCTCTTTGGAATACAGCCTTAGAGAGTCAGATATCTCTGACCTTAGCTGGGCACTGGTGCCACTTTTTACGTTTTCCTACCAGAGGCGATGGCCTAGTAAAATCTTTCCTTTTGTCCCTAAATGAAGGCCTTGACTTCTAATATCCATATAATTTAAAAAGACCACACTTTTCCATGCTTT
The DNA here is from genome assembly GCF_002776525.5 of Piliocolobus tephrosceles. Lineage (NCBI taxonomy): Eukaryota > Metazoa > Chordata > Mammalia > Primates > Cercopithecidae > Piliocolobus > Piliocolobus tephrosceles. The sequence goes on from NC_045438.1 coordinate 69,611,451, forward strand.
CCATTCCACTAGAATGATAGTCATGAACTTTAATGCAGAAAGTGGAGGCTGGGTGGGTTTCTTTTGTCCTTAGCCAGTTGAATAGATCTAGTAGGAGAAAGGAGGTCAAAACATCTAAGAGACACTATCTTTTGCCATTATGGGTTAACTGTACAGGAGAATTTAGCATACAAAAAAAAAAAGTTTACATCACCTGTTATGTGTGCAAATTCACCCTGGACGAGCTGCCAAAGCCAATTGTGTCACATGTAGGAATCAGGGACTATAAATGGAAAATATAGAATGAAGTCCTTCCCTGTTATGGGCAGGGCAGCTATCCCTGTTTACTCCTTGGCCTTCAGGTAACATCAGAGAGTGGTCCTGGCTAGTTGCCTTCAATTACCAAGGAGTTGCCAGGAAACAGCTGTTGAAAGACTAAAGGAAAAACCAAAAAAACGGAAAAGGTTCTTCACCCAATCCAGGTGGTGGTAGTCAGGTGCTTCCACATGGAAACTTTTCAGCTTCACCAGAGAATGACCCTGGGTGGAAACCTGCAGTTGCCTCTGGGCTTAGGGGCTGTCTACTGAGGGTCCTGATTTGGAAAGAGAAATAGAGAAAAGTGCTCCCCTGTATGGAGCAAAGAGGAAAAGGGGGGAAAAAAAAAGAAGAAGAAAAATAAATTCCAAACTTTGAGGTTACCTCCTAGCTGGCTCGCTAAAATATATTACCAGTGGAGGGCTTTCAGGTTTGTGGTGCTTTGAACAACTAATTGGAAAAAAAAAAAAAAACACAAAAAAAGCAACAAAAGAAAAGCACAGATTTATTGAAATGAAAGAACACTCCATAGAATGGGAGCAGGCTCAAGCAAGTGACTCAAGAGTACTGGTTACGTAATTTTCTGGGGTTTAAATATCCTTTAGAGTTTTCCCCTTGGTTACTTTTGTTTACACCCTACATAAAGGAAGTAGTGGCCCGCACCAGTCTGATTGGTTGCAGAAAGTAACCAATCAGAGGATGAAGTGAAGTTACAAAGTTACATGTGGAAACTTGGCCTGTGACCAGTCTAATTGTATGCAGTCAGAGACCAATCAGAGTTACTTTCATTTTTCGTCTGCAATGCAAAAAAGGCGAGTTGCAAAGAGAGTAGCCTCTGATCCTTTTGTTACTCCCGTGTGGGGAGCTGGGGTTTCTTTGTGAGTCATTTCTAAGAAGTCAGCATGAATTGGCCTTAGGTTCTCTGCCTTCAGACCCTATTCTCCTGCTTCATAATAATTTATTTTTCTCCTTTGATATGTAATTGAGACTCATATTTTTAATGGAAAATATTTTAAATATTTCAAATTAAATGTTAAAATATTTAAATAACAATGGATATCAAAGAATACACACACAACAAAAGATACTGTTTGAATTATTATGTCTAAAAATAGCACATTATTACACATAGTGTGTGTCATTTCAAATCCTGATCATTACAAAATATCTTTATGATTTTATTGGTATTATTCACCAATAGTTTATAATGTAACTTATTGTTTATGAGTTTTTTTAGTTGTATTCATTATATCTCCCTTTTATAAAATCACTAAAATATTTTTATCAAATTATATGTACTTATGCCTATGCAGTATTTTATTCAAATGAAACATTTTTATACTGAAGAATTACTTCAAAATTTTAAATAATTTTATGCAAATATGTTATTTTATGATGTTTTTATTTGTAGTTTTACTTCAGTAACTTTATTACAATTATAAGTGTACATTTTAATATTATACACATATTGTAAAACTTTTTCATGACATAAAATATTTTATACATTATAAATATATTAATAAAAAGCGAAAATGTATCTGAACAGATTCTTATAAGGACAAGTCAGACATGTCTATTAATAAAATATAAATTCCAGACATTGTCACTCACAAGCTAATATTTTGCTCTCAAAATTTGACTATGCTATAACATTTAGCAGAGTTTCATTAATGTCTTTTAATTATATAAAGACTAACATAAAGTTATTTTCCAGAGTATTTATGCATTTGCCACATTTGAAATCAGAGATCATAAACAGCATGGAAATTCTTATAACATTATAATTGACTATTAAGTAACGTGTTTGACCTGTGCAGGTTCACTTACACACAGTTGTTTTTCATTAAAAGTTACACGAAGTGAACCTGCCTCTCCTTCTCCTGCTTCTACTTCCTCTACTTCTTCCGCCTTTGCTATCACTGAGATAAGAGGGCCAATTCCTCCTCTATTCATTCTTTCTCAGCCGATTCAATATGACAATGAAGAAGATGAAGACTTTTATCGTGATCCATTCCACTTAATAAATTGCAGATATATTTTATCTCTCTTGATTTTCTTAATAACATTTTATTTTCTTAATAACATTTTATTTTCTCTAGCTTACTTTATTGTAAGAATACCGTATACTGACCCACATGCAATTGTTCCTGCCTGTAATTCCAGCTACTCTGGAGGCTGTTACAAAAGGATCTTTTGCAGCAAGCTATGATGATGACTCTGCACTCCAGCTTGGGTGACAGAGTGACTCTAAGATAGATAGATGGAGAGATATGTATTTGATGTTATATGTGTTATATACATGTATACATAATATATTTTGCCTGTGATATATATTTTTTGTGTTATATAGTATGTATAGTACTATATAACAGACAAAATTTGTTGTTAGAACATTTATGCTATTATGCTATTAGTAAGGTTTTTGGTTAACAGTAGGCTATTCATAGTTAAGTTTTGGGAGAGTCAAAACTTATATACTGGAGTCAAAAGGTATGCACTGGATTTTTTGACTCTTGGGAAGTGGAGCAAAATAGTCAAATAAAGCACTCCAGCAATCATCATCTCCCACAGGAACACCGAATTGAACAACTGTCCGCTTCAGAAAGCACCTTCATAAGAACGTAAAATAGCAATCAAAGTACCTGGTTTCAACATCACCTCAAGGAAAGGAACACTGATGAGTGTAGGAAAAACAGTCTTGAATTTTTTACACCACCCCTCCAACATCTCTCAGCAGCACCATGTGGTATAGAAGGAGAATCTTTGTGCTTGGTGGAGGGAGAGCAAAGTGTTTCTGAGACTTTGCATTGGAAATCAGTGCTGCCCTGTCACAGGAGAAAGCGATAGAAGGCAGAATTTAGCTGGTGCCCATGGAGGTAGCATTTTTGACTAGTTCTAGTCAGAGGAAAGTCATCCATCCCAGCAGTAGGAATCTGAGTTCTGGCAAGCTCCATTACGTTAGGCTAAGAGGCTCTGAGTTTCTAAATATACATGAAGGGGAGTTGAAGCCACAAGGAGTGCAATTTCTGGGTAAATTCTGCTTGTAACCCAGAGAGCTGGCTCAGAGCCAGTGGACTTGGGGTGCATGTAACCCAGAGAGATACCATTTGTGGTGGCCAAAGGAGTACTTGTGTCACCCCTCTCAGAACCCAGGTGGTATAGCTGGCAATTTTGGGAGAAAGGGGAAGGCAAAGAGGACTTTGTCTTGCAACCTGGATACCAGCTCAGCTACAGTAAAATAAAGTACCATACAGAGTCCTACAGCTCCTATTTCAGGCCTTAGTTCCCAGACAACCTTTTCTAGACCCACCCTGGGCCAAAAGGGAACCTACTGTCCTGAAGGAAAGCCAGTCCTGGAAGAATTTACCACAGTTCACTTAAAGGGCCCTTGAGCCTCTACTAAACTTTAGTGGTAGTCAGGCAGTAGTTACTATGGGCCTTGGACAAGACCTAGTACCAATCTGGCTTCGGGTGTGACCCAGTGCATTCCTAGCTGTGGCAGCTACAAGGGAGATACTCCTGCTTGAGGAAATAAGAGGGAAGAGTGAAAATAACTATGCCTTACAACTTGGGTACAAGATCAGTCATAGCAAAATAAAGCACCAAGCTGATTCCAGGCCCTCTCTCTCAGTCAACATTTCTAGACTTACCCTGGACCACAGGGAATGTGATGCTATGAAAAGAAAGACTGCATTTTGAAAGAATTCATTACCTGTTGATGAAAGAGCCCTTGGGCCTTAAATAAACATCAATGGTAGCTGGTAAACAGTTATCACAGGTCTTGGGCGAGACCCAGAATAATGCTGCCTTCAGATGTGACCCAGTATAGTCCCAGCGGCGGTGACCATAAGAGTGCTTGCATCACCCCTCCCCAAATTTTAGGCAGAGCAGCACAGAGATAAAGAGATTTTATTTCTGTGGGAGAAGGAAAGAAAAGAGAACAGCTGACTCTGCCTAGTAATCCAGGAAATTTTCTTGGATCTAATCCAAGAACACCAAGGCAGTACCTCTACAACTCTGAAAGACATATATTATTACTGGGCTTGGATTCTCATCTAATGCACATCTGGCTGCAGTAACCAAAGACATATCACAACATTCAATACCCTTTGAATACTTGGAAAGACAGCTCAAGAAGAATGAGTACAAACAAGCTTTGATTTAAAAGACTACAGTAAATACCTTACTCTTTAATTTCCAGATGTCAATACACATCCACAAGAATCAGTATCATCCAGAAAAATGGTACCTTACTAAACAAACCAAATAAAAGAGCAGTAACCAATTCTGGAGTGATGGACATATGTGACCTTTCAGATAGAGAACTCAAAATAGATGTTCTAAGAAAGGTCAACATAATCCAAGATAATGGCAAGAAAGCAATCAGAATACTATAATATAAATTTACCAAAGAGATTGAAATAATTTAAAAAATCAAGTAAAACTTTTGGTGATGAAAAATTCAGTTGACAAACTGAAGAATATATCAGTGTCTCTCAACAGCAGAATTGATCAAGCAGAGGAAAAGATTAATGAGATTGAAGAGAGGCTATTTGAAAATACATGGTCAGAGGAGTCAAAAGAAAAAAAAAAAAACACATTTTTACAGAATCTAGAAAATAGCATCAAAGGGGGGAAATCTAAGCGTTATTGGCCTTAAAGAGGAGGTAGAAAAAGATATATGGGTAGAAATATTTTTTCAAAGGATAATAACAGAGACTTCCTAACCTAGAGAAAGATATCAACATTAAAGTACAAGAAGGCTATTAAACACCAAGCAGATTTAACTCAAATTCACTATGTCTGGCAGCAAACTTTTCAGTGGAGACCTTACAGGTAAGGAGAATGACATGATACATTTAAAGTCTTGCAGAAAAAAATGAAAATAAAAAACAAAAGAAAAAGAAAAAAAAAGACACTTTTACTCTAGAATATTATATTCAGAAAAAAATCTTGCCAACATGAAGAAGAGATAAAGACTTTGCCAAACAAAAGCTAAGAAATTTTGTTAAAACCAGACCCATTCTATAAGAAATGCTAAAGAGATTTATTCAATCTAAAAGAATAGCCTCTTAACACAATAAAATTCATCTGAAGGTACAAAACTCACTTGTAACAGTAAGTACAAAGACAAATGGAGAATAGTATAACACTGTAATTGAGGTGTGTAAACTACTCATGTATTGAGGGAGAAGAATAAAATATGAATCCATCAAAAAATAATAACTAGAACAACTTTTTAAAACATAGTACAATAAGATATAAATGGAAACAACAAAAAATTGACGAGTGGGAGGAAATGGAGATGAGGTGCATAATTTGTATTAGTTATCTCTTTGCTTGTACATTTATCTGCTTGCTTTTGCATTAAAGTTGTCATCAGTTTAAAATAATGGATTATAGGATGTTATTTATAAGCCTTACAATAACTTCATAAAAGAAACCTTATAATAGATACACAAAAAATATAAAACAAGAAATTAAAACATACCACCGGATAAATTCACTTTCACTAAAAGGAAGTCAGGGAGAAATGAAGAAAGAGAATACCAGAAAACAAATAGAATGGCAGGAGTAAATGCCTACTTATCAATAATAACATTCCATGTAAATGAACTCAACTCTGATCAAAAACATAGAGTGGCTGAACGGATTTTTTTTTTTAGAGACACAATGATAATGATCTGTCACTTGCAAAAAACACAAATAGACTGAAAATAAAGCGATGGAAGAAGACATTCTATGCAAATGAAAACCAAAAAAGAAAAAAAAAGATCAGGAGTAGCTATATTTAGATCAGACAAAATAGATTTCAAGACTTAAACTAAAAGAAGACACAAAGAAGGCTATTATATAATAACAAGGGAGTCAATTTAGCAAGATAATGTAACAATTGTAAATATGTTCATGCCCAACACTGGAGCACTCAGATATATAAAACAAGTATTCCTAGAGCTAAAGAAAGAAATAGACCCCAATACAATAATGGCTAGAGATGTCAGCTACCAACTTTCAGCAAACGACACAATACCAATGGCATTATTCACAGAAAAAAAAGATAAATAATTTTAAGTTTATATGAAACTACCAAAGACCCAGAACATCCAAAGCCACCCTGAGCAAAAATAAAACAATGGGAGGAATCACATTACCTGAATTAATATTATACTACAGAGCTATAGTCAGCAAAACAGCATGGTACTGGTATAAAAACAGACACATAGACAGTAGAGCAGAATTAAAATACCAGATATAAATCCATACATCTATAGTAAACTCATTTTTGACAATAGTTCCTATAACATACACTGGGGAAATGATAGTCTCTTCATTATATAGTGCTGGCAAAACTGAATATCCATATGCAGAAGAATGAAACTGCTACTCTCACCATATACAAAAAATCAAATCAAAATTAATCAGACTTAAATCTAAGCCCCCAAACTATGAAACTACTATGAGAAAACATTGAGAAATCTCTTTAGGACATTAGACTGAGCAAAGATTTCTTGAGTAACACCCCCAAAAGCACAGACAATCAAATCAAAAACTAACAAATGGGATCACATCAAGTTAAAAAGCATCCACACAGCCAAGTAATTAATTAACAAAGTGAAGAGATGACCCACAGAATGGGAGAAAATATTTGTTAACTATCCATCTAATGAAAAATTAATAATGACAATATATAAGGAGCACAAACAATTCTATTTTGAAAAATCTAATAATCCAGTTCAAAAGTGGGCAAAAGACCTGCATAGGTGTTTCTCGGAAGAAGACATACAAATGACAAACAGGTATATGAAAAGTTGCACAGCATCACTGATCGTCAGAAAAATGTAAATTCAAATGACAGTTGTTTTTACTCCAGTTAAAATGACCTTTATCCAAAAGACAGGCAATAACAAACACTGGAACGGATGTGAGGAAAGAGGAATCCTCATACTCTATTGATGGGAATGTAAGTTAGTACAGCCTCTATGGAGAACATAATGGAGGTTCCTCAAAAATCAAAAAATAGAATTGCCATATTATTCAGCAATCCCGCTCCTAGGTGTATATATACCCCAAAGAAATGAATTCAGCATACTGAAGAGGTATTGGTACTCCCATGAAGATTGCAACACTATTTACAGTAGTCAAGATTTAGAATCAATCTAAATGTTCATCAGCAGTTGAATGAATAAAGAAAATGTGTTACATATACACAGAAGAATACTATTTCGCTATAAAAAGAAAGAAATTCTGTCATTTGTAACAACATGGGTGAAATGGAAGACAGTATGTTAAGTAAATAAGCCAGGCACAGAACGACAAACTTTGCATGTTCTCACTCTTTTGTGGAAACTAAAAATTAAAATAATGGAACTCATGGAGATAGAAAATAGAATAATGGTTACCAGAGGCTGGGAAGGGTAGTAGGTGGGAGGTGGGGCAGAAATAGGAGTAACTGATGAGTCCACAAATATCGTTAGATACAATGAGTTAGATTTAGTATTCGATAGCACAACAGGGTGACTATAGTCAGCAATAATTTGTTTTCCATTTTAGAATAACTGAGGCAGTTTCATTGAAATGCTTGTAACACAAGGAACTGAATGCTTTAGGTGATGGATACCCCATTTACACTGATGTAATTATTACACATTGTATGCCTATATCAAAATATCTCATTAACTCCGTAAGTGTATACACATATAAAAATTAAAAATTAAAAAAATTTAATTTATACACAAACTTCCAACTGAGGCTGGTAATCAGAGCTCCTAACCCGCGTGTTATTCAAGGGCTAGGTGTACATTCTTGCATTTCGACTTCCCAAATGTGCTGTTACCTCACACACACTGCTATTTCATCTAAGTACCCCACTCTATTTATATACTAACTCTTTAAATTTTGTTTGTGGTTAATTTTCTCACCTGTTTCCTTTTTGCTTTACCTACTACAAAATAAAATAAATAAATAATATTTCAATGAATGTATATAATTTCAGAGAAATACCAGAGAAATTTCAAAGAAAGCAAACATTCAAATTTTTTTTTTACAACTGAATGATCACTGGCCAAACATAATAAAAATAGATAAACTAATGAAAATTTTAAAATTCTGAAATTTTTTGTACACTTAAAAGGTGTATACGAGGAAGTGAGGTGTGGCACTAAACTGATGAAAATGCAAAACAGAATAAATGTTCAGAGAACTCAAATTTCTGTGATCTGCTGTTATTACCTCAGCTTATTCCTAATATAAGACTTAGGCAGAGCTGAGACTCTCAAGTTCTCTCTTAGATGCTTAATATTGGATTAATACTGACTTGAGATTCAGTTGACATCTGTTAAAATAGTTCTGCATGGAAGTCCTAAAGAAAGGGGGCATATTGCTATTTGTGTAGGATAGAATTGAATTCCAACTAATCTGGGAAAACTCTATCCTTATCTCTGGTAATCCTGGATTTTGACTTTGACGCTCTGCCAAGATAAGGGCTCAGGAATTTATAACCTGCACTTTAAAGTCTAAAACTCCCCTGAATACTGCCAGGATCAGTTTGTTTACTGATGGTTTTCACCTAGTGTAGCCTGTTATACACCCTGGCTTAACTACACAGCAGACACGCATAATACCCCTTCCCAACTTCTGCCTTGAGCTCTCAAGAGGCCAAAAAATTTCAGGCACAGGTCTTAACTGCATAAAATTTCATGCTTTAAGGAGCAGATAAAACCAGGTAGTCCAAAAAATTATCTTAATGTTAAGAGCAATTAAACATTTGTTTAAAACATGGACATAGTATTTAGTTGTTGATTATGATGTATTAAAATAGAGAATATAATAAACTTTAAGAATTTGTAAAATATGCTATATGTTTGTAGTTTTTCTGAGAATTTTAGGTTTGAAATATCCTGTATAACCTCTTTTAATATCCTTCTTGAGTAAGTATTCACAAGGAATGACAAAACTAAACAATTCATCTTAATTTTGATGGAATTTTCCAACCATGACCTGAGTTCATTAAAATCGCATTGAGTCAGAGGAAGGATAAAATGCTCAGATGCTGGTTAATTCTTAAGACAAGATAAAATAATTTTATGTAAAATATCCTGCTATGACTTAAAGTAACTATCTAAAATACTAGTCAGTGAAATTTGAGCTGTTCAGTGCTTTTATAAGATCTTGGTTTAATGTCTAACACAGTAGTATATTTTCTTGTCTCAGTTTTAATTTTTAATAAAAATTATGAACATTTACGGAGCATAATATTGTGGATTATACATATATATTGAAAAAGGATTACTAGTCATGTACATTTTTAATTTGGTAAAGCGTTCAAAATAATTTTTTTGTTTCTTGAGACAAGAACTCATTCTGTCACCTACTCTGGAGTACAGCAGCACTATCTCAGCTCACTGCAGCCTCGACCTTCTAGGCTCAAGCAATCCTCCCACCTCAGTCTCTGGTAACTGGTACTACAAGCATAAACCATCACACCTGGCTAAGTTTTGTAGAGAGAGCCTAGGCTGGTCTTGGAAACCTGAGCTCAAGCCGTGTGTCTGCCATATCCTCTCAAAGTGTTGTAATTACAGGTGTGCTCTACTGCACCTGGCCATTCCTGAAAAATATATTTTTTGTTTACAGTAATAAATCTATTCAACAATAAGAACTTTACTATAACTTACTCAGTTTTCATTTTTGCAAGTAAAAAGACAAGAATCTAAAAGGTTACATTATTGTTGCCTAAATATGTGTTATCTATATACCTCATCATTTGCTATTGATAGAATCAAACACATTTGAGAGCAATATTCATGACATACCGCATGGTGTTCAAATATCCAGATTAGAGCATTTACCACTCATAAAGAACTGTATATGCCCAAATAACTCGTAAGTCAGATATAAAGTCAGATAGTTAATTTCATATTAATCAATTTTATAAACATACTGTTATACTTTCAATGTTTGTCTTTATTATATTTGCAATGTACTGTTACATAAAGCATAAAATAAATATAGAACAAAACGTGTATTTCTGGAAGCAGGAGAATTTAGTAGATTTACAAACTTCAATGCACATATTCTTGATCAACATTGTCAAAAATTATTTTCTTTGAGCTTCAAATTTCTTCATCTAAAAAAATGAGAACGCTCCTCTCATATGGGAATATTGTGAAAATAGCTTTCCTATTTTGTAAACCATAGATTCTATGTAAGTGAAACTCATGAAATACATTACATTTCAAAGAAAACAAAAAACAAATGGTGAAAGAGTTTCCTAATACAATAGGTAAAGTTCACTGAAACCAGTCATATATGGTTGACAAACTGTATAACAATGTCTCGAATTTGATAAATAAACTTATCAAAATGTGTATATACTTCTGAGATTAGATGAGGCTGGGCACACACATGCATGTTTGTAGCAGCACAACGCACAATTGCAAAATATGGAACAGCCCAAACTGTGCCTCAATCAGCGAGTGGATAAACAACTTGGGATATATATATATATGTATTTTTTTTCTTCTCCCCAAGCAGGAATTGTAATACACACACCACACACACACACACACATACACACAGACACACACACACACACAATGGAATGCTACTCGACCATAATAAAGAATGAATTAATGGCATTTACAGCAACCTGGATGGAACTGGAGACTATTGTTCTAAGTGAAATAACGCAGGAATGAAAAACCAAACATCATAAGTTCTCACTCGTAAGTAGGAGCTAAGCTATGAGAATGCAAAGGCATAAGAACGATACAATGGGCTTGGGGGACTCAGAGGAAAGGGTAGTAGGGGGTGAGGGATAAAAGACTACAAATTGGGGTCAGTTTACGTTGCTCAGGGGGTGGGTGCACCAAAGTCTTAGAAATCATCACTAAAGTACTTATTCATGTAATCAAATACCACTTGTTCTGCAAACACCTGTGGAAATAACAAATTTTTAAAAAAGAAAAAAATATATATATAGACTCCTATCTTTCATTGTGATGAGAGAGCTGGAATCAGTATTGTGAGCAGTCTTCTCCTCCCATCAAAACATAATAGAACAATGATTAAAGTGATGATTTTTTTAAATACTTCTGAGCGCGCTTAGTTAGCAGAAGAGTAAATAAACTATCTCAAAATCTAAGGAGAGACAGTGCCTGAAGGAAATAAAAGACACGAACATGAACTCACATGGCTTAGATGGAACTGGACACCAGTAAGGAAGAAATCTGTGCAACTGTGGCCTTGAGAGTGATTTTTAAAGATACAACACCAAAGGCATAATTCATGAAAGAAAAGATAAATTGGACTTTATCAAAATTAAAGCATTCCTCTGCAAAATAACTTCATAGTTAAAAAGATCAGTTACACATGGGGAAAACATATGAAAATCACATTTCTAATAAAGAGGTTTATATCAAAAAAATATAAACCTCTCCCAAAACTCAACAATAAGAAAACAATCAACCAACTGATAAATGGGCAAAAAATAAGAACAAACACTCTACCAAATAAGACATATGGGTGTCAAATAACCACAAAAAAATGCAAATTTTAAACCACAATAAGATATCACCACAAAGTTATTGCTACCTGTATATGATATAAAAATATATAATTACTATATATAATTTACTATACATATATGTGCACAGTTTTGGCTGTTTCTGTCAAGGAATCAGAGCAAATAGAAATCTCTTACATTGCTTACTGGTACATAGTATAGTATAGTATAGTGTAGTATAGTCACCATCTAATCAGCTAAAAACTAATTTGTTAGTTTCTTATAAAGTTAAATATATGCCAACAATATAATTCATAATTCAGTGACCCTACATCTAGATATCACTCCATAAAAAATAAAAACTTAAATTCATCCCCCAAATGGTACACAAATATCTGTAGTATCTTATTCATAATTACCAAAAACTTCAGACAATCCACATCCCCTCAAGTGGTAAATTGTTAAACTGTTATAATCCGTAAAATGAAATGCTACTACTCAAAGATACAGAGGAATGCCCCAAGGTTCAATTGTTATTAATTTATCTTCGTCCATGTCTAAAGCTAGAGGGCGCTGGAGTTATGTGTGTTTTCCCCCTACCTTTGGTTACACGAGTAAAAGCCAAGGTTGTTGAGTTTAGTAAAATAGTTTCTTCTGAGGGCAAACCTTTATTAAGGAGAATGGAATTATCTGGGCATATTTCAGAGCATTATTTTTCTCCTCCCCAAATAGAAAAAAATTTTCTCCAGCTTTATATGAGAGCATGGTGGACTTCTTGAAAATAAAACTCATTTGTGGCTGGACTTCTCAGAGTTTGACTATCTGAAGATGGCTCACAGTAAGCCTCCTATAAGTCTTCAATTACAGTTTAAGTGTTTCTACTGATATTGGCCCCAGCAGCGGCTTCTGCTCCTGGGCTTTTGCTCCAGGTAAGTTGTGTTCTCTGTATCTGCTTCTATATTCAGTTCTGAGGGCATCTGCTTGCCCTGTAATCTCAATAGATACAAGAACACTTGTTTTTAGCTTGAACTGTTCAGCTGTTTTGTTATTTTAAGGATACGAGTGCTGACTTCCAAACTACTAACATGTCAGAGTAGAAACATAGCCCCTTATTTCAACTGCTTAATAAATCTGTATTGCATCCAATATGACACTGCCTGATAATCTCAGAATTCTCTACTAAGATGGACAGAGATTCTACGTAACACTCTTATCTTCCATAGACATATGTAGTTTTGTGGCATTTGCAAAATTAGATGGTTCAAGTGACAGCACCACTTACTGCCATAGTTTGAAACTGATACAGGCTCTGCTCTTGCTCTTGGCCCCAATCAAAGCTAAACAATGGATTTAGGTATTGTCAGTACAGAAGACCAGCATGATGATCTCTACAGTATCCACAGGATCTAGCCTTCTTTACACTTTATTGTAACACAGAGTAGGAGAAATAATATAGCTGTTGAAGTATAAATTCATGAATGGGTGAAGTTTATGTGTACTACAGTCTGTTCTAAATGAATGCAAGCTGAATTTGATTCTCCTGCTGGATTGAGATTATTAAGAATACACCAATGACCACATGCCAAGTAGTTGCATGATCTGTTTTAGTAAATATACCATATTCGTTAGAGCAGCCACAGCTGAGATTATCACACAGTTAAGGTTAGAATAGACCACTGTCATCTATTTTGATCTGTATGTTTTCCTATGAAGTTTACACTATACTGAATGTTGCTTCTGGTACACTGTTTTGATTGGGAGTTAGAAGTAGCATGGACTTACATGAGCATTTTTCTACTGTAGTTACTCTTAATTCCACAGTTTAAGGAACCAAAGTCGGGATACTGTGAGCTCTTGAACATATCCTTCTTGATTATGCACTCGAAGACCAGAGAAACAGACTGGGCCCACAGACCTATTGCAAACATTATGAGATGGAGTTGGGCTAGGATTTGAATAATCAATCTAACCAGAAAGTAAAAGAGTGAGGAGGGTTTATGGCTTCTGGATTCCCTGGTATCAGTTCACTCTCAGCAAAAACTCTGCATCCAATAGCCCTAGGAAGATCTGACTATTTCCTTTTCCTAGTATTTATTTACTAGGAAATTATTTATTTATTTTTTTTTAATAAAAAATATTTTTTTTAATAATAAATTTTTTTTTAATAATAAAAAAAATATTATTATTATTATTATTATTTTTTTTGTCTCAGTGGAGGGTCTTAAATATGAGTCATCCAGGTTCTTGGTGTTTTGAACAAAGAATCAGACAAAATACACAAACAAAGCAACAAGAGAATGAAGCAACAAAAGTACAGCACTATGGAAGCAAAAGTACCCTCTACAGAGTGGGAGTGGGCTTGACCAAGTGGCTCACGAGTGCTGGTTACAGAATTTTCTGGCGTTTAAATATCATCTAGAGATGTCCCATTGTTTACTTGGTTCTATTCTATGTAAATGAAGGAGTGGCCCACAACCAGTGTGATTTGTCGCAAAATGTGGCCAATCAGAGGCTGAAGTAAAGTTACAAACTTACATCCCTATGAGAATAAAGACTAGGTCTATGACCAGTCTGATTGGTTGCAGGAGGAGACCAATTAGAGGTACTTTCCATTTTTCATCTGTGATGCAGAAAGGGGGAAGATGGCAAAGGGAGTATTCACTGATTATTTTGTTATTTGGGCATGGAAAGGTGGGAGTTTTCCTTTTGATTCAATTCCAGAAGGCAGTAAGAATCACCCTTAGGTTCCTTGCCTCCAGACCCTATTCTCTTGCCTCATTTGCCCTTGGAGAGACATGATTCCCATAAATCTTCATAGGAGGCAGAGGGACTGATGGTCCTTTTCCTGTGACTGCTTCATGTGGACTTGGGGTGCAGTCTCTACCTATTGGGTATCACAGAACTCTTGCCTTGCTCTGTCTAGTGGATACATCCTTATGTCTATGTGTATACATAGCTTCTTGATGGCCAGGAGTGGTGTCTTAACGTGAAACTGTCTGGAAACTTTGTCACATGATCATCTGAAGCTTGATGGTATCTAGGTGAGAGGAAATGCATTTGTTTAAGAGATTTAACAAACATGGTCCAAAAACCAAGGCAAGTATAATATTAATAGTGGACTGGCCAGAGGAAGGAGCCATGAACCCGAAGTTACCATTTTTTACCAGGAGCCCCATGACTCAGATGGTTGTTGCCATATCTTAGAGTCCCGATCTGCTAGTTTTCAGGTGAAATTTCTTATTAATCTCGATTGGTTGACATCAAAACAGCATTCTTGCTCTAGAAAAACACATAAGCCAGCTTTTTTGGCAGGTAGGAGATCTAGTCCCCTTCTATTTTACAAAGCAACTGCTGCCAAGGAGTCTATTTGATTTTGATGGTGATGACACTTTGGGCAATGTCATCCAAGCTTTCTGTAAAATCCTTGGAGAAAAATCAGTAATAGGATAGAACTGTTGCAAGCCTTCTAACTCCCATTCCTGCTCTTGCTGTTATTTCTATCCCTAGGGTTATAGTTTGATGGCTTGTTTGATGGGTATGAGTTTGATGGCTTGTTTGTGTCTGTTGGTTGCAGTTAAAGGTATAATGAGGGATTGTTTGTTGGAGGCTATATTAATTTTGGGGGCTAAACAAACAAGTGTACAGATTCCAGTACTACTGACTGGTAATCATAAGTAGGAACTGGTTCCAAACAGAAAAAACGGCTTCTTGATTTTCAAGATAAAAATTGTTTTCTATGGTGAACATGTGGGTTAGCTTGTTGTTTGCACATTCCCAGGTGGTTAAGGTCCCTACTAAGGTGGCTCTGGTTAAAGGTTGGAAAGAACCTTGGAAAACATTCTGAGCTTCCCCAGCAGTTCCGTTTCCCCAGTGGAGGTAGTTATGCTTAGTGTACACTGACAACCACCCAGGAGTATTTTTGTACTGGACAACCAAAAGGCAACTAGATGTCTCTTGACAATATTTAGACTGTATGTTATTTAAAGTGGCCTTAATATTACGGATTTTCCTGAAAAATGTACAGGTTTTCTAAATGATGTAGTCTGGATATTTGCTTAGTTATTGGTGGTATTCATTGGACTGGTGGTAATTTAAAGTTCTTAATAAATACCCAGAATCCATTAATTGCCAGGAGGATAAAGTGACTTCTGTTGTAAAATAAAGCTGATTCCAAGTATTCATGGTCCCAGTATACACAGGTTGTGGGTGACTATTATGAAACAAAAAATACTTATTTATTATTTTGTTCTATAGAATGGGAAAATAGGGTGTTGGATTTCTATGCTGTCAGGAATGTTTGTTATAACAATAAATCAGAACATTTTTCTTAATTATTAAAAAGGAAGTGATTTGATCCATTTGGAAGAAAGCAGTTAAATTGTAAAATATAAAACTGGCTATTATTATCCAGCCTACAGTAACTATGCAACAAAGATGCCAAGAAAAGTTGGTAGGTATTTACTTATCTTTTGGCTGTCTTTTAACAGGTACTTAAGGTATTCCACAGATTCACAGGAGTAGTGGGTGATGGGAGCTTCAAGTTCTAGGTCCAGGGCTTCAGGTATTGCAATTTTGACTATGGAAAGATACACCAACTATCTCATCCTAGTGCTCTGACAGCAGAAGCCTTGGCCCGTAGCACTGAAAAAGGTCCATTCCATTTTGGTTGTAATTGTTAAGCAGGTGATCCCTCCTTCCATATTTAAAAAAGTACCTTATCTCCTGGCCTGGTTTTGGGTTGCAGGTTAGTTGCTGCTGTGGGGAGCCTTTGAGTTCCAAAATTTTGTAAAGCAAAGATAGGCCATTATCACTTTGGACACTCTTGGTTAACCCAAACTGGGGAATTATTTTCTTTAAGAGAACCTTTATAATTTCATTAGCCTTCGCTGTTCTGGTAAAGTAAGCTTGTATACTTTGTATGCTGGCATATGGGTGAAAGCTATGTCAGTCTTCTCCTTTAATTTTAGCCCATGTTCACATACAGAATCTATTTTACAATTAGTTATTCATAAACCTTCCACAACTTGTTCAAACCTTTAGATTTTTCTGATCTCACTTAAAACAATCCTTCATCACTCTAAATTTGGGCAAGAAATCCACATTCCCATGACTTTTATTCTACTTTCATTCCAGTTCCCTAATAACATATGTTTTGGCAAAATTTTGTATACAGAATTATGTGTTAAATACAACTATTATCCTTTATAACCTTAAATTTTAGTGAAATCCTAAAATACAAGAAATCCTGAACTATAAAATATTAGCATTTTATACATGAGGAAAATCACACAATTTTTAGAACCATATTTTACCATATCATAACATTTTCTTAATTGGAAATAACTCAGATATCCAATAAACATTGAAAATAATATTAAGATTTTAAATTGCACAAAAAGTTTACCTAAAACATTTATCCCAGTTACAAGTGCTCAATTCTTTCATTTTTAACAGTTTATCTAGATTAATTCAGAAAACTGAGATATTAAACACCTCAAAATATCTAGAAAAGACAAATATAAAGCCCAGACAAAAATGTATGTTGACAATTCTGAAGACATTTCTGTATTTATTTTGCCAATAATTTTAAAGCCAGCTTGTTTAATAAAGGTTTACTTAAGTCACATGAACTTGAAAAATGCTTGAACTTGTTTACTTATTTTATGAGTGCTCTTTTACTTATAAGTCAATTTGGCAGCCACAACATATAACATACAAAACAATGAAATAATGAAGCAACAAAAGCACTTATTTATTGAAATAACAGTACATGCCATAGAGTGGGAGTGAGCTTAAGTAAGTGGCTCAAGACTGTTGGTTACAGAAATTTCTGATGTTTAAATACCCTGTAGAGGTTTTCCACTGATTATTTGGTTACACCCTATGAAAATAAATAAATGGACTGCAACCAGTCTAATTGGTCATGGGGGTGACCAATCAGAGGCTGAAGTGAAGTCACAAAGTTACACCCCTATGCAAATGAAGACTACACCCATTATCAGTCTGATTGGTTGCAGGAGGAGACCAATTAGAGGTACTTTCAATTTTTCATCTGTGATGCAGAAAGCAGGAGGGTTGCAAATGGAGTAGCCTCTGATTCTTTTGGTACTTTGGCTTTCAAAGGTGAGGTTTTTATTTTGTTTCAGTTTTAGAAAGTCAGCATGAATCAGCCTTAGGTTTTCTGCCTCCAGACCCACTTCTCCTGCCTCACTTTGGAGAAAACTTATTGAACAACGTGGTAAATATTTGCTGTAGTGTTATGCAATCCTCTTTAAGAGGATCCAGTCTCTCAGAAGTGACTTATATCTGGAAAATGTAAATAGAATTATGCTTTTTAATTTTTAGCAACAGACATAATTAGAGGTCTTGAAACTGCCTTCATGATTCAATTACCTCCTACCAGGTGCCTCCTACGACACGTGGGGATAATGCAAACTGCATTTCAAGATGCGATTTGGGTGGGGACACAGTAAAACTATATAAAATGGGTTTCATATATTTAAGGAAAAAGCTTAAATTTTAACTTAGTCTTCAAGTCCATTAAGGACTGGAAAATGAATTTTTTATCTAGAACTATTATTCAGGCACCGCCCTAAAAGTACATTTCCATTGCATTTTCATAGTCCTTTTATTTTTGTTGTAAATTTCCAGAAGTGTCATGACATGTTATATCTTTATTTTCATGTATGCAATTTTCTCTGATCATTATATATGACACCTAATGCTTCCTTTGATCAACTCTTAGACATACTTCAAAATTCATCCAAGCAGTCCTTGCATAGATAACTTTTTTAATAGTACTTATCTGGTTAAAATACTCCAAACATTTGGTGATATATCCATCAGAATATTTGTTGTTGTGTGAAAAATAATTTTTTTGATACAGAATATATGTACCTTTATCGTACAGACTACACTAGGTCTTACTCATTCCTCAATGTCTACTGTACAGTAAAGTGCTGATATGGTATAAGTGATTATGACCCAGTGGATGAATTAAATGAATAAAAGAAAAACTATGGTGAATATTTTTGTTGATTTGTGTGAGAAACTCCTTAGAACTTCTCCTTTCTACACAATGCTAGTTTTAATTGTGATCATATAATATAATATAACTTCTCTTAAGTTAAAGAAGAATCATTATATTTTTAGGCAAAAAACTGACTGTCATCATGGGTTTCCTAGACAAACCAATTTTAGGGTAAATTGGGGTTATACATCTTTACAAAATGTACTAACCTTAGAGGTTTATGTGAGAATTTAATTATTAATAAAACTATTCCTGGAGGGGGCGGAGCAAGATGGCCGAATAGGAACAGCTCCAGTCTCCATCTCCCAGCGCAAGCGACACAGAAGACCAGTGATTTCTGCATTTTCAACTGAGGTACTGGGGTCATCTCACTTGGGAGTGCCAGACAATCGGTGCTGGTCAGCTGCTGCAGCCCGACCAGCGAGAGCTGAAGCTGGGTGAGGCATCGCCTCACCTGGGAAGTGCAAGGGGGAAGGGAGTCCCTTTTCCTAGCCAGGGGAACTGAGACACACAACACCTGGAAAATCGGGTAACTCCCACCCCAATACTGCATGGTAAGCACACCTGCACACCAGGAGAATATACCCCACACCTGGCCGGGAGGGTCCCACGCCCACGGAGCCTCCCTCCTTGCTAACACAGCAGTCTGCGGCAATCTAACTGCAAGGCAGCAGCGAGGCTGGGGGAGGAGCGCCCGCCATCGCTGAGGCTTAAGTAGGTAAACAAAGCCGCTGGGAAGCTCGAACTGGGTGGAGCTCACAGCAGCTCAAGGAAACCTGCCTGTCTCTGTAGACTCCACCTCTGGGGACAGGGCACAACTAAAAAAATAACAGGGGAAGGAGCAGAGGCCAGTGCAGACGCGAACGACTCTGTCTGACAGCTTTGAAGAGAGCAGTGGATCTCCCAACATGGAGGTTGAGATCTGAGAAGGGGCAGGCTGCCTGCTCAAGTGGGTCCCTGACCCCAGAGTAGCCTAACTGGGAGACATCCCCCACTAGGGGCAGTCTGACACCCCACACCTCACAGGGTGGAGTACACCCCTGAGAGGAAGCTTCCAAAGCAAGAATCAGACAGGTGCACTCGCTGTTCAGCAATATTCTATCTTCTGCAACCTCTGCTGCTGATACCCAGACAAACAGGGTCTGGAGTGGACCTCAAGCAATCTCCAACAGACCGATAGCTGAGGGTCCTGACTGTCAGAAGGAAAACTATCAAACAGGAAGGACACCTATACCAAAACCCCATCAGTACGTCACCATCATCAAAGACCAGAGACAGATAAAACCACAAAGATAGGGAAAAAGCAGGGCAGAAAAGCTGGAAATTCAAAAAGTAAGAGCTCATCTCCCCCTGCAAAGGAGCACAGCCCATCGCCAGCAACGGATCAAAGTTGGTAAGAGAATGACGTTGACGAGATGAGAGAAGAAAGCTTCAGTCCATCAAACCTCTCAGAGCTAAAGGAGGAATTACGTACCCAGCGCAAAGAAACTAAAAATCTTGAAAAAAGAGTGGAAGAATTGACAGCTAGACTAATTAATGCAGAGAAGGTCATAAACGAAATGACAGAGATGAAAACCATGACACGAGAAATACGTGACAAATGCACAAGCTTCAGCAACCGACTCGATCAACTGGAAGAAAGAGTATCAGCGATTGAGGATCAAATGAATGAAATGAAGCGAGAAGAGAAACCAAAAGAAAAAAGAAGAAAAAGAAATGAACAAAGCCTGCAAGAAGTATGGGATTATGTCAAAAGACCAAATCTACGTCTGATTGGGGTGCCTGAAAGTGAGGGGAAAATGGAACCAAATTGGAAAACACTCTTCAGGATATCATCCAGGAGAACTTCCCCAACCTAGCAGGGCAGGCCAACATTCAAATTCAGGAAATACAGAGAATGCCACAAAGATACTCCTCCAGAAGAGCAACTCCAAGACACATAATTGCCAGATTCACCAAAGTTGAAATGAAGGAAAAAATCTTAAGGGCAGCCAGAGAGAAAGGTCGGGTTACCCACAAAGGGAAGCCCATCAGACTGACAGCAGATCTCTCGGCAGAAACTCTACAAGCCAGAAGAGAGTGGGGGCCAATATTCAACGTTCTTAAAGAAAAGAATTTTCAACCCAGAATTTCATATCCAGCCAAACTAAGTATCATCAGTGAAGGAGAAATAAAATTCTTTACAGATAAGCAAATGCTTAGAGATTTTGTCACCACCAGGCCTGCCTTACAAGAGACCCTGAAGGAAGCCCTAAACATGGAAAGGAAAAACCGGTACCAGCCATTGCAAAAACATGCCAAAATGTAAAGACCATCGAGGCTAGGAAGAAACTGCATCAACTAATAAGCAAAATAACCAGTTAATATCATAATGGCAGGATCAAGTTCACACATAACAATATAACCTTAAATGTAAATGGACTAAATGCTCCAATTAAAAGACACAGACTGGCAAACTGGCTAAAGAGTCAAGACCCATCAGTCTGCTGTCTTCAGGAGATCCATCTCACATGCAGAGACATACATAGGCTCAAAATAAAGGGATGGAGGAAGATCTACCAAGCAAATGGAGAACAAAACAAAGCAGGGGTTGCAATCCTAGTCTCTGATAAAACAGACTTTAAACCATCAAAGATCAAAAGAGACAAAGAAGGCCATTACATAATGGTAAAGGGATCAATTCAACAGGAAGAGCTAACTATATTAAATATATATGCACCCAATACAGGAGCACCCAGATTCATAAAGCAAGTCCTTAGAGACTTACAAAGAGACTTAGACTCCCACACAATAATAATGGGAGACTTCAACACTCCACTGTCAACATTAGACAGATCAACGAGACAGAAAGTTAACAAGGATATCCAGGAATTGAACTCATCTCTGCACCAAGCGGACCTAGTAGACATATATAGAACTCTCCACCCCAAGTCAACAGAATATACATTCTTCCCAGCACCACATCGCACTTATTCCAAAATTGACCACATAATTGGAAGTAGAGCACTCCTCAGCAAATGTAAAAGAACAGAAATTATATCAAACTGTCTCTCAGACCACAGTGCAATCAAACTAGAACTCAGGACTAAGAAACTCAATCAAAATCGCTCAACTACATGGAAACTGAACAACCTGCTCCTGAATGACTACTGGGTACATAACGAAATGAAAGCAGAAATAAAGATGTTCTTTGAAACCAATGAGAATAAAGATACAACATACCAGAATCTCTGGGACACATTTAAAGCAGTGTGTAGAGGGAAATTTATAGCACTAAATGCCCACAAGAGAAAGCTGGAAAGATCTAAAATTGACACTCTAACATCACAATTAAAAGAACTAGAGAGGCAAGAGCAAACACATTCAAAAGCTAGCAGAAGGCAAGAAATAACTAAGATCAGAGCAGAACTGAAGGAGATAGAGATACAAAAAACCCTCCAAAAAATCAATGAATCCAGGAGTTGGTTTTTGAAAAGATCAACAAAATTGACAGACCGCTAGCAAGACTAATAAAGAAGAAAAGAGAGAGGAATCAAATAGACGCATTAAAAAATGATAAACGGGATATCACCACCGACCCCACAGAAATACAAACTACCATCAGAGAATACTATAAACACCTCTACGCAAATCAACTAGAAAATCTAGAAGAAATGGATACTTTCCTGGACACTTACACTCTCCCAAGACTAAACCAGGAAGAAGTTGAATCCCTGAATAGACCAATAGCAGGCTCTGAAATTGAGGCAACAATTAATAGCCTACCCACCAAAAAAAGCCCAGGACCAGATGGATTCACAGCTGAATTCTACCAGAGGTATAAGGAGGAGCTGGTACCATTCCTTCTGAAACTATTCCAATCAATAGAAAAAGAGAGAATCCTCCCTAACTCATTTTATGAGGCCAACATCATCCTGATACCAAAGCCTGGCAGAGACACAACAAAAAAAGAGAATTTTAGACCAATATCCCTGATGAACAATGATGCAAAAATCCTCAATAAAATACTGGCAAACCAGATTCAGCAGCACATCAAAAAGCTTATCCACCATGATCAAGTGGGCTTCATCCCTGGGATGCAAGGCTGGTTCAACATTCACAAATCAATAAACACAATCGAGCATATAAACAGAACCAAAGACAAGAATCACATGATTATCTCAATAGATGCAGAAAAGGCTTTTGACAAAATTCAACAGCCCTTCATGCTAAAAACGCTCAATAAATTCAGTATTGATGGAACGTACCTCAAAATAGTAAGAGCTATTTATGACAAACCCACAGCTAATATCATACTGAATGGGCAAAAACTGGAAAAATTCCCTTTGAAAACTGGCACAAGACAGGGATGCCCTCTCTCACCACTCCTATTCAACATAGTGTTGGAAGTTCTGGCTAGGGCAATCAGGCAAGAGAAAGAAATCAAGGGTATTCAGTTAGGAAAAGAAGAAGTCAAATTGTCCCTGTTTGCAGATGACATGATTGTATACTTAGAAAACCCCATCGTCTCAGCCCAAAACCTTCTTAAGCTGGTAAGCAACTTCAGCAAAGTCTCAGGATACAAAACTATTGTGCAAAAATCACAAGCATTCTTATATACCAGTAACAGACAAGCAGAGAGACAAATCAGGAATGAACTTCCATTCACAATTGCTTCAAAGAGAATAAAATACCTAGGAATCCAACTTAAAGGGATGTAAAGGACCTCTTCAAGGAGAACTACAAACCACTGCTCAGTGAAGTAAAAGAGGACACAAACAAATGGAAGAACACACCATGCTCATGGATAGGAAGAATCAATATTGTGAATATGGCCATACTGCCCAAGGTTATTTATAGATTCAATGCCATCCCCATCAAGCTACCAATGAGTTTCTTCACAGAATTGGAAAAAACTGCTTTAAAGTTCATATGGAACCATAAAAGAGCCTGCATTGCCAAGACAATCCTAAGTCAAAAGGACAAAGCTGGAGGCGTCACGCTACCTGACTTCAAACTATACTACAAGGCTACAGTAACCAAAACAGCATGGTACTGGTACCAAAACAGAGATATAGACCAATGGAACAGAACGGAGCCCTCAGAAATAACACCACACATCTACAGCCATCTGATCTTTGACAAACCTGAGAGAAACAAGAATTGGGGAAAGGATTCCCTATTTAATAAATGGTGCTGGGAAAATTGGCTAGCCATAAGTAGAAAGCTGAAACTGGATCCTTTCCTTACTCCTTATATGAAGATTAATTCAAGATGGATTAGTGACTTAAATGTTAGACCTATTACCATAAAAACCCTAGAAGAAAATCTAGCTAGTACCATTCAGGACATAGGCATGGGCAAGGACTTCATGTCTAAAACACCAAAAGCAACGGCAGCAAAAGCCAAAATTGACAAATGGGATCTAATTAAACTAAAGAGCTTCTGCACAGCAAAAGAATCTACCATCAGAGTGAATAGGCAACCTACAGAATCGGAGAAAATTTTTGCAATCTACTCATCTGACAAAGGGCTAATATCCAGAATCTACAAAGAACTCAAACAAATATACAAGAAAAAAACAAACAACCCCATCAAAAAGTGGGCAAAGGATATGAACAGACATTTCTCAAAAGAAGACATTCATACAGCCAACAGACACATGAAAAAATGCTCATCATCACTCCCCATCAGAGAAATGCAAATCAAAACCACAATGAGATACCATCTCACACCAGTTAGAATGGCAATCATTAAAAAATCAGGAAACAACAGGTGTTGGAGAGGATGTGGAGAAATAGGAACACTTTTACACTGTTGGTGGGATTGTAAACTAGTTCAACCATTATGGAAAACAGTATGGCAATTCCTCAAAGATCTAGAACTAGATGTACCATATGACCCAGCCATCCCACTACTGGGTATATACCCAAAGGATTATAAGTTATTCTACTACAAAGACACATGCACACGTATGTTTATTGCGGCACTATTCACAATAGCAAAGACTTGGAATCACCCCAAATGTCCATCAGTGACAGACTGGATTAAGAAAATGTGGCACATATACACCATGGAATACTATGCAGCCATAAAGAAGGATGAGTTTGCGTCCTTTGTAGGGACATGGACGCAGCTGGAAACCATCATTCTTAGCAAACTATCACAAGAAGAGAAAACCAAACACCGCATGTTCTCACTCATAGGTGGGAACTGAACAATGAAATCACTTGGACTCGGGAAGGGGAACATCACACACTGGGGCCTATCATGGGGAGGGGGGAGGGGGGAGGGATTGCATTGGGGAGTTATACCTGATATAAATGATGAATTGATGGGTGCTGACGAGTTGATGGGTGCAGCACACCAACATGGCACAGATATACATATGTAACAAACCTGCATGTTATGCACATGTACCCTAGAACTTTAAGTATAATAAAAAAAAAAACAAAACAAAACTATTCCTAAAATGCTTAGAAGAATATCTGGTAAGTAGCTATTAATCAATAAATAATTGTTATTATTATTGTCATGTCTCAAACTTCCTAAAAGTGTTTTTATTGATATTTCAGAATCTTTCAAAAATTGAAATGTGTTTAGCCATATGTTCAGATAGTGAAGTGTTTTTAAAATTATATCATCCATAGATATATAAAATATTTATAATTTTACATATTATACATTCGTTGTTTTTATGATACTTAAAATTATTTACATATATGTCATTTATAATAATTTATAAAGTCTTTTATTGTGTTTAGTAGAGTGCCTGGCATAATACAGGCACTTCTATAAAATTTTAGTTCTTAATATTAAAACTATTTAATTTCAAAATTCATGCCCAGTTTAATATAGTAAATTGTATTATTTTTATATTTATTTAACTGATTTATAGTTGCAAGCATGTCATTACTGGGGATTTATATTGTCATGTATTAGAGTTATCTAGAGAAACAACCAACAACTAATGGGACATATGTATCTAAACATATGGGTATATATACACATATTTTCTATTATTACATATAATACATCATAACTATTATATATTGTGTATATAATTATATACAATTATTTATAACATAATAATTATATATTGTATGCACAATCATATATAATTATTAATAATATATAGCTAATATATTGTATGCATGATTCTATATTATTTATATATCTGTTATATATTGTATGTATAACTATATAAAATTATTTATGATATATAATTATGTAGTATACATAATTATATATAAATATTTATAATATATAACAATATATATTATATATTGTATGTATTTTAATTATAAAATATTTCATGTAATGCCATATATTTTTATATTATATATTATCTATATAGAGAGAGGTTATATTGTTTTTCATAAAACAACAGAAAGAGGAAGTTTAAGAGTTAGCTCACCTGATTGTGAAAAGTTTGCAAGTTTAAAGTCTGCACTCTAAACCAGAAGGCAAGTCCCAGCAAAGAGTTGCAATTTAATTCCACAGACAGTCTGTTGGCCGCAATCTCTCTTTTTTCAGGGAGGGCAGTCTTTTTCTAATAAGGCCTCCCTTCAACTGATTGGATAAGCCCACCATATTATGATGTGCTTCACTCAAATATACTGATTTAAACTTTAACCTTAGTTAAAATTACCTTCTCAGAAATATCTAGAATAATATTTGACTAAATGTCTAGGTACCTTGGCATAGCCAAGTTAACACATAAGTTAACCATACAAAGTGGTAAAAGCATAAATTCTGAAACCATATTTCTCTGGATTCATAACTCAGTTTCCCTGCTCAGTTGCATTACAGCTAGCATCTTACTTCACTTTTCTTTAAAGCAACTTACTTTACTTTCACAATTTCAGATGCCTCATCTGTAAAATGAGGATACAGACAGTATCTGTTTCAGAGGCTCACTATGAAGTCTAAAGTTAACAAGAATAATGATCTCAACACAGTGTATCTTGCATACTAAATGCTTCAAGATTGGAGGCTTCATTATTAGTGTCAAAAATAGACCTCTGGTAAGAATCTCTTTTTGTAAACAAAAATATCAAGTTTTGATATTACGGTTTTAATAACTCCATATTAAACCTGTTTCTGTGACTTGTGTCTCATCTTTAAATACATAGGAACAATTCACCAATGGAAACAAATAGACTAAGATGTTTGAGAAGATTATTCTCGAACAATTGATTCCATGCTCAGTTGTGTTTATACTAGGATGAGTACTTACATATTATTCTTATTTTGATTTTACACTTATAATCAAATGTAGGTAGTTTCATAAACATTATTCAAATTAACATTATGATTGTGAATAATATATTTTTAAATTTAAAATTACCTCCATAACTTTTACTAATCACCTTGAAAATTTATATTATTGGGAATTTCTTTTTTTCTTTTTTTTTGAGATGGAGTCTCACTCCATTGCCCAGGCTGGAGGGCAGTGGCGCGATCTCGGCTCACTGCAAGCTCCACCTCCCGGGTTCATGCCCTTCTTCTGCCTCAGCCTCCCAAGTAGCTAGGAATACAGCTACCCGCTACCACGTCCAGCTAAATTTTTGTATTTTTAGTATAGACGGGGCTTCATCATGTTAGCCAGGATGCTCTCGATCTCCTGACCTGGGGATCTCCCCTCCTGGGCCTCCCAAAGTGCTGGGATTACAGGCATGAGCCACAGCGCCAGGCTGGGAATTTCTTAAATTTACTATTCAACTTTATGTGGAGAGAAGGAAGAAGCATTATTTAAATATTTCAATTCTTCTGTCTTTTTTACAACATTCATTTAAACGGGTGAGATATCTCATTGTGGTTTTGTTGTACATTTTGCTTATGATTAGTGATGTTTAACATTTTTATATGCCTGTTGGACATTTGCATATCATTTTTTGAGAAATATCTTCAGGTTTTATCACTGTTTTTAATCAGATTATTTATTTATTTTTCCTATTACGTTGGTTAAGTATCTTATATCTTCTAGGAATTAATTCCTTGTAAGTTGAATAGTTTGCAAATATTTCCTCTCATTCTGTAGGTTGTCTCTTCATTTTGTTTATTCTTTTTTTTTTTTTTTTTATTTTCTGTGCAGAAGCTGTTTAGGTTGCTATGATTCCATTGGTCCATTTTTGCTTTTCTTGGCTGTGCTTTTGAGGTCTTACTGCATAAAAGTTTGCCCAAATCAATATCCTAGAGTGTTTCCCAAGTAATTACTTCCAGAAGTTTTATAGTTTTATGTCTTACATTTATGTCTTTAACCTATTTTGACTTTATTTTTGTATATGATGAGAGACACAGGTCTAGTTTCACTCTTCTGCATATGGATATCCAGTTTTCCTAGTGCCATTTATTGAAGAGACTGCTCTTTCCCCAATGTATGTTCTTGGTGCCTTTATAAAAAATGAGTTAACTGGAAATACTTGGATTTATTTCTGGGTTCTGTATTTTGTTTAATTGGCTTATGTGTCTTTTTCTATGTCAACAAATATTGCAAGAATGCAGAGAAAGGTATTCAAACACTGTTGGTGAGAATGTAAATTAGTACAGTCACTACCAAAACAGTATGGGAGTTTAAAAAAAAAAAAATGAACTAGAACTAGAACTAGAACTAATATATGACCTAGCAATCCCACTGCTGAATGTGTGTGTGAGTGTGTATGTATTTTATATATATACACACATATGCATGCATATATGTACATGTGTGTGTATATGTGTGTGTGTGTGTGTGTATATGTGCATTTTTAATAAGACAATTCACATATCAAAAAGATATACACATTCCCGTGTTTATTCTAGCACTATTCACAATGGCCAAGATGTGGAATCAACCTATCAACGGATGAATAAAGAAAATGTGGTGGCCGGGTGATCAATACTATTTTCCATATATTCTAAAAAATATCAGTATATACTGGGCATTAAAAAATACTGCACTAACTCCATGTGAAATCAGGTACTGATCTGAACATTTTGCTCTGAAATTATACAACTTTAAGGAGCCATGTTTTCATGTCTCTGAACTAGTGACTTCACTGATTTTCATCTGACACCTGAAATCTATCTATTCTGTTGTATTTCTTTTGCCTATTTAAATTCCCAATAATATGTGCTTTCTTCTTATATGAAAAACTGTCAGCCATTTCCATTTGGTAAAACAAGATGAGTTCAATATCACTTTTTTTCCCTTCAAATTTTATTTTACGTTTCTGGGTGTATGTAGGATGTGCAGGTTTGTTACATAAGTAAACTTGGTCCACGGTGGATCACTCAACAGATCAATTCATTACCTGGGTATTAAGCCCAACATCCATTAGCTATTCTTCCTGATGCTCTCCCTCCCCCAACCCCCCTTGATGAGCCCGAGTGTGTGTTGTTCCCTGCCGTGTGTTCATGTGTCCTCATCGTTCAGCTCTCACTTATCAGTGAAAATACTCTGTGTTTGGTTTTCTGTTCCTGTGTGATTTTGCTGAGGATAATGGCTTCCAACTCCATCCATGTCCCTGCAAAGGCCATGTTCTAATTCATTTATATGGTTGCATAGTATTCCATAGTGTATGTGTATTATACATTTTCTTTATTCAGTCTATCATTGATGGACAGTTGGATTGATTCTGTGTCTTTGCTATTGTGAATAGTGCTGCAATAAACATATGCATGCATGTATCTTTATAATAGAATAATTTATATTCCTTTGGGTATATGCCCAGTAATGGAATTGCTGGGTCAACCGGAATTTCTGCTTTTAGATCTTTGAGGAATTGCCACCACACTGTCTTCCACAATGGATGAACTAATTTACACTCCTACAAACAGTGTAAAAGTGTTCCTTTTTCTCTGCAAACTTGCCAGTCTCTATTGCTTTTTGACTTTTTAATAATTGTCATTCTGACTAGTGTGAGATGATATCTCTTCAATATCGTGAAAATGGCCATGCTGCCCAAATTAATTTATAGATTCAATGTTACTCCCACTAAACTACCATTGACATCCTTCACCAAATTGGAAAAAAAAATTTTAAAATTCATGTGAAACCAAAAAGAGCCTGAATAGCCAAGACAATTCTAAGCAAAAAGAACAAAGCTGGAAGCATTATGCTACCAGACTTCAAACTATGCTGCAAGACTACAGTAACCAAAGCAGCATGGTACTGGTATCAAAACATACACATAGACCAATAGAAGAGAATAGAGAACCCGGAAATAAGATCACACACCTACAACCATCTGATCTTTCACAAAGCTTACAAACACAAGCAATACAGATAATAAACGGTACTTGGAGAACTAACTAGCCATATGCAGAAAATTGAAACTGGACTCCTTTCTTATACTTTATACAAAAATTAACTCAACATGGATTAAATGCTTAAATGTAAAACCCACAACTATAAAATCACTATAAGAAAACCTAGGCAATACCATTTAAGACATAGGCACAGGCAAAGATTTCATAATGAAAACTCCAAAAGCAATTGTAACAAAAGCAAAAATTGGCAAATGTGATCTAATTAAACTAAGAAGCATCTGCACAGCAAAAGAAATTATCATCAGGGTGAACAGACAAACCTACAGGATGGAAAAAAAAAATTTCAATCTATCCATCTGGCAAAGTCTACAAGGGACTTACATAAATTTACAAGAAAAAAAAAAGTCTCCAAGGGACTTACATAAATTTGCAAGAAAAAAACAAACAATCTCAATAAAAGTAGTCAAAGGACATGAACAGATACTTCTCAAAAGAAGACATTCATGGGGCCAACAAACATGAAAAAAAAGCTCAACTTTTTTTCACTGATCCTTAGAAAAATCAATATCACTTTCAATAAAACTTTCAAGTATTCTTTTCTGTAATTGTTGCCAATTTCTCATTTTCTGATGACCATAAATTCTACTTTATATGGTGGAAATTATAAATAATGTATGTAGGGTATAATAACAGTATGTGTTTTTCAAGAGAAGGCAGGAAATAAACATGAAGTGCAGTTTGGGATTGAAGGAATAAAAAGGAGCTACCCCGAACGAAGGACAGATCTGTGGTTAGATAATGTATATAAATTTACAGAT
Source organism: Piliocolobus tephrosceles (assembly GCF_002776525.5). Lineage (NCBI taxonomy): Eukaryota > Metazoa > Chordata > Mammalia > Primates > Cercopithecidae > Piliocolobus > Piliocolobus tephrosceles. The sequence continues at coordinate 69,642,325 of NC_045438.1, forward strand.
ATGAGTAGTTCCTGAAAGAAGAAACTATATATGAAGGATACCAGAAGGAAAAAGCCGTATCTTTCATGGTGGTTGATTTTATGTGTGGCTAAATGGAAAGGGAAAAGGTAACTGCTTCTTAGTTACTATTGTCGGCTTCTTTTTCTTAATCTATTCCTAAAATTAGGTTAATGTCTCCCAATAATCTGTTTTTGATCTATTTCTTTTTCTTAACATATCAGCAGGCAATTTCATGTGCCCCTTTGTTTTATATCATTTTATACTTTCATACCCCCAAGTTTGTATTTCCAGCCTAGATCCTGTATTGATCCCTAATCAATTGAAACTGACCAATCAGTGGTCATTTTTACTTGGGTTTTTATTTAGACTTCAAAAGGAATACTTAACCGAGTTTATTACTTATCCTCCAAGTTTAGTGTTCTTTCAGTATTATTTTCTCAGGGTCTAGCAGTAGTATTTATTAGAGATGAGGAAAACTTTCTGTCACATTTATTATTTACTTTCACATTTTGATTTTCATCCTCACCTCTTTGCATGTGTTTCTGTATGCATGTTGAGTTTTAAAGTTATGATAAATCAACAATAAAACTTACTCTTTATGTAGAAATAAATAGGAGTTTAAAAGGAGTGTGGCTGAATTGTGATATTATTTGGTGTTAATAGTGCATTAAATTAGAATAGTATTTCAGTAAAGACTGGAAATAGTAGACTCTAAAAATCTATGTATTCTGTACATATTGGATGACTTATAACATTTTTCAAGAGAGTTTATTCAAACTTTCAAAAGTGAAATTACTGATCCAAATTATTGTTTCAGCCATTCTTATATCCATAACATTAAATACCAACTCTAATATTAGTTTAAATAGTCTTGGCTGCAAGCATTATGGCATTTTATCTGATATTAAACATTTTATTAAAAATAAAAACATCACAGTACTATAAAGCTTTTCTTGGTTGCCCATTTTCAAATGCTGTTTAACAAAGATTAGGTCATTATCTTTGAGGATTGAGCTGTCACACTGTGACCTGACTACAAGGAGAAGAAAGAGTGTTTGTTATATTGACAGTTAATTAGCAGCCTTAGTACTGAAGAGGTCTGGAGATATTTAAGAACAAGGAAAACAAGTATGGAAAATATTGTTTTTAAAGGATATTGCAGAAATGTCTTCACTATACTTAAATGTTTCTATGGTTTTTACATTACATATGAAGTCAAATACTGGTTCTATTTACTATGCCATCACTGCTCATAATGTAATATGTATTCCAACTCCTGAAAACTACAAACTACATAGCCATTATCAATTGTAGTCTAATTGATACATGATTTAATTTTGCCTTTGGGAATGTGAAATTCAGCAGTAGTGTTGACTTTTTAAAAACATTTTTCAAGACGTGTCAAAGAAAATCAGGACAATAATGTAGGAAAAAAAGGATAGTTTAGAAAGTAACAGGATTATTCTGAATCTATCAATAGCCGTTTAAACAAGACAATTTAAAAATGTCTATCGAAGTTTCGAATCTTGGAAGAGTCTCAACAAGTTCAAGCACTGAGATATTTATGAAATAAAAGGTTATCAGCACTAAAAATATAGTACAAATTAGGGGAAAAATCATCAATTGGATTTCATAAATTGCATTTCTTACACCCTTGGATGCAATTGCATCCTTTACTTTAATTGACTAAAATGAAGCAATAAAGTGAATGTGTTGCTAATATTTGAAATAAAATTTAATTTTCAAATAATTAGAGGTTTATATAAAAATACTGCAATCTATCTTTTCTTTATAGAAAACAAGTGTAGTATAGGTTGTACTACTAACCTGAAAACCAGATCAAAGTGATGTTTATAACAGACAAAAAACAATTTTATACAATGAGAATACATGGAAACAGGTAGGAAAACATCACATAAAGGGGCCTGTCGGGGGTTGAGGGGTAAGGGGAGAGAGAGCATTAGGACAAATATCTAATGCATTCGGGGCTTAAAACCTAGATGATGTGTTGATAGGTGTAGCAAACCACCATGGCAAACGTATACGTATGTAACAAACCTGCATGTTCTGCACATGTATCCCAGAACTTCAAGTTAAAAAAAAAAAAAAAATCAGTGTTATATTCAATGGGCATTAGATATTCATGTTTTCTCTAAGAATTCTACTAAAATCTGGGCATTAGTGTATCTTTCCACAGAGTCTGGTTTCTTACTAATCTTGTGAATGGCTGATTTTATATATAATTCTATAATGTAATGAAAATGAGATCAACCTCTTTGTTATTACTCTTTATGTCCACTGTCTTTCTTTTGTAATTGAGAAACTTTCTTTAATACTATACCCTCCCATGCCATCTTTCATACTTGGCACTACTTCCACTTCAATTAGATTGCTTGCTTCTCTTTCTGACAACCCAAATAAAGGTGCAGAGAGTTCACATTAATGGTATGCCAGAGCTGTTCACACATGTCTATTCTTAATGGCCTATTCTAAAATTCGCTCACCACTCATATTACAATACCCTTGTTACAGTCTTCAAATTTAAATCATGTTCCACTTTCTGCAAGATAATTCTAATTTCTCCCTCACCAATTGTTCAAGATTGTTCTCCCCATCTCCTAACCCAGGCATTTAAAGCATCTCATGTGTACTGGTCTGGAAGCAGCATCTATTTGAGGGATTCCATCCTCAGTGAGGAATTTGATCTCATATTATCTTTGTTGATCCCATCGCAAGGCAGTCTGTGCCTCCTTTAGAAGGATTGAGTGTTCCGTGTTATTAGGGAGTCTGAGGCGCTACACTCATTCCCTGTTCATGAGTCTAATTGTAGATACATTCATGCTGCCTTCTTTGGATGCTACTCCTGTGTTCTGATAGCAACATATAAAGCTGATGGGTCAACAGAGTTAGATATATTTTACTAATTATCTAAACTGACTATGGATAAATAATTTAATGATGTAGGTTTCAAGTACATTAAAATTCCTTTAAATGTAATACCTCTGAACAATGACTAATACATTTCTCTGTTAATAAATGGATAATATAATAAGAAGTGTTTCTTGTATAAGGAAATCAGAGTGTCAGATATATTCTGTATCTGGTATTTGTCTTGCATTTTTGTTTTCTTTTCTCTGTCGTCATATTATTAAATAGAAATCTTGCTTTCATTGTTATAATTTATATCCTAAGTCCTCTCGCAATCTGGATATGAGGCTTTTTGTTTTGTAAAGATTTTTTCTACCTACCGCTGCTTACAAATTGAACCAAAAACCAGACTGAGAGCTGAGAGAAATATTTCAGCCTCTGGTAATGAATATTTAAATGTTTTGTTTCTGAAACATTTTGAAAAAATAATTATAATTTATGGCTTTACTTGAAACATCTAAAAAGAGAAATATACCAGGTTTTCTTAAGGTTTTGTTTCAGTTAGTTATTTTATTTGGGAAGAGATGTTCACATATCATAAATTGTTAAGCTCTGAGTACTTTATTTTGAAGTTTTCAGCACAGATAAATATCCATTTATTATTAAAGTTGGATATGGTTCTTTAGCCCATGTATCTGCAGCTCATCTCAGTGACAGCCGATGTTTAAAGAAATAATATTATCTCTATCCAGAGTTATGAATCTGTTCATATTTAAGGCATAAAGCATATTTTTCATTTTCTTACCTTTACAACATTCACTATAGTGAATTTGTTTTATTACATATCCTTTTTTACTTCTGTGAATATTTATTATATTTATATAGCAATAGAGATGCCTCTAATGAGACTTAGAAGTAACCCTGAAATCATGCAATGACACTTCCCTGCAGTAGTATTCTGGTTTTAAGTTTTTTTTTCTGTTCTGGGATGGATCATACCCAAAAAGGAGATTTCACAGAAATGGGAGCAAAGCTTCCCATGACAGACTGGATATCGCATGTTCAGCAGAATCTCTTTGTCTTGATACCTAGCTTTAGAAAAGCCAATTGCCTCTAGAATGTGGAAAGAGAAATCTCTAAGAGAAAATGTTTTAGAAACTTGAAGTCCTTTGATGATCTAACACTTAAATTGTTTATCCCAAAAATTTTTCAGACACCTTATCACTTTTTTATTTTCCTATACTCACACAATTGTAAGAAACTATGATCGACCAAATGTATGTATCAATTAGATACATTTAAGATAACCAAAACTGAAGCTATACTAAATTTATAGGAAAAATAAGTCCAAACAAAAAGCTTACTTTGGAAATGAAGGTTTTTCAAACAAGATAATATTTTCTGTTTCCAAAATTTACTCCTAGTCTAAAATAAACCTTAGAGCTTAGTTGCAAATATTAGAAATTTGTCTGAACCTAGACCCCACAGTAAAGGAAAATTCCCTATAATTTTTATAGACCATCTCTGGAATCCCTATGTTTCCTCAGAGAAATTATGTCCCCAGCAGTGTAACTTCTTAAAGTATCTTCAATCTTTCTTTTGGTTTATTCCAATCAATATTTAAACATGCACATTATCTATCATCAAAAATCAAATGAAACAAAACTTGTAAAAGTAATAGTATTGTAAATATTTTGTAACACAGAAATATATGAAAGGAAAATAATGGAAAACTGCAAAAAAAGTATACCTACTACCTAGCTCTATAAAACTCTGTTATTTTCCATACTTACAATAGTTACAATTAAATAAATAAAATGGCTTATTAGTAAAGATGCTCAGACAGCACTTTTCTGATGTCTTTTGTATGCTTCCTCCATCAGAAGCAAGCTGTACCTGAAATTAATGCTTTTAGCAACTATGCTTGTTCTATGTACTTTGTTATATGTATCTATAAATGCTCTATATATCTGTAAAAATTATTTGAAATAACTGTTTATGCTTTCCAAACTTTACATTAAAGTAGCAACATACTGCAACTCAACATTACTGTAGAGCAATTACTAATTTTGATATAAGATTATTTAAGGAATCTCTAGTTTATTTCAACAGCATATGTGCATTCCACTTAGGATGCTATCAATATATAAAATTATTTACAATGAAAGGATATTTTATATACATTTATAAGTTTTGTTATTTGTTATTGAAAAAAAATGCTGTAATAAACATTGTTGAACACGAGTCCACATGGTAATTTCTAGAATTTCTGAAGGGTATACCCTTCAGAGAAGTATGAGTGGAATGACTGTCTTGCAAATTTACCCAATGATGATAAGTTGCTTTTCAAAGAATTTGTAAATTTTCATCCCTCATATTAGTATGTGATAGTTCCCACTTTCCACATCTTTTAAACACCTTGAAATTGACAGAATTTTAAAATTTTTAAATTCTGTCAGTTTGAAGGGTTAGATTATTTTGTGCATTTCTCAGACTACCAGAGAGGATGGATATATCTTCAAATGTTCATTGGTCTTTCAACTACCCCTTGAGAATCATTATTTTCATGTTACATATACTTTCTTTGCTTTCTTTTTGTTCATTTTCTGTCTTTCACGTGGTCTGAATGTTTTCTAATTACTAACTTTTGTTGTTTAATATACTGCAAATGCATTAACTCTGTTTTTCTTTATATCATTTTATTTTATTTAAAAATTTAATGCAAATTTGTTAGTATTTTATTATCTATGTTTCCTTACCTTGTTTAAGAAATTATTGCTTATTATAAACTATTGTGTATCTTTGTCTAATATTTTAAAATGCTACTTTTCATGTTATAAGATTCTTGAGCTACTTATGCATTTTTTGCCTGTATGTAGGAATCTAATTTTATTTTGCTTCCATATGGAAAACCATTTTTTTAGCATCACATACTGAACACTTAATTAATTTCCATTGGTTTGCAGTGCTACTTCTGTCATATATCAACTTTATATATTTATGTACAATTATTACCAGGTATTTTTCTAGTCTTTAGGCACTAAATATTCTGTATCACAGACATTTTTATATTTTATATCACAGTTATTTTTTACTGTGTAAAGTTATACTGGATTTTTCATTGTGATTTTATAACATGAAGGAACATTTTTTTCTTCAAAATACTCTGGTTTATGTTATATAGCAAATGTAATAAATACAATTTACTATATGCAAAAAATGGATGAATCTCACAAACATTAATAGTGTGCAAAAGAGGCCAGATGCAGAAGAGTGTTTGCCATATGATTCCATTTAAATAAATTCAAGCAGTCAAACTAGTCTGTGATGTTAGAAGTCAGAGTTGCGGTTATTCCTAGGGGAAAGATATGACTGAAGTAGAGCAAGGGGTGGGTGGGAGGCTTCGAACTTCTGCTGGCCTTCTTTTTTTTTTTTTTTTTTTAATTTATTTTTTATTATACTTTAAGTTCTAGGGTACATATGCATAACGTGCAGTTTTGTTACATATGTATATCTGTGCCATGTTGGTGTGCTGCTGCTGGCCTTCTTATCTGGGTGGAAGTTACATAAGTGCTCACTTTGTAAGAATATATTGAGCTGTATGTGTACTTTTATTTTTTTTGTGATATCTAAATATACAATTTACATAAAAATATTCTTTGCTATTCTTGACAATAGTGCTCAGTCACTCTTGAGAATTTTTCCTATAACTGCCTTTTTTCACATTTTATTCTTGCCTAAACTCATTGTGATCTGATTTTTTCCCTCGGTTAACTACTGATGATGTTCTTGCTAAATTCAACATTAATTTTGCTTTAGAATTGTATAATGTAAACCACAAGAATAAACTGGTTAGTTGTTCTCTCAATAGCACAAGCTGTAGTTGAATGACTTCCTTAATAAAATATTCTGCTGTTCTTTTAGGTTTTATGATAACAGAGTATCTTCCCTTTTTAACTATACATCAGATCATGTTTATTTTGGAATTTATTGTTGGCCTTTCTTGCCCCACCCATATGAATGTGCTTATTTCTTCCACCATTTCTTCCTGGGGCGCCTAATCAGCTTGGTCTCTCTCATTTCCCTGAATGTTTGCTTTTACTGCTAGATCTTCAATTGCCATCTGTATAATGTATGAGTGAATAACTCTTAGGCCTAAGTCTAATTTTATTGCATCAAGGTCAGAAAAGATAATTATATATATTTATATTTATTATGTATTTGTATATTATATATTTATATATTTTATATTTATATACTATATATTTTATTTATATATAATATATAAAATGTAATTATAAATATATTATATGTTATATATTATGTAATTATATATTATATGTTATAAATATATATCATATAATATATACACATATAATACATATAATATATACTAAAATATATAATATATACATGTAATATATTATATATTATATGGTTATATAATATATATAATATATTTATATTAAAATAAATATATAAATATATAATATATAATAAATATATATATTTAATTTAAGACTTGTTTTCCTGCCTAAAATATGACCTTTCTTGCAGAATGTTCCATGTGTTGAGGAGAAGAATGTGTATTCTGCAGCTGTTGGGTGAAATGTTCTGTAAATGTCTGTTAGTTCTATTTGATCTAGAATGTATTTTAACTCCAATTTTTTTTGTTGGTTTTCTGTCTGGATGATCTGATCTAAATTAGTTCCCAATTTCTGATCCCCAGATCCAGATTCAACTATTGCGTATCTCCACTTGGCTAACACTTATCTATATAGAATTCATTTTTATTTTCAAACCATTTTTCCTTTCAGTGTTTCAGGAGCTGGAAACCTGACAATTACCCTGGTCTTCTATTACTCCTTTTTAGTCAATTCTCAACAAATAAATTAATAACTGTAATATTAGCAGTGAATTAAAGTTGACTACAAAAATTATTTGTCATGTTATCTATAAAAACTTGGGACAATGATCCTTCCCTTTGCAGCTGGGTAGGTTTGGTATCTGCTTTGACCCACACAGTATGTGGAAGAAGTGATACTATGCCAGTCTCTAGGCACCAGAATTAACAGATGTCTCAACTTTGTATCTATTAGAATACTCCCTCTGGAGGAATGCAGTTTCATGTAAGAATTCTGAGTATCATGCTGGGAGTAAGCCTATACTGGCAAGTGAAGAGGATTTACATAGAAAGAGAGAGATGCCTGCAATCTCCCAGTTACTCCAGCCATCCCAGTGCAGGTGGCAGATACAAGATTAAGGAAGCATTCAGTTTTAAATTCTTCTCACTCAAAATTGTTATTCTCAGACCTGGAGTGATATCTCAAAAATAAGTACAAACTATGCTTCAAACATGCCTATGTTTTTCATTATTCACAAGATAAAGTTGAATTGTAAAATAACATAGTAGAACCTGTTTAAAACCTGCCTCTTTCTGCATTTTAGCATCGTATCTCACGGTGCTTTTCCTTTTTGTTTCAGCTTCTAGTTTCCCGAAGCTTTTAACATCTTAGTTTTTCTGCAGACACTCTTTCCTTTTGAAATTTAATTTTTTTTTTTTTTTTTTTTTTTTTGGCCGGGCACGGTTGCTCACGCCTGTAATCCCAGCACTTTGGGTGGCCAAGGCAGGCGGATCACCTGTGGTTGGGAGTTCAAGACCAGCGTGATCAACATGGAGAAACCCCGTCTCTACTGAAAATACAAAATTAGCCGGGCGTGGTGGCACATGCCTGTAATCCCAGCTACTCGGGAGGCTGAAGCAGGAGAATTGCTTGAACCCGGGAGGTGGAGGTTGCAGTGAACTGAGATCGTGGGCAACAACAACGAAATCCCGTCTCAAAAAAGAGAAAAAAAAATTATTTTACTGTATTAGTATTTCTAGGAATCACTGCCTCAGTCAGGATTTTAAAGTCTTACAAGGCTCAGATACTGGCATAGGTCCCAGAGCGTTCTGTGTGTAGTGCTCTTAAAAGGCTCTATCACTCTGTGTTGGATGAAGGTGTTAATCTGTTTACCTTCTCTTCTATATGTAAAATTATTTAGGCAGGAACTATGAACCTTTTACTATGCCATATCCAATATCAAGCAAGTGCTCATCACATTTCGTGTGCTGCAAAAGTTGATAGATTAGAAATAGGTAAATAAACAATGATGCTGAAAATGTTTCTATGTAAATATACTTTAAAATGTCAGCAATGTATTTGTTTTAGAATTATGCTGCATTCTTGTTGTAAGACATCTGCTAGTTTATATTTTGTTCAAAATTAATACCTAACATTTACTAAGTGGTTACCTGTACACATATTCTAATTAATTGAGTCCTCACAACAACTCTGTGATATAGGACTTTCTGGCCCTATTTTCTAGATTAGAAAAATCAATTCAAGAGAAGTTAAAGAGTATGCCTAAGGCCACATTCCTAGTCACTGGCAAATCTAGGCGTAAACTTAGATTGTCTTTCTCAAAGCCCCACCCTCAACGGCATCTGTTTTATTGATTAACTCTATTAAAAACATTGAGACCTATAGTCTCAACACTTTTTTTTTATAGATACATAATATTTGTACATATCTGTGGGGTGCTTTTGATTTTTTGTTACATGTGGAGAATGTGTAATGATCAAGTCGGTATTTGAAGTATCTGTCATGTTGCATATTCATGAGTTTGATGTGCTGGGTATATCTCAAGTCCTCTTTTCTAGCTATTTTGAAATGTAAAATACATTGTTTTTGACTATAATTACCCTACTCTGCTACTAAACTATTAGAATTAATTTCTCCTATCTAACTCTGTTAATGCATATTAACCAATCTCTCTTCATCCTACCCTCACACACATCCTCCCCAGCCTATGGAAACTATCATTCTACTCTCTGCCTCCATGAGATCAACTTTTGTAGCTCTCACATATGAGTCAGAGCACATGATATTTGTGTTTTTGTACCTGCTTGTTTTACCTACCATAATGACCTCCAGTTTCACCCAGTTGCTGCAAATGGCAGGATTTTATTCTTTTATGGCTGAGAAGTATTCTGTTGTGATATACATAGATAGATAGATAGATAGATAGATAGATAGATAGATAGATAGATAGATAGATAGATCAGCTTTTCTTTATCCAGTCATATGGTTATGGACACTTAGATTCCATATATTTGCTCTTGTAAGTAATGATGTGATAAAAATAGTGATGCAAGTATCCCTTTGATATACTTATTTCATTCCCTTTAGATAAATAACCTAGTAGTGGAATTTTTGGGTGATACACTAAAGTTCTATGTTTAGTTTTTTGAAAAATCTTCAGACTGTTTTCCCTGCACTAATGGCTGTACGAATTTACATTCCCATCAACAATGTATAACAGTTCCCTTCTCTCTGCACTCTTGTCAGCATGCCTTTTTTTTTTTTTTTTTTTTTTTTTTGGTATTTTTTTCTAATAGTAATTCTACCTGTAGTACCATGATATGTCATTGTGTTTTTGATTTTCATTTTACTGATAATTAGTAATGTTGAGAGTTTAACATTTCTTTATCTTCTTTTGAGAAACGTCCCTTTATGTATTTGCCCGCATTTTAATGGACTTGTTAGTATTTTTTGGCTATCAAATTGAGTTTTTTGTAAAATCTGGATATTAGTCTTGTGTTTAATGAATACTTTACAGATATTTTCTTCCACTCAATAAGTTGTCACTTCACTCTTGATTTTTCCCTTGTGGTGCAGAAACTTTCAGTTTAATATAGTCTCAGGTGTTCTGTTGTCTGTGCTTTTGAGGTCTTAGCAATAAAATATTTGCCTACACCAATGTCAATTAGTGATTCCCATATATTTTCTTCTAGTACTTTTATATTGTCAGGTTATATGTTTAGAGCTTTAATCCATTTGAGTTGATTTTTATATATGGTGAGAGATTCAGGTCTAGATTTCTTATTCTGCATATAAATATCCAGTTTTTTTCCAGTAGCATTGATTGAAGAGGATGTCCTTTCTTCAATGTGTGTTATTGACACCTTTGTCAAAAATCAGGTGGCTGTAAACATATGGATTTATTCCTAGGTTCTCTATTTCATTCTATTAATGTAAGTGTCCAATTTTATACCAACACCGTGCTTTTTTGTTTGCTAGAGGCTTGCAATATATTTTGAAGTCAGATGGTGGGATGGCTACCTCCAGCTTTGTTCTTTTTGCTGAGAATTGTTTTGTCTATTTGGGCTCTCTTTTCATTCCATATGAATTTTAAGATTGCTTTATTCTTTCTGTGAAAAATAACTTTGGTATTTTGATAGGGATTCCTTTGAATTGGTAGATTGCTTTAGGAAATATGGTTATTCTAAAAATATTAATTTTTTAAATCCATGAGTATGAGATGTTATTTCATTTGTCTGTATCCCTTTCAATTTCTTTCATCAGTAGTTTTCCTTGTAGATACTTTTCAACTTTTGGTAAAACATATTTGTAGGTTTTTATTTTTTATTTTTGGAAATTGTTGTGAATAGAATAGCCTTCTTCACATCTTTCTTAGTCAGTTTATTATTGGTGTATAGAAGTGCTACTGAATTTTGTGTGTTAATTTTGTATTCAGTCCTTCAAATCATGGCATTCTTAATACCTATATATGGGTAATACTAAGTTTTCATCCATAGTTGGCAATTTCTTAAAGTTTGTCAGGAGAATGTCAGATATCATCAATGACAAAAGTGCAAAAACATTTAATTTTCCACATATTTGGAATCTTTGTATTTTCTAGGCCAGTCTCTGTTATGAATTAAAAATGTGTACTTTACGTTGTTATTATTTATAATCCAGAATGCTAAAATGTCTTTTTCACACACTTAAACAACAATAATAAATAGTGAAGCTTCCATCTCCAGTTTATCGTGTCAGGAAAATACGCCAATAGAATAAACTCCTACTGTATTACACATCGTTATCTAGGTGTCAACATTTACGGTTATTTTTAATTACATTTCAAAGTCAATTAACATCATAAAGTACAAAAAAATGAATGAAATACTAATTATGCCACAGAATTAACAACTATTCATTAGAAGACTGAAACTACTACTGTAAATTTGGGGCAAAACTGTTAAGTATTACATACAAATCTGAGTCTTAAAAAATGTGAAAACCCTTTCTGAACATTAACAACATTTTTCCTCATAGAAATGAAATTTACTGTATGAGTAAAAAGGTTAACCGTTATTGGAATTGTCTCTCCACATGAAGGTATTTTACAGGTTTGAAAACTGAATTTTAATGTTTGCATTCTATGAGAGTTTTGCAAATGACAAGAATCATTTAATGAGCAATAGAAACTTGCAAATTGCTAATAAATTCCAGTATTTTGCCAAGGTTGAAAATGCTTTAGTTCCACATTATTTTTGTCAGTACACTAAGGAAGCTTTAATTATTTCTTATATTGTTATGACTCATTCCGCTTAGAATTTCACAAAAACTATGAGATTGGCATAAGAGGAAGTAAATACTATATACAGCTGAGTTTCATATTTTACTGCCTACATGAAAATGTTTGCTGCTTTTCTTATTAGACTGATATAATAATTAACACTAATTTACAATGGTTAAATAAAATAGATGAAAATATAATTATCATTGGATTTATAGTAGCATAAAAATCAAGTAATTATTAAGCATAGATTTAAGTAGACTAATGATTTTAATCTTTGTAGGGCTTAATTGTCAAAAGAGCCATCATAACATAATATATCAAAGATGTTAGCAAAAGAAATATATGCATGTCAGTCAGACAGCCTGGCAGATCAGATGTGGTAGTATATATGCCTGTGGTCGTAGGTACTCGGGTGGCTGAGGTGAGAGGACTGCTTGAGTCCAGGAGTTAGAAGTTATAGTGGGCTATAATCATGCCACTGAACTCCAACTTCAGCAATGGAGCAAAAGTTTGTCTCAAGAAAATTTAAATAAATAAATCAATACATATCAGGAAAAATTAAACCAATTCTTTTAACACAAATAAATTTAAAAAATTAGTTACCAACAATTAAACCATCAAATAAGAAAAAAAAAACACTAATATAATGATACAAATATAGGAATTGTAGGACATGGCTGCCAATAAAGGGAAGAGGCAGAAATTATTAAAATGAAGACGATTGTAGAGGGGTCTGCAGAGTTTAAACTCAGACTCTTGATAAGGGGCTGCTGGTCTCATGTCTCTGACCTCAAAAGAAGGCCTTTGTGAAGCTGAGATCCAGACTTATAACAAGGGAGCACTGGCCAACTGGTATGGACATTTTTAAGAGGTAAATAAGATTGGCTCTAAGGGCATAGACAAATTGCAAAATGAATTCAACTCCTGATTGGGAACACACTGCTATTAATATTACCGAGATGAAGAAATATTGAGAGGGTAATGTGGACAGTAACAGAAAGCACAACTGAAAGGGGTAGTCTTTTTACTTCCAGTTTACCCATCTCCTTCTATTAGAAGAAAATAACAGAGAACAACCGTCAAAGCAGAAATTGGTTTGAAAGCCCTAGTCTCAGGATTACTGAAGCTGTGTATAGAAGGGTGGATTTGAAGCTATTATGACAATAGCTTAGGCACTGGCAAATAAGGGACAAAGTTTGAAAGTTTTAAAAACACACGCATATATTTCCTAAAGAATATATGTGTGTATATGCATGGATGACTACCAACATATAAATATACATATAAGTATACAAAGACATGTTGAAAGGTTATATGTGACTATATTATATAAATCTGTATATATCCATGTATACACACATATATACTTTAAAAAATATATGTGGTATTAAAACTATATAGACAGAAATATATAATTATATGTGTGTATATCTAAAACTAGCTACATGACACACAGTTTTAATTTCAAATTCAGGAAATTTATACCTCCTAAATGACACAATTGACGTCTTAAGTAGTGAGAATGACATCTGATGATTCTACAAAGGAAAAACAATAGTGATATAGTCTTTACCAATTTAAAAAAATTCAGAAAAAAATAAAGAAAACCTAAAATTTTATTCCAACAAATATTACTTTAAAGCAGCTTCACCTTAATCAAGAAAAATTGGATCTAACCTGAAAGTTCATATTATACAGAGTTTCGCTAATAAATTCAGTGTCACAACCTTTAAAACATATGAAACATTTTTCTTTAGAGCATGTAAATTTATAAAATTATGGTCAAGCGATTTGGAAGTTTATCAAAGAGGAATAAAGTGAATATTTGAAAAGATTTAACATAGCCCTAGTTCTAAGTTTCTTTAAACAAACTTATCTTCAATTAATGAAAGAAATGTAATATTCTGGTTTTAGTTCCTTTGCTTTTTGTTCCCATTTCTTTACCTAATGATGGAAATTATAGTTAAACTTAATTTTAGGCACATTTAATTAAAAGAGGAGTGAAAAAAATAATTATTCAGCTAATGAGAGAAGATCAATGATAATTCGTGATAAAAGAAGGTTAAATTATGCTATATTTCAGTAATTCTATCATATATGAGTTTTGGAGGTAATATGGTAAATGATCTCATTCTCTTTCATTGTTTTTCTAGATTATTCAGCAAGATAGAAGACTTAAACACAAAATCATAAATAATTGTTTTAAATGACTAGTCAATTCAATGAAAAGGGAAAATGTTCTGGCATAATAAAACAAAGAAATTTCCTACTATAAGGTGTTTTTAGAAGGCTCACTTTAATTTTAAAGACATGTTGAACATTTTTAAAAAGTGATTATGAAACTATATACTAAGCAAACTTTAAGCATAAAATGTTTATTATTTATCTGATGTTAATATCAAAGTAGAGATGAAAACAAGAAAAACTAGCTGAAATAAAGGAGATAAATTTTAAATAATAAAAGTGTTAGGCTGGGCATGGTGGCTCATGCCTGTAATCCTGGAACTTTGGGAGGCCAAGGTGGGAAGATCACTTGAGGTCAAAAATTTGAAACAAGCATGGGCAACCTAGTGAGACCTTAACTCTACAAAAAATTAAAAAAAAAAAAAAAAAAGTTGGTGTGATGGTGCACACCTATTGTCTTAGCTACTCAAGAGGCTGAGGCAGAGGACTGCTTGAGTCCAGGAGTTTAAGACTACAGTGAGCTGTAATGGTGTCACTGCACTCCAGCATGAACAATAGAGGAAGAGCTTGTTTCAAAAATTAATGATAAAAATAAAAAATAGTGTCAATTTGTCACCTAGTAGAGAATTTCAAACTAAATTTGAGAGATCTAAGAGATAAGGAAATTCATCCAAAATCGTAATTGTGTATTTTAAAATATCACTCTTCAGTAATTCAGAAAACAGTAAAAAAGTCAATTAGTTGTGCAAAATAAAAAAAACCATTCACTGAATTGATGTAATTCAGTTGTCCAAGTTTATACCAAGTAAGTGAGGATACCATTCTTTCAACATGCACACGTAATATTTACTGAATGTAACCATTTGCAGGGATGTAAAAAAGTCTCAATAGGCTGGGCACAATGGCCAATGCATGTAATCCCAGAATTTTGGGAGGTTAAGGCAGGAGGATTGCTTGAGCCCGTGAGTTCAAGACTAACGTGGGAAACACAGGGAGACCTAATCTCTACAGAAAATAAAAAATAAAAAAGGTAATTAGCAGGCGTAGTGGTGAATGACTGTAGTCCCAGCTACTGGGGATGCTGAGGTGGGAGGATCTCTTGAACCCAAGAGTTCAAGGCTGCCATTAACTCGGAACTTGCCATTACACTCATGCCTGGATAGCTGAATGAGACCCTGTCTCAGAAGGAAAAAAAGTCTAGATTGGGCGTGGTGGCTCACGCCTGTAATCTCAGCACTTTGGGAGGCCAAGGCGGGTGGATCACTTGAGCCCAGGAATTTGATACCAGCCTGGGGAATATGGCAAAAATCCCATCTCTACCAAAAATACACACCACAGCCGGGGCGACAGAGTAAGACCCTGTACCCTTCCTCCAAACCTCACCTCCCCAACGTCTCAATATATATCAATGCTAAAAAATCTAAATATATTCTTATTATACAATGAATTTAATTAGAAATCAATAAAGATAAAAGATCTACAAGTATCAACCTCCAGTTAGTAAGGTGCTCCTATGGTTGTGATGAAGAAATCAAAAATAGTTCAAACTTAACAATAATGAGCCCCAACATGTAAAAAATGAATTACAAAGCAAATTTCAAAATAGCAATTAAAACACCGGTTAATAAATGAAGTGAAATAATGAGTACAAAAGATAAAATAAATAAAATGGGAAATATATAAAAACAAAGAAACTGAAAACAAAAAATGGTTATTTGAAAAAAATAATAAAATAGTGAAAATCTTAACAATGTTTTAAAAATAAAATTAACAATATCACAGATGACGAGAGGAAATCACTAGAAAAACATTTTAAAAGGCTATATATAAAATATATAAACATTTTTCTCATATTTTAAAATTTAGATAAAAGTTATAAATTTCTAATAAACTCTATCAAATATTTAAGGAAGATATTATATCAATGGTTTCAAAATTCTCCAAAAATAGAGGAGGGAAAGGACTTAACATATTTTAGAGGCCAGTATAATCTTGATACCAATATCCGACAAATATATTTGACAAGACTTTTACAGAGCAACATTCCCTATGGTCTGGGTCCAGTATGTTTACTCTATAATTAGATAATATAATCTGGAACAAATGACAAGATTTTGAAAATGTATGAACCACTGGACTTATGGCAAGAATATTTTAGTTAGGCCTTCAAAAATCAATCAGTATAGGCTGGGTATGGTGGCTCATGCCTGTAATCCTAGCACTTTGGGAAGCTGAGGCAGACAACTCACCTGAGGTCAAAAGTTCGAGACCAGCATAACCAACATGGCTAAACCCTGTCTCTACTAAAAATACAAAAATTACCCTGGCATGGTTGCGGGAGTCTGTAGTACCAGCTAATTGGGAGGTTGAGGTAGGGGACTTTCTTGAACCCAGGAGGTGGAGGTTGCAGTGAGCCAAGGTCACACCACTGTACTACAGTCTGGGAGAAAGAATGAGACTCCATCTCAAAAAAAAAATATATATATATATATATATATATAGTCATCATTATTTGATAACAAAATAAAACAATCACGTTATTTGGTAGGTGTATGTGACATAATGACAAATATATATGTTTAGTTTTTGCCCCTGGTTCCTGACACATAGCTTCTAATATGTTTCTAATTTCTTGAGTGATAGGGTATTAAAAAGATGTCTTGTTCTAATACAGAGCACTTTATTGACCCCGTTTCCAATACAGAGCACTTTAACCTCTTGAAATTTTCTATATAAAAGGTGCATCTTTTATTCTAATGAGGTGATTGCTGGTGGGCTCATGGACAAATTTGGGATAGAGTCTGGTCAACAGACTCTATGACCAAGCCATAATTAAAGCATTCAACTTTCACCTCTTATCTTCTAGAGAGGGGAGAGGGTCTGGAGTTTTAGTTAAGAATCAATCATGCCTACATGGTGGCATAATTATGGTAAAGACTATAAAAATCACTAAAATTTGGGAATCAGAGAGCTTCTGAGTTCGTGAACAAGAACACATAAATATGCTAGACAGGTGGCGTGCCAGGAGAGGGCATAGAAGCTATGTATTCCTTCCTACATACTTCACTCTATGTACTTCTTCATATGGCTGTTCATCTCTATTATTTTTCATATACTTTATATTATACATGTCAATGTAAGTAAATATTTCACTGAATTTTATAAACCATTAAAGCAAATTATCACACCTAAAGAGGGAATGGAGGAAACCTCCAATTTATAGCAGTAGAATTGGAGGTTTGGGAGGCCTGGACTGGCGATTGACCTTTGAAGTAGGTTGCAGTCTTGTGGGACTGAGCCCTTAACTTGGGGGGCTTAATGCTAACTCCAAGTAGATAGTGTCAGAATCCAACTGAAGTACAAGACATGCAAATGGTGCCCACAAAGAATTGGAGAATTGTTTGGTGTAGAAAACACACACTTGATGTAGAAGTGTTGTGAGTACAGAAAAACAGATTGTCTTCCCATTTAATGTATAAAAACCATTTGACAAAATTCAATAATTATTTAGAAAACTAGGAATACAAGAAAACTTCAAAAATGTGATAGAGATCATTTGCAAAATATCTGCAGGCAATAACATACTTAAGGATAACAAATTGACTGCTTTTATAATAACATCAATAAAATGGCAATGATGTTCATTTTCACTATGTCAAAGTAAGATTTCATTGCCAATGCAATTAGGCAAGAAAAAAGAAAGACATATTGATAAAAAATGATGAAGTAAACTAATCAGTTTTCAAATGATAAGATTTTTTATATTAAAATTAAATTAAAAGACGCATGCAGGAAAATAAGAATACAATGTCAATACAAAAAGCAATTGTTCATATTATATAACCTACCATAACTCACAAAATAAAATTTAAAACATTGATTTAAATGGGATACAATTAATAAAATACATTGGAATAACTTTAATAAATACATCAAAGAATCGACATTAAAACTTCAAAGCATCATGGAGAAAAATAAAGAAAATTGAAGCAATATACCATAATAATAAATGATAAATTCAACCACATATTATAAAAATGCCACTTCTCTCAAAATTGATTATATGTTGTCTTTTAATTTGGTAGAAATTTATAAGCTAAACCTAAAATACATGTGGAAATTCAAAGATTGCAGAATACCTAAACAATCTTGAAAAAGTACAAACTCAAAAACAACACTTATCAAAAAACTACACTAATTAAGCTACTGAAGTGAGGATGGAAAAACAAATTAAAAAATAGAATACAGTGTTCAGAAATAGGCTTTCACACACAAGTAAAATTGGAATTGATTTTCCAAAATTTTAAAGCAATTTAAAAAGAACAAAAATAATTTTTGTACTTGAATAACCAGTACTTGAATAAGTAGTACTTTAATCATTGTCTTTTTTTTTTTTTTTTTTGAGACGGAGTCTCGCTCTCTGCCCAGGCTGGAGTGCAGTGGCCGGATCTCAGCTCACTGCAAGCTCCGCCTCCCAGGTTTATGCCATTCTCCTGCCTCAGCCTCCCCAGTAGCTGGGACCACAGGTGCCCGCCACCTCGCCCGGCTAGTTTTTTTTTTGTTTTTTAGTAGAGACGGGGTTTCACCAGGTTAGCCAGGATGGTCTCAGTCTCCTGACCTTGTGATCCTCCCGTCTCAGCCTCCCAAAGTGCTGGGATTACAGGCTTGAGCCACCGCGCCTGGCCCTAATCATTGTCTTTAAAACACATCGCTAAGGAAACAAAAGCAACCTACAGACTAAGCTAAAGTATAGGCAATGCAAAATATATATATTTAAAAATCTTCAATAAAGAAAAATAGTCATTTTAAGAAATAAAAACTTGAGAGAAAAAACACAAGGAAGTTATATTTACCAACAACTACCTTTAAAAATTGTTCAGTATCATTATTCATTAAGGCAATGTCACAGGATCCTTGGGATGTCACTTTTCTAACTGGAAACCTCTGTAGTCGGTGGTGCCTTTGCCTAAGTTTTGCTCAGGTCTACTGGGCTTGTTCCGCCCACTTTGCCTGGAAGGCCATGCCCAGCTTGTGCTACTGGCCCAGATCCCATGCCTGCCAATAGCGGGCCAGGTGCAGTGTAGCAAGGGGTGTCTGAGCCAATGAGTGCAGGGTCCGGCACTGCGCACAGCCAGGCCTGCCAACTACAGTGGGGTAGGCAGTTCCAGGCACTGGTACAGGTACTGGCTCCATGCAAGGATGTGACTGGACCAGGCATATTGCAAGTGTCTTTAACCGCAGGCACCAGGGAATGCAGTGGTGCCCAGAAGCGTGGAGATGCTAGGAATTACAAAACCCCAAAGACAGTGTCACAGCCCTGGCTTGCAGAAGCCCTAGGTATAAGTTCCCCAAAGGACCTCAATCCTTCCCTCCTCTTCTTGCCCACAATGTGATGAGCTTTTTCAGTCTTGCCATTCAGCATGTCCCAAGTTCTTGTCCTGCATCCAGGAAGAATGAAGTAAACAGACAACTGGAGAATGAGTAAGGCAGAGAGGAGCTTCAGTGAGTGAGAGAACAGCTCTCAGGCGACCTGAAGTGGGTAGCTCCTTTCTGCAGAAAGGTGGTCCAGATGAGTGTCCAGCTCTCATTGGAAAGGAGACACGCAGTGAGTGGCTCCTTTCTGCAAGCAGATCATCAGGATGAGTTGAGGAGACGCGAAAGGAGATCCGCAGTTTGTAGCTCCTTTCTGCAGCTGGCAGTCCCACCATCTGTTTGAGTCTGTCTGAGTCCACGGTTTTTATGGGATCAGAAAGGAGGAAGTGCATGCTGGTTGGTCCATGGGCAGACACAGAAAAAGCACCTTAAGTTTTCACTCCGGGTATGGACTCCACCCGAAACTGGCGGCCTGACCCTCAAGATTCAGGCTGTCCCTAGCTTGAAGGTAGTGAGTGCCAGGGAACTTATCTGCCTCCCACTATCAACATGTCAACCATGGTGCCCAGGCTATTTGTCAGTATAAAAAGCAATTGCTCATATCATATAACCTACCAGCACTCACAAAAGAAAATTTAAAACATTGATTTAAATGGGATACAATTAATAAAATACATTGGAATAACTTAAATAAATACATCAAAGAATCGACATTAAAACTTCAAAGTATCAGACATCTCTCAGCTCTCCCTTGGCCTCCCTCCTGTTGGGGCATAAAGTGTGGAGTGGGCCAAGGCAGCAGGGGGCTGATGTGTCAGTGCCACCCTGAGCATGTGCTCACACAGCCGGGTCATGACAGTGCCCAGGCTCAGCCACAATTTTGTTCGTGTCAGTAGTATGGAGAGGCCAGACAGCGGGAGCAGGTACTTCTGAACCTGTGGGGGCAAGGGTTTCCTGGGCCCCTGAAAACACAGGATGCCCTGGTCTAGAGCTGCAACTTGTTGGCTGTAGGTGCACCCATGAGCAGGGGCTCACACTCCTCCAGTTCCTGGCTCTTGCTGGCCCCTGCAACCTTGGCAACCCCTCCCCAACTGCAACCAGTGTCTTTGCAGTGACCACTGCAGATGGACCGCTGCTGCCATCAGTAATACATATTTAAACAGTGAGATACCACTTCGTGCTCTAGAGTAGCAAAAATATTTTTGCAGGAATATGTAGCAACTGGAAGAGGACATTTCAGTTCTGTAATTGTGCAATCATTTTAGAAAGTGTTTGTTTGTTTCACGTAAGTTTAGTAGAACCTATGGATGAGCTATTTCCACTAAGAAGTATACCCCGGATAACTGAGTATCCATGTTACAAAAACTCATGTAAAACAATGATGATAGCAGCTTTATTAGTAAAATAAAAAATAAAAAATAAAAAATAAACACTTGTCCAGCAACTGGAAAATAGATAACGTAAACTGAACACACTTGTAACAAATACAGAAGGGTAGAAAATCCTTAATGAATTTCAAGAAGGCTTAAATTGTGCACTATGGGCAATGGTAAAGTAAATTAAACATAAGAACTTTGTAACATCTCTGGGCAGTGTTGTAAGGGAACATTTGAAATTGGTGATAATCGGCATTTTTTGTGTGACTTTTCTCTATCAGGTCCTTAGATGAATCATAGAAAAATCAAATATTGGAATTTATCTAAAGTTGAAGTTTTGCTATGCAATGCAACCAAACTTCAGAGGTGAAAGGGAGTTTAGGATATTAGTGAGGACGTGTTCCTGAAATGAAGACTGTGGGATATCTAATCAGGTATCAGGGAAATGAAGAAAAGGGAGAGGTAATGGATTGGAAGAAAGTAAAATGGTAGTCAGAGCTTTTGCAATTGTGACCTATATTTTGACTGTGGGCATGGGTTACTGGAGTAGAGAAAGGAGGGTTACTTCAAATGAGATTGTGAAGAGATTGAAAGGGAAGGTTTTGGGATTGGTAATCCAATTAGATATTAGAGTCTCCTAAGGTTATTAAAGTAACAACAGGGCTTGAAATCAAGAAGAAAATTGAGCCGAAGTTAATGGATATGATGGAGAGCTGGACATGTAAAGAAAGAAGGGAGAAAGCAGAAATGTAATAGAGAAAGTGGTGAAGTAGGTAAAGGACAAAACATGCAAAATAACTGGTTTTGATATGTCTATTTATCTTCTGTATCTATGACAATGTGGCATGGCATAGATGGGGATTTTCTTTTCATTATCTTGAAAATATAAACACGTTAGAGATAAACAGGGATGTAGTAATAACACTATCACAGGGAATAGATTTCTTAAGAAAAGTTTTCAATATTCTTAAATTTCAGAAATGAGATAATCTACCTTTTTATGGCATCTATGCTTAAACATATAGCTTCTTTTTCTATCATTCTCATTTTTTTTTCCCCCTGTGAGTCTTGCTTGAATTTGCAGCTATACAGCATGTCTTTTCTTTCCAAACACTGTTATCTTCTTTATATGTATGGTCTCTGAGGAGGCAATTTGCAGAAGTACCTAGGCTTTCAGTCATTAAATTCTTACCTTGATCTCTTACAACCTACTTTCAGCCCTGTATTCTCAGCACACCAACATGGCACAAGTATACATATGTAACAAACCTGCACATTATGCACATGTACCCTAGAACTTAAAGTATAATAATAATAATAAATAAATAAATAAATAAATAAATAAATAAATAAATAAATAAGAAAAAAAAAATCTCCTCTCCTAAGGTAGCTGTTGCCCTTATGAAATTAACTGGCCCAAGTTTTTTTTACATTGTCAAGCTCTCTCTCTCCTTAGAGGTACCTACTTAAGATCTTCCCAATTGTCACTACTTTGCTTCATCACATCTTTATACTCTTTGTACTGGAAAACTTATATCTTCTTACTCCCTTATCAATTATATCTCTATGAGATATCTGTTCACCATAAAATAATTTATTTTCTCTTTTCAGTTAATATCAACAATTTTCCCATTGATTTGTAAGTTTCACTCCCTCTATAGAATATATTTACTATTTATTACCTTTTCACGTTCTCTTCCACTTTCTTTCCACTAGTTTTTATCCTTTCCCAAATCTTCAATTATCATATGATCAATTCTGTTGTTATGGGTATCTCCAACCATGACACATTCTGCTTTATTCAATTCACTATATATATATATACTTCTACCTGTGACATCTTTCTGTATGTTGTGTGACCATCTACAACTTAATATGACAAGGTCATACTCTTGACATTTCCTATCTAGCACCCTACACTCTCCCTAACTCCACTATTCTGCCAATTTCAATTGCACAAAATATGTTAAATTTCAGGAATCTTTGATAACCAGGTATTGTCTGCAATCTAGTAATCATTTAATAGCAAATCATTACACAAATTAAAGGAATAAGACCCTCTACCTGCTTCTGGTAAGCCATATAGAAATGTGCTCTAGCTCCTTAAAAAAATACTTTCAAATGAGCTCTAGATAAGCATTATAACAGCTATATTTTAAGATGGCAGAAAATAAACTCAGTAATTTTCAAGTGTTAACTTGCTTGCTAATGTAAACATAATTTTGAAGAAGTATTTTCATTTTATTATACAAACTGCCAAGTCCACATAGCTGTATGAATCTTAGTTATAGGACCAATTTTCTCTAAAAGACTTTGTGTTTTATAATCTCTCAAACTCAGGAATTATACATTTTATTCCCTTTCTTTGCACAAATTGAACATGTTTTTAATTCTAGTTTATAAGATTAACTTTAAACATAGCAAAGAATAGGCAGGTCTTGGCTATCATTTTGTGTGTGGTGTGTGATATGTGTGTGTGTGTGTGTGTTTCTTACAAGCTAGAAAACTTATCCTTCATCATGCTTTTATGCACTAGTTGAGGAATTCAAAATTTATTCCAGATTTTACAAAGTACTTTTAAAATTATAGATCTTTATTTAAAAGACATCAAAAAGTAGGTAAAGATTACAGCCTATAAAATGTTATTTGTTTGGAAAAAATTAAAGAGTATGCTAGTTGTATACACTGTTAATTCATTATTCGTGGTTGTGTATAAATAAAAAAGATGATTCTACAATCTCTTTGAGCCTCTTAAGAGTGACATTTTGGCTATTCTATACCTTACTCCTTATCTTTTGGACTCAGCTTAAATATCATGTCATAGTAGGATCTTCTCTGACTCTAAAACTAAGTCAGCCTCTTCAGTCCCTTATAAACTGACACAACATTCCCCACTTCCCAGTTTTACTTCATGTTCCTTGAAAGTTACTAAAACTTGTATTTTATTTTCTCTATATTTACCTGTCATCTATTGCCAGGGATTAGTAAAAGATTTAGGGAACGGTCACGAATGTTCAGAAAAATTATATACTGTACCACAAGACAATACCCATCAAATTAAAATTTCTAAAAATTTTGACTTAGAAAATAAACCTATAATTTCACTCATAAAATTATAATAAATAGATGTACGGAGATATTTGTTTCATCAGTATTTAAAAAAAGAGGCTAAATACCCACCCCTATTTAAAACAGTGAGATAAATTCTTAAGGTCTGGTATAAAATTGCCCCTAAGATACATTTTAAACACATAAACACACTATGAAAATAAATCACCATAGTATATTACTTTTATGAGAATAAGTGGATATGGTAGTATATTCATTTTACATAGAAATATACCTAAGAAACTTTGTTTACAGGAGCTATATTTTTTGGAAAGTAGGGAAGATAAATTTACTTTTAAGAGATTTTTAGATCATTCTGGCTTACTTGAACTTTCTTATAGTATCCATGTTGGATATCTTTTACTTAAATATCAACATGGGTTATATTAGTGCAAATATTAATTATGTTTTCAGAATTAAATATACTTTTTTTCTCATTTTTAGAATTGAAATCCAATAAATTTTCAGATGATCAAATAATAATATAATATAGAAACACTCCATATGTCACAATTTACTAATTCATAATAGAAGTATTTGAATTTGGGGTGGCATCAAGAAGGCCGAATAGGAACAGCTCCAGTCTGCACCTCCCAGCGTGAAGGACGCAGAAGATGGGTGATTTCTGCATTTCCAACTGAGGTACCCGGTTCATCTCACTGGGGCTTCCAGACAAGTAGGTGCAGCCCACGGAGCAGGATGGGGCATCACCTCACCTGGAAGCAAGGGGTCTGGGAATTCCCTTTCCTAGCAAAGGGAAGCCGTGGCAGAGGGCACCTGGAAAGTCGGGACACTCCCACCCTAATACTGCACTTCTCCAATGGCCTTAGCAAATGGCACACCAGGAGATTATACCCCACACCTGGCTCAGAGGGTCCCACGCCCAAGGAGCCTCGCTCACTGCTAGCACAGCAGTCTAAGATCAAACAGCAAGGCAGCAGCAAGACTAGGGGAGGGGCGTTCATCATTGCTGAGGCTTGAATAGATAAACAAAGTGGCCAGGAAGCTCTAACTGGGTGGAGCCCACTGCAGCTCAAGGAGGCCTGCCTGCCTCTGTAGACTCCACCTCTAGGGGTAGGGCATAGCTGAACAAAAGGCAGCAGAAACTTCTGCAGACTTAAATATCCCTGTCTGACAGCTTTGAAGAGAGTAGTGGTTCTCCCAGCATGGAGTTTGAGATCTGAGAATGGACAGACTACTTCCTCAAGTGGGTCCCTGATCCCAAGTAGCCTAACTGGGAGGCAAATCCCAGTAGGGGGGCAACTGACACCTCACAAAGCTGGGTGCCCCTCTGAGGTGAAGCTTCCAGAGGAAAGATTAGGCAGCAACATTTGCTGTTCTGCAGCTTCCGCTGGTGATACCCAGGCAAACAGGGTCTGGAGTGGACTTCCAGCAAACTCCAACAGACCTGCAGCTGAAAGTTCTGACTGTTAGAAGGAAAACTCACAAATAGAAAGGACATCCGCACCAAAACCCCATCTGTACGTCACCATCATCAAAGACCAAAGGTAGATAAAGCCACAAAGATGGGGAGAAACCAGAGCAGAAAAGCTGACAATACTAAAAATCAGAGCGCCTCTTCTCCTCCAAAGGAATGGAGCTCCTTGCCAGCAGTGGAACAAAGCTGGATGGAGAATGACTTTGATGAGTCGAGAGAAGGCTTCAGATGATTGGTAATAACAAACTTCTTTGAGCTAAAGGACAATGTTTGAACCCATTGCAAAGAAGCTAAAAACCTTGAAAAAAGAATAGACGAATGGCTAACTAGAATAAACAGTGTAGAGAAGTCTTTAAATGACCTGATGGAGCTGAAAACCATGGCATGAGAACTATGTGACACATGCACAAGCTTCAGTAGCTGATTTGATCAAATGGAAGAAAGGGTATCAGTGATTGAAGATCAAATGAATGAAATGAAGCAAGAAGAGAAGTTTAGAGAAAAAAGAGTAAAAAGAAACAAACAAAGCCTCCAAGAAATATGGGACTATGTGAAAAGACCAAATGTACGTCTGATTGGTGTACCTGAAAGTGACGGGGAGAAAGGAACTAAGTTGGAAAACACCCTTCAGGATATCATCCAAGAGAACTTCTAGCAACCTAGCGAGTCAGACCAACATTCAAATTCAGGAAATACAGAGAACATCACAAAGATACTCCTCGAGAAGAACAACTACAAGGCACATAATTGTCAGATTCATCAAAGTTGAAATGAAGGAAAAAACGTTAAGGGCAGCCAGAGAGAAACGTCAGGTTACCCACAAAGGGAAGCCCATCAGACTAACAGCAAATCTCTCGACAGAAACTCTACAAACCAGAAGAGACTGGGGGGCCAAAATTCAACATTCTTAAAGAAAAGAATTTTCAACCCAGAATTTCATATCCAGCGAAACTAAGCTTCATAAGTGGTGGAGAAATAAAATACTTTACAGACAAACAAATGCTGAGAGATTTTGTCACCACCAGGCCTGCCTTACAAGAATTCCTGAAGGAAGCACTAAACATGGAAAGGAACAACTGGTACCAGCCACTGCAAAAACATGCCAAATTGTAAAGACCATCAATACTAGGAAGAAAGGGCATCAACTAATGAGCAAAATAACCAGTTAACATCATAATGACAGGATCAAATTCACACATAACAATATAACCTTAAATGTAAATGGACTAAATGCTGCAATTAAAAGACACAGACTGGCAAATTGGAAAAACAGTCAAGACCCATCAGTGTGCTGTATTCGGGAAACCCATCTCACATGCAGAGACATACATAGGCTCAAAATAAAGGGATGGAGGAAGATCTACCAAGCAAATGGAGAACAAAAAAAAGCAGGGGTTGCAATCCTGGTCTCTGATAAAACAGACTTTAAACCAACAAAGATCAAAAGAGACAAAGAAGGCCATTACATAATGGCAGAGGGATCAATTCAACAAGAAGAGCTAACTGTCCTAAATATATATGCATTCAATACAGGAGCACCCAGATACCTAAAGCAAGTCCTTAGACACCTACAAAGAGACTTAGACTCCCACACAATAATAATGGGAGACTTTAAAACCCACTGTCAACATTAGACAGAACAATGAGACAGAAAGTTAACAAGGATATCCAGGAATTGAACTCAGCTCTGCACCAAGCGGACCTAATAGACATCGACAGAACTCTCCACCCCAAGTCAACAGAATATACATTCTTCTCAGCACCATATCACACTTATTCCAAAATTGACCTTGTAGTTGGAAGTAAAGTACTCCTCAGCAAGTGTAAAAGAATACAAATTATAACAAACTGTCTGTCAGGCCACAGGACAATCAAACTAGAACTCAAGATTAAGAAGCTCACTCAAAATGACTCAACTACATGGAAACTGAACAACCTGCTCCTGAATGACTACTGGGTACATAACGAAATGAAGGCAGAAATAAAGATGTTCTTTGAAACCTATGAGAACAAAGGCACAACAAACCAGAATCTCTGAGACACATTTAAAGCAGTGTGTAGAGGGAAATTTACAGCACTAAATGCCCACAAGAGAAAGCAGGAGAGATCTAAAGTTGACACCCTAACATCCCAATTAAAAGAACTAGAGAAGCAAGCGCAAACACATTCAAAAGCTAGCAGAAAGCAAGAAATAACAAAGATCAGAGCAGAACTGAAAGAGATAGAGACACAAAAAACCCTTCAAAAAATCAATGAATCCTGAAGCTGATTTTTTGAAAAGATCAACAAAATTGATAGACCGCTAGCAAGACTAATAAAGAAGAAAAGAGAGAAGAGTCAAATAGACACATAAAAAATGATAAAGGGAATATCATCACCAATCCCACAGAAATACAAACTACTGTCAGAGAATACTATATACACCTCTAAGCAAATAAACTAGAAAATCTAGAAAAAATGGATAAATTCCTGGACACACCACCCTCCCAAGACTAAACCAGGAAGAAGTTAAATCCCAGAATAGACAAATAATAAGTTCTGAAATTGAGGCAATAATTAATAGCCTACCAACCAAAAAAAGTCCAGGACCAGACGGATTCACAGTCGAATTCTACCAGAGGTAAAAAGAGAAGCTGGTTCCATTCCTTCGGAAACTATTCCAATCAATAGAAAAAGAGGGAATCCTTCCTAACTCATTTTATGAGGCCAACATCATCTTGATACCAAAGCCTGGCGGAGACACAACAAAAAAAGAGAATTTTAGATCAATATCCCTGATGAACATTGATGCAAAAATCCTCAATAAAATACTGGCAAACCAAATCCAGCAGCATATCAAAAAGCTTATCCACAATGATCAAGCTGGTTTCATCCCTGGGTTGCAAGACTGGTTCAATATATGAAAATCAATAAACGTAATCCATCATATAAATGGAACCAAAGACAAAAACCACATGATTATCTCAATAGATGCAGAAAAGACCTCTGACAAGATTCAAAAGCCCTTCATGCTAAAAACTCTCAATAAACTAGGTATTGATGGGACATATCTCAAAATAATAAGAGCTATTTATGACAAACCCACTGCCAATATCATACTGAATGGGTAAAAACTGTAAGCATTCCCTTTGAAAACTGGCACAAGACAGGGATGCCCTCTCTCACCACTCCTATTCAACATAGTGTTGGAAGTTCTGGCCAGGGCAATCAGGCAAGAGAAAGAAAGAAAAGATATTCAATTAGGAAAAGAGGAAGTCAAATTGTCCCTGTTTGCAGATGGCATGATGGTATATTTAGAAAACCCCATTGTCACAGCCCAAAATCTCCTTAAGCTGATAAGCAACTTCAGCAAAGTCTTAAGATACAAAATCGTTGTGCAACAGTCACAAGCATTCCTATATATCAATAACAGACAGAGAGCTAAATCATGAGTGAACTCCCATTCACAATTACTACAAAGAGAATAATATACCTAGGAATCCAGTTTATAAGGGAGATGAAGGACCTCTTCAACGAGAACTACAAACCACTGCTCAACGAAATCAAAGAGGACACAAACAAATGGAAGAACATTCCATGCTCAGGAATAGAAATAATCAACATTGTGAAAATGGTCATACTGCCTAAGGTAATTTATAGATTCAATGCCATCCCCGTCAAGCTACCAATGATTTTCTTCACAGAATTGGAAAAAAACTACTTTAAAGTTCATATGGAACCAAAAAAGAGCCCACATAGCCAAGACAATCCTAAGCAAAAAGAACAAAGCTGGAGGCATCACGCCACCTGACTTCAAACTATACTACCAGTCTGCAGTAATCAAAACAATATAGTACTGGTACCAAAACAGATATATAGAATAATGGAATGGAACAGAGGCCTCAGAAATAATACTATACATCTACAGCCATCTGATCTTTGACAAACCTGACTAAAACAAGAAACAGCGAAAGGATTCTCTATTTAATAAATGGGGCTGGGAAAACTGGCTAGCCATATGTAGAAAACATCACTTATGAAATTTTTTTCCAGACAAAAATAAATGTATCTAAGTACTATCCTTTAGTGTGTCCTCATCCCTTGCTGAGTTTTTGAAATTAAATTGTTAAGCTAAGTGTGGCAGGCTGAACAGTGCTCCCACAAAGATGCCCATATTTCAATCTGTAAAACCTGTGAATATCTTACCTTCATGGCAAAATATATTTTGCAGACGTTATTAAATATAATATCTTGAGATGAGCAGATTATCCAGTAGGCTCAATGTAACTATAAGTGCTCTCATAAGAGAAGGGCAGGAGAGTTGAAGACAGGGAACCAGTGACAATGGAAGCAGAGAGGGAGAGAGATGGGATGATGCTATGCTGTAAGATTTGATGGCTGAGGAAAGGGCCACCAGTCAAGGATTGCAGATGGTGTCTAGAAGCTGGCAAAAGCAGGCAAAGGATACCTCTCTGGACTTCAGAAGCAAGCACCGTGCTGACACCTTGGTTTTAGTCCCATCAGATGGATTTTGAACTTCTGATGTCCAGATTTGTAAGATAATAAATTTGTTTAAAGTCACTATTATTTGTGGTAATTTGTTACAGAATCAATAGGAAATTATTACGCTATGTAATTATTGTTATATTTTTAGGGAATTTGTTGAACTACATATAAAAATGTGACAGTATTTTTTCAAATTTGCATTCACCTGCAGATATTTAACAGTAAGGCTTTATTAAAACACTCCAAATTTAAAATTTTCTTTGAAAGAGAAATTCTTCAAAATACCTAAGTTATTTAGCAAGCAAAGTATATAGTTTGGACTCAAAAAAGGGATATTTACTTGTTCCTTTTTCTACTCCAATGCACTTATTGAATATTAATGGAAGATAGCTTTTATTTACATTTCATAGTTTTTAGTAAAAAGATAAAGAGAACTCAACTGATTAAATTATAAATAAAAATCTTGTCTTTGTAATCCAGATGTTAGCCTTCATGCATGAAATGACCTCAATAACCCTAATATATGACCTAAATATTACTTCAGATTGTCTTCTTTTTATAAATGGATTGCAAATGCAAAGCAATGTTATTATTACATTGCTAGTTTTCTCTTTCTTACCAATCACATTCCTTCATGGTCCAAAATCTAAGAAAAGATGGAAAAGTCTTATATAAATGTTTCCACAGAAGGACTGATTACTTACGTGAAGTTCACACAACCTACAGAAATTACAGTGAAATAAGCATGGACATTTATTTTTGTCATCATATTGAAAAAAATGGAAAACTGCTTAATAGCATCAAGAGAAGAAAGAGAGTAATAAGTAAAATGTATTTTGAAGGACTTTAAAAATCAACATAGAGTAATACTCACTTAGTTTGGCAATTTTACTTTCCAGGCTTAAGGCAGCAGGCAGAAGTAAAGAAAATCTTACTCAGAAACAAGAACAGAGTTTGTGTAATTCTACTGGTAGAATTAATTATACCAGTAGACTGGCTTAAGAATGTTTATTTATACTCTAAGCACAAGGCTGCTTAAGAGTATTCTAGAGGCCAAGAGGGGAGTTCCCTTTGGCCGTCTGAAGGTTTGCCAAAAAAAAACTGGCAAAAAGCAGATTAATTGATGAAAAGATATAGAAATTTATTTAACCTGAATACACAGGAGTCTTCAAAATGAAGACCGCAAAATACAAGGGGAGTTATTCATTCTTATGCTTAAGTTAACAAGGCATGGACAACCCTGTAGAAATATAACTGAACAAAAGAGGTAATATCTAATGCTTAAAATAGGAAGCCCAGCAAGGCCTGTCTGTGTAGATTCTTCATGGCCTGTCTGAGCCGGCATTCCTTTCTTCAGAGTATAGGGCAAAACTCTCTCTGGAATGGGAGTCTTATGAAATACAGTCAAACAAGGTAGGTCAGATAGTTTCTGGCCAGTTTCTACAGAGAGAAGGAGGAAAAATGTGAGTAACATTTTTAGCTTTTATAGAAGGCTATGGGGAAATGGGTTCTGGTTTTTATTATCTTGGGGTAATACATTAGAGGAAGAGGGATTCTAGTTTCTATAACTAGCCTTGGGGAGGAATGGGACTGAGAGACAAGATCAGAAGGTCGGAAAAAACTTGCTGCAGAGGCTGCTTCTGAGCCTTCATTCTAGGACATTGTTTTCTGAGCACCAAGAGTAGAGTCCTGTTTTGGATGCTAAATGTAAATTGGTAGCAGCAAATTAAAAGCCATGGAACTTAAAATTTTTGCCTTCTGCCCCAAGATGTGAAGAACTAAATTATGGGACATTTCCCTTCTTACAACAGAAAAAGAGCTGAACTAACTTTATATTCACAACTGACAGCAGAGCAAAGTACTGGCCCAAAATCTAAGACAAGACAGAAGAGGTAGAAAAGATGGTGCTTGAAAGAAAAAGCAGATCCAAATACACATTTACCTTGGGTAGATTGAATTGAACTTACTGGAGATAAGCTAGAAAATCCGACAAATTGTTAAAGGCCAAGTGGAGGCTTGCAGGACAGTTTGAAATCCCTGGAGTGAGGGGTTAATTTATAGAAACTGTTTCTCCTGAACTTTTACACAGAGCACTGGGAAGTATCTTTTGTACTGCAATGTCAGGGAAGGGAAACATCACCAGACTTGCAGGAAGAGCAAGAAACTCAACCCAGATTCTTTCTCTTTCTCTTTTCCGGAGCAAATGTCTTAATCTGTTTGGTGAGGAGGGGGAGGGGAGGGATTCCAGGAGGAGAAAGAAGAGGGGCTGACTGCAGAGGAGCTTCCATAGGAAATTGAGGGTGGCAGAACTGTAGTATTTGGTACTGGGGTAATGGATACATGACTCTGTATTTGTCAAAACCCATAGAACTGTAACACTGCAAGGAATGACTTGATTGAATACTGTTTTTTAAAACATCATCTAGGATATTAGAGATTTATGCTTGGAATATGCACTGTCAAAACATAATTCAGCTGTATTAGCAATATATGATAACATCATTGAATGGAAAGTGGGAAAGGAGCTCACCTAAATAACTTAGGTAAAGATTGTTTTAACTAGACACTTTAAGGCAAAACACAAAAAGATCTGTGCGTAAACACCATCCTAATCTGAAACTACTTTACCTATGTACTGGGGTTGAACAAATAAGCAAATTACTTGTAGATTATGGGAACACAATGCCTTATGGCCAGAGAAAAAGTTACAAATATTCAAAAGATATAAGACTGAAATGGTTCTTTTTTTATACGGAAGGAAAGATTTGTTTTCCCTCATTCATCACTAGAATCATGGCTGAGCTATCTTATAATAAAAGAAAGATTAACAAGAGAAAAACATATATATTTATTTAAGTTTAATATGTTTTAACAATACATTTAGTGAACAGATTTAAAAGAGAGAGTAGATATTTGCATATTTCCACATAGCTTTTTTTCAAATTTCTTACTCTGGTAATTTTTGTTTTGTTTTGTTTTGTATTTTGAGATGGAGTTTTGCTCTTGTTGCGCAGCCTGGAGTGAAGTGGCATAATCTTGGTTCATTGCAACTTCCGCCTCCCAGGTTCAAGTGATTCTCCTGCCTCAGCCTCATAGGTATACTCAGGTAATTTTTTAAAGTTATCACAAATTATCTGTCAAAGAGTGGGAACTTAATTACCCTACCTTTGATTGTGGGCTATGCTAAGTAAACAGCTTTTTAAACTAAAGTATGTTAAGGAAAACCCAGTAGTTTGGAGGACAATAAGTATAAACACGACAACAAAGTCCATTGTGGAATCTTGAATTGGTTCTTAGAATTGAAAAAGTACTTTGGACAATAATGTCTGTAATTTTTGTTATAATATTATATAATTCTGATTTTTTTGTTACTGGTTAACACAAGGAAATTAATATGAGGGGAAGCTTAGTGAAGATTATATGTGAACTCTCTATCCATCTTTTTAAGACATCTTTGGTATAATTCATATACCATAAATTCACCACTCACAATTCAGGAACTTGTAGTACCTACATGGAATTATGCAACAACCATGATAATCTAACTTTAGAATATTTTATCACATCATTGCCCCCCTCCATGTCCATTAGCACATTTGATGTAAATCCCCATTCCTTTCCAATACCACTCCTTCCCAATCATAGGCAAGCACTAACATAACTTCTGTCTCTAAGATGTTCCTAGGCAGTTCATACAAATGGAATTATTTAATCTGTTGTCTTTTGTGACTGGGTTTTTTCACTTAGCCTAATTAATGTTCTCAAGGTTCATTCTCAGTGTAGCATACGTCAGTAATTCATTTGTTTTTTCTCCACTGGATGGATAGTTCCTGGTATACATTGATTTTTAAAAAATCCCTTCATCCTTAGGTATTTTTTATTTCCATCCATTGGGCATTTGGATTGCTTCCATTTTTTGGCTACTATGAATAATGTTGCTGTGACATTAGTGTACAACTTTTTGTGTGAGCATATGTTTTCAGTTCTGTTGGGATTATACTTAGGGCTAATTGGTGATTCATATGGCAACTTTACCTTTAACATTTTGTTTCACATTTTTTGGGAGCTGCCAAACTATTTGGAACAGTGGTCTTGTGGAAAATGAGCCTCTGCATTGACTTTAAGCAAAAGGGGAGTGTTAGCTCTTAGTAGGGAGGGCTGGATGATTCCTGAAGGTTCAGGACTTGCAGATACAGGATTTAACATTAGGGGAGCATGCGCCGAAATGGGGCTTTCATAATTCCCTGACAATGGCTCTGACTTTGGCATTGAAAAAACTGATTTGTTTGAGTTTTTAATCTTTCTGGACCTCAGGTATTTTATTAAGCTCTTAGCCTGTCCTCAGCTTTGCCTGCCCTCTAGCTGCCAGAAGACAGCCACTTTACATGGTGCCAAGGGGGGGTCCTCTGGCTTTCACATTTGTTTTTCAATTATGGACTAATCCCCTTTGTTTTTTCATTTCCTTTTTTCAGGGTATCAGTGGTACTTAGCAATAGCCATCATCTTCCATTGTCTCTATAGTTACTATTTCTCTTCTGTCTTTCAAATGTCTGATACATGGCCCCAGCTAGCATTCCTAATTGCTGTTATATCCTGCCAATTCCCTACCTGTGTGACTTTAACAAGACTACCACCTTGCATCAAGGGCTCTCTGTACTCCACTCGACACCAGTGATGATTCCTCATTACTAGCAGGATGGCAAGAGATCCAACTATAAAACCCTATCTAACCCCTTTTTTTCTTGAACAATTTCTGGGAACTACTGTCACTAATTTGCTTCTGAGAAAGCAGAAGCTGAGACATAGTTTGTTGACAGGAGTATTAATTAGAGATTACACCTCTTGAAGGGTGAAAGAATAAATAACTTTGGATAGAGGGAGAGATCAAACTGGTACAATCCCAACAAACTTTGCCCAACCCCAGGAAAAACTCTGGTATGAATATGTCTTGTCAGCACTGTTCCACATTGGGATTGACTATGTTGATCTGTCATTAAATATGAGCCACCCAGAAAAATTGTGGCCTTGAGTAGGTAACTCTCTGCTAAGGGTGAGTCAACCCCTACTAGAGAGAGATACCAGTTGGAGTGACAAGTTCTTTGTTGAAGAAGAAAGTGGGTGGTCCACCACACTGACATCCACATAAATAACATAGCACACAGTTAGAAATAAAATGTTCTGTCTCAGCCTAATGCTCTGTTTTACCATGCTGTTCCAGGTAGAAGAACAGAGCAATATTTGCCTGCAATTGAGAATGAGTTATAAAGTGAGTTTACTTTTTTCTGTGACTTTTTTCTTAAACCAATACAGCTACCAGCAATACCTTCTTTTTGTAAAATTTTATGGTAAATAGGATTCCTATTACTCAGTTATGTGTGTGTGTCTTTTCCAGCTGTGTGTCCTAAGGGTTAACTTAAATTAAAAGTCCTGGATTAAGAAAAGGTAGCACATATACACCATGGAATACTATGTAGCCATAAAAAAGGATGAGTTCGTGTCCTTTGTAGGCACATGGATGCAACTGGAAACCATCACTCTGAGCAAACTATCGCAAGGACAGAAAACCAAACACCGCATGTCCTCACTCATAGGTGGGAATTGAACAATGAGAACATTTGGACACAGGGTGGGGAACGTCACACATGGGGGCCTGTCGTGGGGCAATATGGCACATGTATACATATGTAACAAACCTGCACATTGTGCACATGTACCTGTCATGTGCGTCCATGTGAAGAGACCACCAAACAGGCTTTGCATGAGCAATAAAGCTTTTTAATCACCTGGGTGCAGGAGGGCTGAGTCCGAAAAGAGAGTCAGTGAAGGCAGATGGGGTGGGGCCATTTTATAAGATTTGGGTAGGTAAAGGAAAATTACAGTCAAAGGGGGTTTGTTCTCTGGCGGGCAGTAGTGGGGGTTGCAAGGTGCTCAGTCAAGGAGCTTTTTGGAGCCAAGAAGAGCCAGGAAAAGGAATTTCACAAGGTAACGTCATCACTTAAGGTGAGGACTGGCCATTTTCACTTCTTTTGTGGTGGAATGTTATCAGTTAAGGCAAGGACCAGCCATTTTCACTTATTTTGTGGTGAAATATTATCAGTTAAGGCAAGGACCAGCCATTTTCACTTATTTTGTGGTGGAATGTCATCAGTTAAGGCAGGAACCAGCCATTTCCCTTCTTTTGTGATTCTTCAGTTACTTCAGGCCAGCTGGGCATATATGGGCAGCTCACAGGGGATGTGATGACTTAGCCTGGACTCAGAGGCCTGACAGTACCCTAGAACTTAAAGTATATATATAAAAAAGTCCTGAGTGTTAACTGTGTGTACACAGATTGCCTATTAATAGCATTTGCACAAATCATCCATACTAAATTATAAATAACCCAAGCAGAAGAAAAAAATAAAAATCAGATATGTTTTTCTATCTGTGATAATATAAAGACATGTTCATTTTGAATAATTTGGGCAATAATTTTCAAATATATTTTAGTGTAGTAATACAACCACGTGGAAATAATCTGTTTTCCAGCATCATTGGCTATTTCGTTTGTTTGCTTATTTGTTTCCTGAACTTTATTTCTAGTTGTTTTTTTTTTTTTTTTTTATGTAACACTGTATTTTGGATTTGAACACGTTGACATTGCTATGTGCTGGCTAAAAAAAGCAAACATTTTATAGAACATATAACAGCAGATAAGAAGATACATATTAACAGAGGTAAAGAATAAAGAGTTGAATAAAGACCATATCAAAAATACAAAACATAGTTTTGCCGAAAACGGCTTAAAAACCTGATTTTCTGCCATTTTTAATCTTTTGAAAAAATGGAATACAGACAGAAAAGTAAAATATATGGGATATATGCAAATTTAGAACAAAACAGATGAGTAAAATGATTTTATAAGACTACATTTTTCATTGAAAGCATCCTTAAACAAACACAATTCCTTTGATAATATTTTATTATTTGTTGTTTTACAGCATCTCTACTGTCAATCTGATGCATATAGTACATTTTTATTCAAGTTGAATAATATTTCTATGTATGTTCAGCAGATGCTTCTCTATACCAAATGATTTTTAGACATCTTCATCAACTACATAAAGTCATTTTGGAATTGCATGCATGCAAATGAGGATGACATGCATGTAAATTTGCATTTGAAATGACTAAATTCCTTTTCTATTTCCATTCTTTATTCTCAAAGCAAACTATTCTTTATATCTTAAAAGAAAATATTAGTTTGAACTCCGGATGTTTATGACATTAAAGTCAAAACAGATGTTTTTATCCAAGTGATAGGACTAGATCTTTTGTTGTTATAATGACCGATTTGGCCTTTTCTAAAATGAAAACACTTTAGAATAGATAGTATAGAATTCCATAGACCAAATGTTTATTTAGGATGCATTTGCAGAGCAAAATATTGACCACTGTCATATCTAAACCACAGTTATTTAAAAAAAATGCAATATATCTTTTTTAACAAAAGACATTCCCTTGTGATATATTATGAAAAGCAGAAAACTTGAGAGTTTAACAAACTACCAAAATATATATGCCTAATGTTAGAAATTAGTGAAAAGGAATTATAAGATGGCCGAATAGGAACAACTCCAGTCTCCAGCTCCCAGCGGGAGCGACACAGAAGACAGGTGATTTCTGTATTTTCAACTGACGTACTGGGTACGTCTCACTAGGGAGTGCCAGACAATTGGTGCTGGTCAGCTGCTGCAGCCTGACCAGTGAGAGCTGAAGCAGGGCAAGGCATCGTCTCACCTGGGAAGCTCAAGGGGAAAGGGAATCCCTTTTCCTAGCCAGGGGAACTGAGACACACAACACCTGGAAAATTGGGTAACTCCCACCCCAATACTGTGCTTTACCAAGGGTCTTAGCAAAGGGGCACACCAGGAGATTTTATCCCACACCTGGCCGGGAGCCTCCCTCATTGCTTGCACAGCAGTCTACGATCTAACAGCAAGACAGCAGTGAGGCTGGGGGAGGGGCGCCCGCCATTGCTGGGGCTTAAGTAGGTTAACAAAGCCACTGGGAAGCACGAACAGGGTGGAGCTCACAGCAGCTCAAAGAGGACTGCCTGTCTCTGTAGACTCCACCTCTGGGGACAGGGAACAGCTAAACAACAACAACAACAAAAGCAGCAGAAACCTCTGCAGACGCAAATGACTCTGTCTGACAGCTTTGAAGAGAGCAGTGGATCTCCCAGTACAGAGGTTGAGATCTGAGAACGGACAGACTGCCTGCTCAAGAGGGTCCCTGATCCCTGAGTAGTCTAACCAGGAGACATCTCCCACTAGGGGCAGACTGACACCCCACACCTCACACAGTGGAGTGAACCCCTGAGAGGAAGCTTCCAAAGCAAGAATCGGACAGGTACACTTGCTGTTCAGCAATATTCTATCTTCTGCAGCCTCTGCTGCTGACTCCCAGGCAAACAGGTTCTGGAGTGGACCTCAAGCAATCTACAACAGACCTACAGCTAAGGGTCCTGAATGTTAGAAGGAAAACTAGCAAACAGGAAGGACACCCACACCAAAACCCCATCAGTACGTCACCATCATCAAAGACCAGAGGCAGATAAAACCACAAAGATGGAGAAAAAGCAGGGCAGAAAAGCTGGAAATTCAAAAAATAAGAGTGCATCACCCCCTCCAAAGGAACGCAGCTCATTGCCAACAATGGATCAAAGCTAGACGGAGAATGACTTTGACGAGATGAGAGAAGAAGGCTTCAGTCCATCAAACTTCTCAGAGCAAAAGGAGGAATTATGTACCCAGCGCAAAGAAACTAAAAATCTTGAAAAAAAAGTGGAAGAATTGATAACTAGAATAATTAATGCAGAGAAAGCCATAAACAAAATGACAGAGATGAAAACTATGACACGAGAAATACGTGACAAATGCACAAGCTTCAGTAACCGACTCGATCAACTGGAAGAAAGAGTATCAGCGATTGAGGATCAAATGAATGAAATGAGGTGAGAAGAGAAACCTAAAGAAAAAAGAAGAAAAAGAAATGAACAAAGCCTGCAAGAAGTATGGGATTATGTAAAAAGACCAAATCTACGTCTGATTGAGGTGCCTGAAAGTGAGGGGGAAAATGGAACCAAGCTGGAAAACATTCTTCAGGATATCATCCAGGAGAACTTCCCCAACTTAGTAGGGCAGGCCAACATTCAAATTCAGGAAATACAAAGAACGCCACAAAGATACTCCTCGAGAAGAGCAACTCCAAGACACATATTTGCCAGATTCACCAAAGTAGAAATGAAGGAAAAAATGTTAAGGGCAGCCAGAGAGAAAGATCGGGTTACCCACAAAGGGAAGCCCATCAGACTAGCGGCAGATCTCTCAGCAGAAACTCCACAAGCCAGAAGAGAGTTGGGGCCAATATTCAACATTCTTAAAGAAAAGAATTTTAAACCTAGAATTGCATATCCAGCCAAACTAAGTTTCATAAGTGAAGGAGAAATAAAATCCTTTACACATAAGCAAATGCTTAGAGATTTTGTCACCACCAGGCCTGCCTTACAAGAGACCCTGAAGGAAGCACTAAACATGGAAAGGAAGAACCGGTACCAGCCATTGCAAAAACATGCCAAAATGTAAAGACCATTGAGGCTAGGAAGAAACTACATCATCTAACGAGCAAAATAACCAGTTAATATCATAATGGCAGGATCAAGTTCACACATAACTATATTTACCTTAAATGTAAATGGAGCAAATGGCCCAATTAAAAGACACAGACTGGCAAACTGGATAAAGAGTCAAGACCCATGAGTCTGCTGTATTCAGGAGACCCATCTCACATGCAGAGACATACATAGGCTCAAAATAAAGGGATGGAGGAAGATCTACCAAGCAAATGGAAAACAAAAAAAAGCAGGGGTTGCAATACTAGCCTCTGATAAAACAGACTTTAAACCATCGAAGATCAAAAGAGATAAAGGGCCGGGCACGGTGGCTCAAGCCTGTAATCCCAGCACTTTGGGAGGCCGAGACGGGCAGATCACGAGGTCAGGAGATCGAGACCATCCTGGCTAACATGGTGAAACCCTGTCTCTACTAAAAAATATAAAAAACTAGCTGGGCGAGGTGGCAGGCGCCTGTAGTCCCAGCTTACTCGGGAGGCTGAGGCAGGAGAATGGCGTAAACCACGGAGGCGGAGCTTGCAGTGAGCTGAGATCCGGCCACTACACTCCAGCCTGGGTGACAGAGCAAGACTCCGTCTCAAAAAAAAAAAAAAAGAGACAAAGAAGGCCATTACATAATGGTAAAGGGATCAATAATTCAACAGGAAGAGCTAACTATCCTAAATATATATGCACCCAATACAGGAGCACACAGATTCATAAAGCAAATCCTTAGAAACTTACAAAGAGACTTAGACTCCCATACAATAATAATGGGAGAGTTCAACACCCCACTGTCAACATTAAACAGATCAACGAGACAGAAAGTTAACAAGGATATCCAGGAATTGAACTCATCTCTGCAACAAGCAGACCTAATAGACATCTACAGAACTCTCCACCCCAAATCATCAGAATATACATTCTTCTCAGCACCACATCACATTATTCCAAAATTGACCACATAATTGGAAGTAAAGCACTCCTCAGCAAATGTACAAGCACAGGAATTATAACAAACTGTCTCTCAGACGACAGTGCAATCAAACTAGGACTCAGGACTAAGAAACTCAATCAAAACCGCTCAACTACGTGGAAACTGAACAACCTGCTCCTGAATGACTACTGGGTGTGTAACGAAATGAAGGCAGAAATAAAGATGTTCTTTGACCCAATGAGAAAAAAGGTACAACATACCAGAATCTCTGGGACACATTTAAAGCAGTGTGTAGAGGGGAATTTATAGCACTAAATGCCCACAAGAGAAAGCTGGAAAGATCTAAAATTGACACTCTAACATCACAATTAAAAGAACTAGAGAAGCAAGAGCAAACACATTCAAAAGCTAGCAGAAGGCAAGAAATAACTAAGATCAGAGCAGAACTGAAGGAGATAGAGATACAAAAAACCCTCCAAAAAAAATGGATGAATCCAGGAGTTGGTTTTTTGAAAAGATCAACAAAATTGATAGACTGCTAGCAAGACTAATAAAGAAGAAAAGAGAGAAGAATCATATAGAAGTAATAAAAAAAGATAAAGGGGATATCACCATTGACCCCACAGAAATACAAACTACCATCAGAGAATATTATAAACACCTCTATGTAAATAAACTAGAAAATCTAGAAGAAATGGATAATTTCCTGGACACTTACACTCTCCCAAGACTAAACCAGGAAGAAGCTGAATCCCTGAATAGACCAATAGCAGGCTCTGAAACTGAGGCAATAATTAGTAGCCTACCAATCAAAAAAAGTCCAGGGCCAGATGGATTCACAGCTGAATTCTACCAGAGGTACAAGGAGGAGCTGGTACCATTCCTTCTGAAACTATTCCAATCAATAGAAAAAGAGGGAATCCTCCCTAACTCATTTTATGAGGCCAACATCATCTTGATACCAAAGCCTGGCAGAGACACAACAAAAAAAGAGAATTTTAGACCAATCTCCCTCATGAACATCGATGCTAAAATCCTCAATAAAATACTGGCAAACCGGATCCAGCAGCACATCAAAAAGCTTATCCACCATGATCAAGTGGGCTTCATCCCTGGGATGCAAGGCTGGTTCAACATTCGCAAATCAATAAACGTAATCCAGCATATAAACAGAACCAAAGACAAAAAACACATGATTATCTCAATAGATGCAGAAAAGGCCTTTGACAAAATTCAACAGCCCTTCATGCTAAAAACGATCAATAAATTCAGTATTGATGGAACATATCTCAAAAGAATAAGAGCTATTTATGACAAACCCACAGCCAATATCATAACAAATGGGCAAAAACTGGAAAAATTCCCTTTGAAAACTGGCACAAGACAGGGATGCCCTCTCTCACCACTCCTATTCAGCATAGTGTTGGAAGTTTTGGCTAGGGCAATCAGGCAAGAGAAAGAAATAAAGGGTATTCAATTAGGAAAAGAAGAAGTCAAATTGTCCCTGTTTGCAGATGACATGATTGTATATTTAGAAAACCCCATTGTCTCAGCCCAAAATCTCCTTAAGCTGATAAGCAACTTCAGTGAAGTCTCAGGATACAAAATTAATGTGCAAATATCACAAGCATTCTTATACACCAGTAACAGTCAAACAGAGAGCCAAATCATGAATGAACTTCCATTCACAATTGCTTGAAAGAGAATAAAATACCTAGGAATCCAACTTACAAGGGATGTAAAGGACCTCTTCAAGCTCATGGATAGGAAGAATCAATATCGTGAAAATGGCCATACTGCCGAAGGTCATTTATAGATTCAATGCCATCCCCATCAAGCTACCAATGAGTTTCTTCACAGAATTGGAA
Source organism: Piliocolobus tephrosceles (assembly GCF_002776525.5). Taxonomy (NCBI): domain Eukaryota; kingdom Metazoa; phylum Chordata; class Mammalia; order Primates; family Cercopithecidae; genus Piliocolobus; species Piliocolobus tephrosceles. The sequence continues at coordinate 69,685,022 of NC_045438.1, forward strand.
TAAACTGCTTTAAAGTTCATATGGAACCAAAATAGAGCCCGCATTGCCAAGACAATCCTAAGTCAAAAGAACAAAGCTGGAGGCATCATGCTACCTGACTTCAAACTATACTACAAGGCTACAGTAACCAAATCAGCATGCTACTGGTACCAAAACAGAGATATATACCAATGGAACAGAACAGAGCCCTCAGAAATAATACCACACATCTACAGCCATCTGATCTTTGACAAACCTGAGAAAAAGAAGAAATGGGAAAAGGATTCCCTATTTAATAAATGGTGCTGGGAAAATTGGCTAGCCATAAGTAGAAAGCTGAAACTGGATCCTTTCCTTATTCCTTATACAAAAATTAATTCAAGATGGATTAGAGACTTAAATGTTAGACTTAATACCATAATAACTCTAGAAGAAAACCTAGGTAATACCATTCAGGACATAGTCATGGGCATGGACTTCATGTCTAAAACACCAAAAGCAATGACAACAAAAGCCAAAATTGACAAATGGAATCTAATTAAACTGAAGAGCTTCTGCACAGCAAAAGAAACTACCATCAGAGTGAAGAGGAAACCCACAGAATGGGAGAAAATTTTTGGAATCTACTCATCAGACAAAGGGCTAATATCCAGAACCTACAAAGAACTCAAACAAATTTACAAGAAAAAAACAAACAACCCCATCAAAAATTGGGCAAAGGATATGAACAGACATTTCTCAAAAGAAGACATTCATACAGCCAACAGACACATGAAAAAATGCTCATTATCACTGGTCATCAAAGAAATGCAAATCAAAAACGCAATGAGATACCATCTCACACCAGTTAGAATGGCAATCATTCAAAAGTCAGGAAACAACAGGTGCTGGAGAGGATGTGGAGAAATAGGAACACTTTTACACTGTTGGTGGGATTGTAAACTAGTTCAACCATTATGGAAAACAGTATGGCAATTCCTCAAGGATCTACAACTAGATGTACCATATGACCCAGCCATCCCATTACTGGGTATATACCTTAAGGATTATAAATCATGCTGCCATAAAGACACATGCACAGGGCACTATTCACAGTATGTTTATTGCAGCACTATTCACAATAGCAAAGACTTGGAATCAACCCAAATGTCCATCAGTAACAGACTGGATTAAGAAAATGTGGCACATATACACCATGGAATACTATGCAGCCATAAAAAAGGATGAGTTCGTGTCCTTTGTAGGGACATTAATGCAGCTGGAAACCATCATTCTCAGCAAACTATTGCAAGAACAGAAAACCAAGCACCACATGTTCTCACTCATAGGTGGGAACTGAACAATGAGATCACTTGGACTCATGAAGGGGAACATTGTACACCAGGGCATATCATGGGGAGCAGGGAGCGAGGAGAGATTGCATTGGGAATTATACCTGATGTAAATGACGAGTTGATGGGTGCTGATGAGTTGATGGGTGCAGCACACCAACATGGCACAAGTATGCATAGGTAACAAACCTGCAGGTTATGCACATGTACCCTAGAACTTAAAGTATAATAATAAAATAAAATAAAATAAAGAAATTAGTGAAAATTATGGTTTTATTTTCAACTGGGGAAATTTCCAATTAAGTAATTTGAATTAAGGGAATAACTAACATTAAATTACATATTGCCCCATAGTTTTCTATGAGTTGCTTTTATTACGATTTAAAAAAAATAAATAACAAGGGTTATCAAAAGGAGATAGTCCAAAGTTATGAGATTATTTAATTTTCAGTGACTATGCTATAAATAGATTAAAAGCAAATATGATGATGAAAATAAGCATCATTTAATGGACAGAGATTTAGTTATAAAGTATTAACATAGTGATTGCTACAGTTAGACATTTATAAACTGAGAAAAGACCTCTTAAGCATAAGTAGAGTAAGAAACCACAAGGCTTTCAAATTAGAACAGACCAAATCCTCAACCTGAACTCAAAGGCAGACTGTTAATTTAACAAAATGGTTAAGCTAAAGATGATTCATAAATGCAAAGTCTGAGTTTGTAAATATATATCCTCTGTTTCCTAGCATCATTCCTGAATCTAATTTAGTGTTTCATATTTTTTGAATATGGATATCCAATTGTTCCAGCATCATTTGTTGCAAAGATGATCACTTCTCCACTAAATTCCATGTGTCCCTTTCTCAAAAAAACTTTGTCTATATATGTGTGTATTTCTGATTCTTTATTCTGTTGTATTGGTGTTTATTTTAATCTTAATTCCAATACCACAGTAATTTTATTAAGGCAACTGTATAATAAATCTACAAATAAATTAGCATTAATTCAATTTTTTTTAGTTGTTTTGTCTATTCTAGGTATTTTTTGTTTCCATACTAATTTGCAATTTCTAGAATATCTGAAAATCCTGCTAACAACCTCATGAAAAGTTCTGGAAGCAGATCCTTCCTCAATCTACTCTTGTAATGACTGCAATCCTAGGTAACATCTTGATCACAATATTTGAGAGGTTCTAAAATTCTGGCTACAAAAACTATAAGGTAATAAATGTTGTTAGATAAGCCACTAAATTCAGAGTTTTTTTTTTTTTTTTTATACAGCAAATAGGTCGCTAATTTATGGTCAGAGAACCATGATTTAAATACTTTCTGGGACTTGTTTTAAATCCCAGAATATCGTCTAAATTGATACCGTATTGTTTAAATACTTTCTGGGTCTTTTTTAAGACTCAGAATACAGTCCAAATTGCTAAATGTTACATATACTTTGAAAAAAATTATCTATCCTGCTATCGTTAGTTACAATATTTTATAAATATCATATATGCAAAGTTGGCTGATGGTATTGTTCAAGTCAACTATAGTAGTTCCCTTTTATCCACAGTTTTGTTTTGAGAGGTTACAGTCACCTGTAATCAATAGCAGTCCCAAAATATTAAATGGAAAATTCCAGATACAAACAATTCATAAGTTTTAAATTGCTTGCCATTCTGAGTAATATGATGAAATCTTGGACTGTTCTTCTTTGTCCCACTCTGTCCTGCTCCTTCCTGCCCATCACTTCGCCCAACGTATCCACACTGTATGCTACTTGCCCCATTAGTCACCCAGCAATCGTTTCGGTTATCAGATCAATAGTTGTAGTATCTCAGTGCTTGTGTTTAAGTATCCCTTATTTTACTTAACAGTGTTTCCAAGGCACAAGAGCAGTGATGCTGGCATATTTCCATATTTGTTCTATTTTATTATTAGTTAGTGTTGTTAATCTCTTGCTGTGACTAATTTTTAAATTAAACTTTATCACAGGTGTGTATGTGTAGAAGAAAACATATGTGTAGCATTTGGTAATGAGTTTTCAGGTACACACTAAGGGTCTTGGAATGTTTTCACAATGAATAAGGAAGAACTACTGTATATCCATTCTATTTTTTTTCTACTAGTTCTACCGATTATTGAGAGAGGATTATTGAAATTTTCACCATAATTATGGTTTCATCTACCTGTCCATGCAGTTCTATCAGTTTTTCTTCATATCTTTTGAACTTCCATAATTAAGGAAATATATATCTTGGTTTCTCATGTCTCCTTGATTAACCCCTTTTGCATTATGAAATTGCCTTCTTAGTGTTAGCAGGGTATGTCTTTTCCACCTGTTTAATTGTAATATATATATACACACACACATACATATATATACACACACAAATATATAACATATAGGAAATGTGTACATGAACACACACACACATTTCCTAAAAGAAATACACTTTAAATATATATGTGTATATATATTATATACATGTATTATATACATATAAATACATATATGTATATATACTGCTTTTCTTGCAGTATCTGTCTTTCATTGGAGCATTAAGACCATTTACATTTGGTTTAACTGTATTATCTTTTCTACTTGTTTTCTATTTGTTCCTCTTGTTTTTCCTTTCCCTTTCTTCATTTTAAGCCTTCTTTTGGATAAATGATTTTTTATAATTTTATTTCATCTACTTTCTTTCTTATTCATGATATATATTCAATTTCTATTATGTTGTAACATATTGCCACAGTGACTTAAACATGAAAACAAAATATTATCGTAACATTCTGTAGGTCAGAATTTTAACATGGGTCTCATTGGGCTAAAATCTAGATGTCAGCAGGGCTGTATTTATTTCTGGAAGCTGTGGGACAGAATCTGTTTTCTTTCCTTTTCCACTTTGTAGTGGCTGCACACATTCCTTGGTACCTGCACCTTTTTCTCCGGCTGCTAAGTTGACAATAACAGGTTGTAAGCTTCTAACATTACATTATTCAACCTTCTTTGCTGCTTTAAAGCTCACACATTTTTAACCTATCAGAGGCTATCTTAGAGTGATATTATGCCACTTAACATATAGAACATGAAGCTTAAAAATAGTATTTTACTATTGTTTCTTCCACTCTTTATGCTATTTTGTCATATCTTTTACATATACCTGTGGTAATATAGTCTTAGTATTTTTATTTAAATATTCAATATATTTTAAGGAGATTTAAATAGTAAGATTCTCTTATGAATTTTTCTATGTAGCTACTATTTTCTGTACTCCACATTCCTTCGTGCAGATTCATCTTCTGCCTCAAGAATGTCCTTTAGTATTTATTTTTCTCTATTTTTTTTTTTTTTTTTAATAAGTGATGTTGCTCCATCACTCAGGCTAGAGTATAGTAGTAGTACAGTCATAGCTCATTCTAACCTCAGACTCCTGGCCTCAAGCAGTCCTCCTGCCTCAGCCTCCCAAAGTGTTGGGATTACAGACATGAGCTACTGCACCAAGCCCCTTTGACATTCTGTATAATGTGAGCGTTTGGTGATGAATTATTTCAGGTTCTGTTATCTGAAGAAATAACTCTATTTTTACTTCTTTTTGAAATATATGTATTTTTTCTTGGTAGATAATTATAGCTTAACATTTCTTTTACTTTATGTTTTCCAGAATTTAAAATATTTTTCTCCCACATTCTACATTATTTGCATTATTTTCTTCAAAAATTGTCCTGTCAGCCTTATCTTTATTTACATTTACCTAATATGTATTATTTTCTCTATCATTTTAAAGTTATCTTTAATACTGGTTTTAAAAAGTTCGATTATCATATGCTTGGTGCAGTTTTCTTCATATTTCTTGGGCTTGGGTTTTGTTAAACTTTCTACACCTCTAGGTTTTTAGCTTTAATCAAAATTGGAAATTTTGGACTATTATTTAATTTTTTTTTCTTTTTTATTTGCTTCTGGTATTATATCTATACATGCATTAGTCCATGTAAAGTTTTCCACACTTAAGTAATGCTATTTTCACTTTTTGAAATTCGACTTTTTTTTTTCTCTTTTTATTTTGGGTATTTTTTATTGCTGTATATTTATTTAATATTCTATAGTTTCAAATCTTCTATTAATACCCTCCTATGAATTTTCAGTCTCATACATTGTAATTTTAATGTCTATAACTTAATATGAGTCTTTTTAAATATCTTCTATATCTCTGCTTTTCTTTTTTTTACAGATGGAGGAGTCCAGTTATAATGATGGTTTTAGTGGTCTTGTCTGCTAATTCTGATATTAGCTGTGGTAATTTCAATTGATTGATTATTCTCTCATTATGAATTATGCTTTTCTGCTTTTATGGATGACTAGTAATTTTAATTAGATGTTTGACATTGTAAATGTTACCGTATTCTGTGCTGGATATATTTGTATTTCTGTAAATTCACTTGCACTTTGTTCTTTATACAGCTAACTCACTTGGAAGCAGCTTGAAATGTTCAGGTCTTTCTCTTTAGGATTCATCAGATGAGACCAGAGCAGCCCTCATTCTAAGATAATTATTTCTTACTATTAAGGCAAAACCTTCCTGAGTGTTCCACTAAACACCCTAATAGTTAGTTTTTGCACTTCGGCTGGTGATAATAGGTACATTCTCAGTCTTGTGTGAGTCCAAGTCTCTATTCCTTTCTTGTTTTCATCTATACCTGGTTATGAATTATTTTCTCATGTGTTTGTACAATTCAGCAGACTTCTGTTTACTCATGGTTAACCTTCTTCAGACCTCCAGCGTTCTATAACTTTATAACTCTCTAGGACCTTGTTTTGAGAAACACTTTCTCCTGTCTGGGACTCTATTTAGCTGCATTAATTTCTCTGGACTATGTCTCCTCAACTAATGGATTCTAATACACTCTACCTGAATTTCTCTTCTCTGTGTTGTAACTTTTAAAGCCCAAAAGACCCTTTTGTTACAGGGCTCACATTGGATGTTTCCCTGTCTCAAGCATCACTGTCCCCTATTATTTGATATTCAATGTCTTGAAAAACCACAGTTTCAAATATGGTGTCATTTTTGTAGGTGAAGATATATGTTTGAATAGAAATACCTATACACATAAATGATACGGTTTGGCTGTGTCCCCACCGAAATCTCATCTTGAATTGTAGTTTCCATATTCCCCACATGTTGTGGGAGGGACCTGGTGGAAGATGATTGAATAATGGAGGTGGCTACCCCCATGCTGTTCTCATGATAGTGAGTTCTCACGATGTCTGACGGTTTTGTAAGGGTTCTTCCCTCTTTGCTGGGTATTTCTTTCTCCTGTCACCATGAGAAGAAGGATGTGTTTTCTTTTCCTTCTGCCATGATCGTAGTTTCCCTGAGGCCTAACCAGCTATGTGGAATCATGAGTCAATTAAACTTCTTTCTTTTGTAAATTATCCAGCCTCAGCTATTTCTTCACAGCAGCATGAGAATGGGCTAATAAGTCACTGGTGTTATATCTTAAAATTCTTAGTTTGAATGTAAACAAGGCTTAGAAAAATATATTTATTTTTTAACCCTGGGAAGTTATTCTAGTCCTTGTTCTGTTCCAAATGTCATTGCAATACTTGTGTAACTGCTTCTACTGGTTGTGCAGAGTATTTCCTGTATATGAAAATGACTTCAAGACCTCTAAAATTTATTTCTACCAGTTAATTAACATTTACTTCAAAAAACTTTAAACCTTCATCAGAAATTGCTATTTTTAAAAAAGTAAATGTTTTCAATGTCTGCAAAACTCAAAGGCATTTTAAGAAATATAGAAATATGATGCTTATAGTGACCTTTACTATTGGTTTGGTTACTGTAATACACACTGCTTTTTATATGCCTATGGAAAGTGTACAAAAATTTTTGAAGATACAAATGCAGGCTGAGAGGAATTGTGATTGTAGAAGCTAAATTAATCCTGAGTATTAATATTGTCATGATGAAGAACAAGGCCATAGACACTAGAGTAGAGAAAAACAGAAGACATAAGAAATGTTAATAAAAGCTGATGAGGCACACGAACACCTTAGTTTATAAAATTAAAATAATAGCGCAATATTAACTGGATCTCTATAGATAGAAAGAACTTAAGTAATTTATTTATACAGGCATAAGATCAAATACTTGCAGCATGGAATTTGTGCAGAGTTTGCATTGACATTGTGTTTAAGAGATCCTACTTGTTTACTAAACAAGGAGAAGGAATCAGAAGAGAAACAATGAGACAATAAAGTATTGATTACACTAGAAGAAAATAAACACAGCTATTGTTTTAAATTTTAAGGCTAACAATAATTTCTTTATAATTTTAAAAGTATTTATATTTTAAATATAATCACAATCACTACTAGAGACTTACCTGAAAATCATATGTAGACAATAACATGGCAAAGAATGTATTTTTTTTTTTCAGTCAAAAATATGTCACTTCTAGGGTACAGACATTAATAAAATGTAAAGCTAGTAGTACCTTAGACATGATGTCCCATTGCATCTTCACACTCATCACTAGCTTATATAACATTTTCAAAATTTACTGTATCATGCAGAGTATAAAGTTCCTTGTTTTGATTTAGCTCTGGTAAAAATCTTAAATTGGCATTGCATTCAGTTCTAAAAAGGCTTCATGTTTTGAAAATATGCAATTCTAACTCAAAGAAATAGGGAAGCCAAAAGCTGCTTAGAAGATGCATGCAGAGATGAAAAGGCATCTAAAATTTGGAATAGGAAGTGAATGATGGAAATATTCTTTAAATTCAACATATCATTTGAATTTGAAGAAACTTCTCCTTGAGAACAACAGTTTACACTTTCTTGCATTTAATTCTCTATTTCATAATTGTATTTTGTTGACTTCAGGAATGTTTCAGAATTCTGGTCACATACGTCCTCAGAATAAAAGGTTTAACAGAAAACATACAGTACTCTATTTTTGTGACATTCAGATTTGAGAATATCTGACAAAAATAAATGGTTACTATAGTTGGCATTCAAATGGTTATGGAAAATTTTTGATTAAAATAATAATGTATCGCTTTTGTAGTTGAAAATATATATTCAAATTCATAGTAATTTTTCCATTAAATTTTTGTGAGGAATGTAGTTGAGCACTTTGAAGGTAATAGTCTAAGCAGAATTTTCTAATGCAGGCCTAAAGAACAGAGTCTTTCACTCCCATACACAAGCACATACACACACACACAGGCACAATTGCAAAGCTAATAATACAGCAAATAAAGCAGTATAAGTTATTAAGACTTCAAGATTTTATTTGACTGCTAAAGTTTAAAATTTAGCTTTAAAAAAACATACATAATACTTTAGTAATTCTAAAAAGAAGAATTAAACTACTTCCAAGCTTAATGAATTTAGAATGTTTGTTTGTCCTTGAAAAATCCTATCTTATCCATGGTGTGAAAACTGCAAAGGTACAGGGGCTTTAAAGATTTCTGACCAAAGGAGAGATTTCTCAAGCTTCTCTAAAACAACCAAAAAAAAAAAAAAAAAAAAAAAAAAGAAACACTGAGATTCTGATATAAAGCCCAGGGCATCCTATGGCTTATTTATGATTCTCTTCTCGTAACAAGCAGGACAAAAATCTTCCTTCAAGTATTTGATTAGATCCAGTACTTGCTCCATGTAGAATTGCTCAGTTACATAGGCTTGCTTTCTTAATTGGTTGAGGGGTATATTGCAGAGAACGGATAACTATGATAATCGTTTTAAAAATAAAGCAGCTCATTTTTCTTAATTGACCACACAATTAGAGTTTATTTTATTTCATTTTTAAATGCAGTCAATTCAACAAATATTTATTAAAGTCTTAATTTAGATTAAATATAATATTAGGTGCTGTGGGGAACAAAAGTAAACATCTGCTATCAAATGACTGATGATCTGCTATGGGTATACAGACACACCTTTTAAAATTAAATGCAATACAAATAAAAATAGTCTTTCAATACATAAAAGTGTTAGGGGACTTCAACAATGACTGGGATTGTTTCCAGTTGGGACAAATAAGAAAGATTTTAAGCAACTGGTATTTAGGATGGTTTTTAAAAGATGTGTAGAACTTTATAGGATAAATGATATATTCTAATATTAGACGGAGATTGCTGAAGTATAATGAGAATTCAAGGACTCAGAAACACATAAAATTATTGATATGCAAAACTAATCTTACTTACAGATACAAGCTGCCTGGTTGCGATGTAGATAAACAGTGTTATTAATATTTGTTCAAAGAATATGTCATCACTTATATTCAATCCCTAAATATACTCTTAGAGATTTTATTATTTGGAGCAGATGAAGAAAATCAGGTGCTTAGTGTAATAATGTGAAATGACAATGTAGCAGAGCATAGATACAAATGATTGAAATTTGTAAGTAATAATCTTATAAATAATAAATAAGTAATAAATCACTTATAAACACTTATATTTTACTTACAAATATAGTGAAGTAGCTAAATACAGGAGATAAGTAACATAATTGCTCGCAATCACAATCCCATATGTATTACATACTATTGATATTATCACAGGCAAGTTAATTATTTTTTCTGTGTCTGTTCTCTCAACTGTAATAACAGTCATGTCAATGATTTATCCACTTAATAAATATGTGTTACACACTTACTAGATGTAGGTCTAGGCATGAGTGAACAAAATAACTAAAAGAAAATCTGTGTATGTGAAACTTACATTCTAGTGGGAGAATATATAAAATAAACAATAAATATAGTAAATAAATTATGTGTGTGAGAAGCTGTAAGTGCTATGGAAAATAAAATAATCTAAACAGGTTTGGGAATGTTCCAGGGAGTTGAGAGAGCTTTGAAATTTTGTTAGTATAATCTAGGTAGGCATTATTGAGAAAATAAAATTTCCTCTACGACCTAAATGATGTAAAGGAGTGCTGATATCAGAAATTCTCCAGTCAGTGGGAGCATTTCTGGCATGTTTAAAAATTAAGGAGGTAGCTGGGACAGAGATAGTGAGGGAGGTATGAAGAGAAAAGGAAGTTGGATGAGGTATCATACTCTTTAGGCCTTTATTGACTAATTTTAAATATTTGGCTTTTATTCTTAGAGAAATAGCTCCTGAAGACATAAAGAGCTGCATGCTTTTGAACAGAGAATAATACAATTTGACATATATTTAATAAGATGACCCAGACTCCATACTAACAGTAAACTAGGTATTTGGGTAAATATATAACATTTCATATGAAAGGTAGCTTAAACTGGAGTGGAAGCAAGGGAGCTAATGAATGGTGATTAGATTCTTGAAGTAGAGTCAATGGGATTTCTGATGGGTTGAAAAAAGTGTGAGAGAATAAGAGAAAAATAATGAGTCCAAGAACTGGGACCACAGGAAATTGTAGTGTTAATTTGGCTTTGAATTAGAGAATAAGTAAGTAGAGAAAAATTTGAACAGGAAGTTCAGAAGTTTTCTTTGGCATATGTTGAGTTTGAAAGTCATTTGAGGATCTTAAGCAGGAGATGTGACGTTAGATATAAGTGTTTGGAATTCTGGGGAGAGTTTGTAATTCAGATGGGAGGTACAAATATGAAAGTTAAGGGTTGAGAACTGTTGTTTAAAGCCATAAGGCATTAAATAATAAAGAATGAATTCATTAAATTAATAATGAAGGTGGTGAATAAATGTTCAGGGATTGAGTCTTAGGGCACTCTGATTGATACTGTTTGTCTCTGTGTCCCCACCCTTTTTCTCATCTTGAATTGTAAACCTCACATGTCACAGGGAGGGACCAGTAATCCCCACGTGTTGGGGGAGGGAAGTGATTGGATTATGGGAGCGGTTTCCTCCATGCAATTTTCCTTACAGTGAGTGAGTTCTCACAAGATCTAATGGTTTAATAAATGGTATTTCTTTTCTGCTCTCTTGCTTGCTCTCCTGCCACCTTGTAAACAAGATGCCAGCTTCCCCTTCTACCATGATTGTAAGTTTCCTGGGGCCTCCCCAGCCATGCAGAACTTTGAGTCAATTAAATCTTCTTTCTTTACAAATTACCTAGTCTCGGGCAGTTCTTTATAGCAGTGTGGAAACAGACTAATATACTGATGTTTGGAGAGTTTGAAGCAAAAGGGACTTAAAAGAAGGGACCAATTCCATAAAAATAAATAAATAAATAAATAGAGTATAGAATCTCAGATCAGATGATAAAACCACAGCCAACTAGTGCTAAATTGCTCTCATTTTTAAACGGGAGTGATCAACTGCAGCAAACGCTACTGAAAGCTAAAGTAAGATAAGGATTAAATTTTGACTATGGAATTTAATATGAGAGCCCTGGTGATCGTGATGAGTGATTTCAATAAGGTAAAGGAAGTAAAATGTTAGAGTAAATTTAAGAGAAAAGGGGACAAGTGTAGTTGGAGACATGAAACATGAAAAAATATTTTCAGAAATTTGCTGTGAAGTGCAACAAATAAATGAGAAAATACCTAAAATAAATAGGTTCAGGAAGGATTTTTAAATAAAAGCAGAAATAGAATATTTGTACATCCTTATCTTACTTTAGCTTTCAGTAGCATTTGCTGAGTTTATCACTCCCATTTGATATTTGTACATTGATGAAAATAATTCTTACACAGGGAGGCAATGAGGATCTTGGTGGGTGGGGAAAGGAACGTTGTTACCATATCTTTGAGTAAGAGATAGTGGAATTTAATACACACAGAAGGGGCTATTGTAAACAGGTGCACAAATAGTTAATAACAAAACAAGTAGCAGTGAATAGAAGTATAAAGCAAGAGCATTTGCTGAGACTAAGGATACAAAATATAGTGTCAGAAAGGTTATATAGAATACCTCTGTAGAAAAATGTAAAAGAGGACTTGGGAAACAGTATGATTTTCCAGTCACATTATATGCCTTCTTGAAGTTTATTGTCATGAATTTAAAATGAGAACAGCATACATAGTATATTTATTTTTCTAGCCTCAATCAGTTGCATACATATAGAATAGATGGAAAATGTATTTTAATTAGAATTTTAATTTTGACTAGTTTGTGAAAGTAAAAGAGACCCAAGATAACTATATATATACACATATATGTATATATGTAGTATGTAAATATATAGTGTATGTGTATATATAGATATACTGTGTGTGTATATATGTGTATACATCTGTATATATGCATGTGTGTATATATATATATACACACACACACATAGATGTAAATGTTTGATGATATAATTTAAGCTGAGTAAAATAGAAAGGATGTTGGGGGCATGGGAGAAAGTGACAACATAGTAGGATAAGTTAGGTTTTATTTATTTCAGCCCTAGTATGTTTCACAACCTTTAAACAGACTATTTGAATTTTTAACAATTTCTTAGAAAAAACTAGTTTTATAATTATTTCATTAAAAAGACATAATTTTCTTTATTTCACAAATTAGAATACAAACAAAAAGTAAGAAACATGCCAAAGCCCACGCTGGTATTTAGTAAAGCCAAGAATAAAATGCAAGTCATTTTTATATAAAGTCAATGTTTTTTCTATTTTATCAAATTGCCTGTTTCATTGTAACTCATGATTTTCAAGATACAGCATGATTCTCAAAATAACAAATAACAAAATACACAAAATTAGTATGTGGAATAAAACTCTTAGCTATTTTTCTTACGGTATGGATACATAGATAAGAATAATCTATGAATAATAATAATGTTTAGCATTTATGTATCCTTTAATAGCTTATGGAATAGTTTAAGAGACATTCCTCACAAGGTGCATTGGCTCACATCTGTAAACCCAGAGCTTTAGAGGACCAAGGTTGAAGGCTTGCTTGAAGCTAGGAATTTGAAAGCACTGGGCAACATGGCAAGACACTGTCTTTACAGAAAGAAAGAAAGAAAGAGAGAAAGAGAGAAAGAGAGAGAGAGAAAGAGAGAAAGGGAAAGAGAGAAAGAGAGAAAGA